>NW_021703775.1:32234188-32300550 GCF_005190385.1 Monodon monoceros | reverse complement strand
CTTTCTTTCTTTCTTTCTTTCTTTCTTTCTTTCTTTCTTTCTTTCTCTTTCTTTCTTTCTTTCTTTCTTTCTTTCTTTCTTTCTTCCTTCCTTCCTTCCTTCCTTCCTTCCACCCTCCCTCCCTCCCTTCCTTCCTTTCTTTCCTTTTTTCTTTCTTTCTTTCCTAATATACTCACTGACTAATAAGCATTCTGGCAACATGATTAGAACATAAAAGATTCTGAAAATACAAATCAAAGATGAATGCTGGTTTTCAATAGGAATGTCTTCCCAGTCTCTTTTCTTCAATCTTCTAGTTTCATAAAAGAGGTGATGTCATAATTTATGATGTTAAGCTGACTGGTGAAATGTCATTACACAAGTGATGTTTTGATTGATGATGTTAGGATGGTTAGCAGGAAAGTGTCAAACGTCACTTTTGTGACATAAACTGGCAGTTACGATTATATAATATCAATTATTTTTCAGAAAACTGCATTAGATCAGTTAGAGCTGAACCAATTTAGTTTGAGCAGGTTCATTTTTTTTTTTTCTAGCTGTTCATCCAGTTCTAATTATTAGGAGTAAAATACGCTTTGGATGTAGTTTAGATTTTCATAATGTCCTCCCTGGAAGTGTAATGTGTGTCATACATGCCCTTTCTGCTGCACAAAGAGGTGCAAGAAAAATCTGTACTGACCTTCCAGAAAGGAGAGTGTACGTTGAATACTCTTGCTCCTTAATTGAAACTCTTGGAATTATTTTAATTGTTAGTTGAGGTTTAATTGTGAAGGAATATATTTTAAAGGGTCTTAGCTTATTTCATTTTCTATGAATGTCAGCTGCTAAGCTAGTTTAAATTTAACCCAATACTTCTAAGAATACTTACCTCTCTCCTTTTCTTTACAAATTAAACTAAAGTGAGAATAAGCAACAAAAGAAGTGAAGAAACATTTTCTTATTGTCCTTTGCTATAGACACCATTTTGAAAATGTGATGGGTTCACTGGAAGGAAATGGCGACTCAAACTCAGACCTAATGATAAAAACTTTAATAATAAATACCATGATAGCAATAGCTGTCATTTATTGTAATTACCATGTGCAGGCACTAAGCTAATCCATTGCACACATTGTCTTACCTATTCCTCGTAACAAATTTGTGAGCTAGATATGATTAGTATCATTTCACATACTAGAAAAGCGAGGTTTACAAAGACTTTGGCATGCAGCAGAAAATAAACAGTTGGTAAATGTTAAATATTTCCAGAAATATTGGAGTAATTTGGTGTAAGGCATACATGGGGGAAATGCATCAGTGGAGTGAGTCACCCTTTGCAGCCTCTGCCATCATTACAACAAAGGAGAGACTCAGAAGCTGAGCCCCAGGGTGAGAGTTAAATGCTAATAGAATGAAGAGCAGGGGGCAGTTGTTGAAGTTGGCGCACAGTGAGTGTAGCTATTTGTGTGCACAAGCACATGTGTGCACATATGTTCAAAGAGTAGAAACGAGGATGGGAAGGAAGTGTAGAATGGCACAGTCGGGAGCAGTGTTAGCCATCTTTAACACAGATAGAGAGCAGCCTGAGCAACTGGTGCAAGTTCAAAAGCAGATCTTTCCACTAAGGCATGGTCCAGGAGGTGCTATGATGAGCCAGGCACTAACCACCCAATTGTTGGATTGTGGGGCTGTTCAACAGAGTGGACTTTTGGGGGAGAGGCCAGAGTGTCCAGGGAAGAAGGTGGACCCGCAGGTGGTAGCATGTTCTTAGCAAGCAGAACAGCTATATTTCAATAATTGAGCAGCTGATATAATCCTACCATTCAAAACTGAGCATCTCTGAGGACACGGACTTATGAGATTGCTGGCTGACCCACATCTCCTCTTCCCAATTCTACTCCCACTTACTCCAAAATGAACTGCCTTCTTCCTACTGCTGTTCAAGAGATTCCCTCCAAGACATTGTGCTGATAGCTCTCTTCAAGCCCTTCAGTTCTACAGGCTTGCTTTCTGGAAAGAGATTGGGTTTACCAGAGCTGAGTGAATCCATGGGAACCAAAGAGGAATGTGAAGTCCTAAGCCAATACCGGACATTCTAGAACTTGGGTGGAAAGGTTCTCATGTTCTATTTCAGGCTCCATCAAACCAAATCAAAAAGAAATCAATCAATAAATGTGTCACATGAGAAAGTATCACATTCTTGTTCTTGGCAACATTTTAAGTCTTCATGTTAAGTCCTCATGGCAAGTTATATTTGCTTCCATCTGGGTTCCTTTCCCTTTGTTCTCACCTCTGTTTCTACGTCGGTTTCACCTTGGCTTCTAACTTGAATTTCACCAAATGAAAAGCCAAACTATTTCATTTGGAAGATAGGGAAAAGAGAGAAATGGATCCTGGGACTTTGGAATTTTTCCTAAGGCTCTAACTCAAAGGAGAGGGATGACACCTTGTAGGTAAGTACCCAAGGAGGCAGGACAAATAGCAACAAATATTTGCTCAGTGCTTTGTGAATTTGCAAACGCTTTTGTGTACAAACAATCGTTCTCCTAATTTTGCAAGATCATGATTATTACTCTTCCCTTTGACAGAAAGAAAAGAAAAAAAATAAAACAGTAAAGCGCAAAGGAGTTTAGCCAAAGAGCTAGTAGGTTTTCTGAGTACTCATCCCACCATCTTTCCAGTGTAATGTGGGGATTTGTAGCCTCTTCTCATTCTGGTTGTTAGGAAAAGTCCTGATTACTCATGCCACCACTCAAAAATAAATCAGGCTTGATCCTTCCTTGATTTAAATACTGGCCACCACTCTCTTCCTCTCTCCCTCTTCATCCAATTGTATTCAGTCAACAAATGCTCATTGAGCATCTCTTACGTGCCAAACACTATCCCGTGGCTTGTGATAGGATTGTTGGCCAAACTGTGCCTTCCTGGAGCTTACATTCTCATAGGGTCAGGCCTAAAGAAATTTTTAAATAAAATAATTTTTAGACTCAGTGTTCTATGACTTTTGTTTTGCATTAGAAGCAAATCACTATAGGTCCAGCCCATAAACAAGGAGAGGAGATTACACAAGGGCATGAATACCATGAGGTGGGAGTTTGGGGGAGCTATTTTAAAGGCATATTACCACAGAAACTGAGGTATCTCAGGGGCCTAAATATTCCTAAATATTCCTCCACTCCAGTGAGACCATATTATGACACCTAGTGAAACCTACAAGCTCAAGATGGTTCGAAGATGGAAATTGTGTCTCATAGCTTCAGTACTATCTCTGAATTTCCACTAGGAAACTAGCTATTATGCACTTGAGGTGTTAGCTCTCTGAGGGTTGATGGTGTTTCCAAAAGAATTTTCCATCTGAAAGTCTTTTTAATAGATAACACTTAAGCACCATTTCTGATTTTCTAAGCCATCCCCAAATCCTAGGTCAGCCATTATTGCAAACAATAGTTCTGTGCAGGCTCCAGCCAGTTTCCAGTAGGTACAGCCTTGCTTCAGGCCAGTGCTATACACCTCTTGCCTCTGGGAGACAGGAAGCTTCTTTATTGGTACTACTGCATGGGATGCTTTAGGAACTCACTTTATGCCCAAGACTGGGCAACCTAGAAGTAGGAAGAATTAAATCCAGGATGGGAGAAAGGTTCACCAATGAGGAATGGAAGTCAATGGGAAAATGCTTCTTCCTTTGTCCCCTTTTCTACCCCAGGAACATTTGGAGGTGCATTTCATTCTGCTTCTCAGATGATCCCTCAGGAGTGAGCAACCCATCACCATGGTGATGTCCTAGCTCAGCCTTTCTGTCCTCCCGTTTCATTCTGGCTCCCTGGGATCATGTTCCCAAATAAACTCCTCACACATGGCCATTTTCTTAGATTTTGCTTCTTGTGGAATCTGGGCTAAGACAACCTTCAAGCTTTAATGATTCAAAAAGGAACTAAATCAATAAATGACCGATGATAAAATTTCAGTGTTATACACAAAACACACAGGCTTCAATAAGCGTGGTTAAGATTGCATTTCATGAAATATGTGACTTACCAGATGTTGTCGATTTTGAGCACTGAAACATTCATTCTCATAGTTAGTTTCCACACTGGAGACATAGATTTCTCTATTATGATTCTTAGCTATTTCGAGACTCACTCTATAACAAAAATAATATGATATTTTCTAAAGGTATTGATACACATACACTTACTTGGGGCAAAGTTCTCAGGGGGACACTAGCAACATCGCTTGGTGCAGCTGGACCTTAGGGGAAGAAGGGTCAGCAGACGTGGAGGTCTTCAGTTCTCTGCTCATCTTGCAGGACAGTGTGCTTGGGCAGTACACCACGGGGTATACTATGAGGCTATTCCTCCCTTCAAGGAACCTCAGCCCTGCTAGTATTCCTTTTTATAAGGCAACTGTGAGAGCAGACTTGAGGGGAAATAAGCACATTGGGCTTGCTTTGCTCAAAGAAGTCTTGGCTTAGAACCAAAATCGTTAAGGGTGTTCTGAAGAAATACAGATGTCCAGCATCTGGAAATCTTAGAATTTCTGGTCACTTGGGAAGTGATTCTGAGTAGTACCTCATGAACCCATGGGAAGTTGCAGCCTCATACCTTTCCCCAAAGAAGGAAGCCATCAGTCCTAGTTAGGGCATTGTCAGGCAAGCCAGAGAAAGCTCAAAAATCATCCATCAGAAAATCCTACCCATCTCTTCACAAAATGTAACAAACACACAGTGGATGTTGGTGACAATCTTCCAGTTCCTCACCATTGAAGGTTAGTGGTAACTTTTTATCAGCGTGGCCAAAGGAATGTTCCTGATCTGCTCTATATTCTCCTTTATTCCCTAAACATGGCTGCTATCACGCATCATTTGTGTTTCTTGCTTGGGCAAGGTCTGCTTCTGGTTTTAGTGGCTTTATTGTTAAATGTTATTCTTGCTTAGGCCCTTGACAAGAGTAGAGTCATCAGCTCAGAGTGTTCATCAAGTGATTTTCATTGAAGGCTTTGCTTCCATCCACTATGTTCTGTGCAACACTGGTTGTGGCTGGCTCCAGGGTGCTGCAGCTCCCTAGCTCTCTCAGCTGTGCTGCTATGTCTCCCATCTCCATTGCTGGGTTGAGGGTCTCCTCTGGACTGTTGGAAGAGGCTTTGTGTGTATTGGAGATATGAAGGAAAAGCACATAAAACCTATTTTTTCCAGAAAGAATATTTTTTGCTTATATTTGGAATTGAAAATAAGTTCATTTTTTGCACTATGCCATGCACTTCCTGTGAATAACATCACTAAATTTCCTGCCAGTCACCATGATGTAAGAGGAGATCCAAAGCACTTCCATTTCATTTTGTTGGCTTGTAGGTTTCACTAGGTGCCATGATAAGTATGTCATAATAATAGGGGAAGGATATTTTGGGTACCTGAGAAACCTCAGTTCTTTTGGTAGGAAGACTGGTAAAATAGCTTCCGGTGATCCTTGCCTCCTGGTATTCACACTCTTGTATGTTCCTGACCCCTTGCCTGTGGGCTGAGCCTAGTGACTCACTTCTAACGCACATGATAGGATCCTTCCCCTGTTGAGCCTTGAGATGACCACAGTCTTGGCTGACCCCTTGATTGCAGCCTGTGAGAGACGCTGAAGTCGAGGAACCCGCTGAGCCAGCCCAGATTCCCAGCACACAGATAAATAAACAGTTTCAAGATAAAGAAATAGTTTTGGAGTAATTCATAACACAGTAACAGATAACAAATACAGCCTCCTTCCAATTACAGGCAGTAGGAGTCTGTCTCTCTTTTTGGGAGCCATTGTAACAGCATCCTTTTGTTGCAATACCCAGGAAATGTCTGTAATCTATGATCTCCTTTGAATGCAGGCCGCCAGTTTCCACTCCTGGATCACTAAGCAACATTCAACCTGTCAGAAACTAGGGCATACAAATTCTATTATAGCCACTATATTTAACACAGGAGCCTGGCTAATAAGGTCAGAAATGTATTTTACAGCCTTAGCCTGGCATCGCATCTTTTCTGGACTAAGGGCACTTTCTATAAGTTCTGATTGAAAACAGCAGTTATTCTTTTTCTTTCCCCTCAACAGTTATCTTTACTGAAAATGTACAGTGCTGTTGCTCCTGACAAGGAGGACATGTATTAGACACCACGGGCTTGCACTTGAATACCCAAGTGATGCATTACATGAATATAATTTACATAATGAGCCAGGGAAAAAGTGCATCTTAAGAGTGTGCATGCTTTTCAACATTTAAAAATGTTGAAATCTTGACAGAGAGCTGCCTCTTAGGGTGAAGAAAAGAATGAGACTTACCCCCCCACACACACACTTCAAGCTCTGAGCTGGTGCTGTGCCCCAAATATTACTTATGGAGGGAGTTCACACCAAGAAATAAACCTGTTGTATGTTCGAATGTTAATAAAACTAGCACATTGGACTCACCTGGCTGCTTTGGAGCAGATTCCTTTTAGTTTTACAATGAATATGAAAAGATTAAATTCAAGCACCAAGTGGGTTTTATGGTTAAGTCTCTATTTATCAGTGGGCATTAATTAACATCAGATAAAAAATGTGATTCCCAAGGAATTACATATTTCCTTGTCATTAGTGGCAGGATTATAATTATAAACCTTGCTGGATTGAATAATTAAGAAATTGTAATAAATGGCTATGCTATAGGAAAGCCCTTGCATAATGAAAACAGCGGTCTTTGGCAGAAGTTGTAGTAATTAACTCTTAGACCTGGGTCAAATGCATTCCCCATGGCGGCTTTCATAACCTCACAAAGACTGATTGATTAGACTCTAACAGTTGTACTTGAATTTAAGAATTATTTTAACTTTTTATTAGACTTGAGCTTCCTGAGCTCAGGTAAAATGAGCTCTAGAAATCCAGGCAGAATTTTTAGATTGTAGGTAGTTTTGGATAAACTTGCTTATGGACCTGAATTGAACACATTGCCTATATCAACCATGAAGTTAAAGATTTTCTAGTTTGCTTTTGTCCATATTTTGAGATTTAAGACTGTATTTATATGATACCAAAATGTGTCTTCTTGGTAGAAGGAAAAAACCTACCAAAATGGCTCTTTGGCTCCTGAGAAACACCACCCAACCCCATCCCCCCCAATTCACCTTGTTTTACTAATTCCACCTTTTAAAAAGATAATACATTTAATTATGCTTATTTGAAAATAGACAGGACGGAGAAAACTTTTAGAGGTTATGGTTAAGTTTATGGAGCTGTAGATGGTGACAGTTTCACGGGTGGATAATTATCTTCAAGCCCATCATTCATTAAATATGTACAGCCTTTTTTGTATGTCAGTAATCAAAGAAGGACAAGAACAAAAAAGACAATAGAGTTTATAAAATAAATACAGCTTTTTTTGTACTTTTTTTTCATTTCTGAGTAAATTAAGTGTTTGGAGGAAATTTTTGATGTTTTAAATAGCTGCTATTATCTTGATCCAGTTTCTAAGTATTACGAAGTGCCTCTATGTGCGGCACTGGGCTAGGGGTTACACCATCCACTTCCCAGCCTGGCTCTATTACCTGAAACAAGGAGGCCAGAGGAATGCAAAAAGAATAAGAAATTCTGACATATCGTGGCATTTATTTGCCCTATAACCTACTGATCTTGGCAAATTTCCTGGGATGGGAAAGCATAAGTCACACATTGACCTGAATGGAATCTATCAATCCTGCTCAAATGTTAGCCAGCTAGTAATTGCCTGAAACACTAACGATTGAAATGCCAAAAGAATGAAAGTTCCTTTCCTTTTGGAATGAAAAGTGGTCACCTCACATTTCTAGAAGATGTGGCCATTACTGATCTCTGGTGCTAGAATGCAATTGGACAACAATGTCCTTGATAAATGGGGCTTGCTCCAGCCCAGCTGGATTCTCCATTTATTCAATACCTTCACTTCCAGCCTTTTCCTACCTCAGGTCCTTGCATTGGGAGTTTCCTTTGCTTAAAGTGTTCTATCCCCAGATCTTCACATGGATGGCCTCCTTCATTTAAGGACTTGACCCACTGTCATCCTCTGGGATGGTTCATTTAAACTTTTCAATTACTTCTGGTTTTTGGGTGGATGTACTTCTCTGGTTTCAAATCCCAGATCTACTACTTACGAGTGTATTTACTAGTGTATTTAGCTGTGTGTACTTGGGCAACTAACTTATTGAACCTCTCTGTATGTTTACAAGTATGGATAGATGGATTTGTGTTTACCCTTCATTATTCCAAAAAGGATTTAAGGCAACCAAGTCTATTTATATTATTCAGGTGTTTTCCATTTGTAGTACCTTGATATTTCCCTCTTAGTCTATTCAATTGTCCTAATTTAATTCTAGGGACAATCTAACTTCTACTTTTTTTTTTTCCCCCAAACGTTTTATTATTAGGCCACAACCATTTTTTACTCCTCTTGGTAAGTTGATAGTGAGAATTTATACATTAGTCAGCAAAGGTTATCTCAATAGGCTAAATGAATTGAGACACTGAAATCAAAGTTTAGACAATCTAGGCAAATAACTGTAACTAAAAATAAAGGGAGGTGGGATATGAAAACATGGCCTGCATTTCCAAGACTAGATGGTCTGTGTTGCTGTATTATTTAAAGAATTGATCAGCATTTCATTTTATCTCAGCAGTATGGCTACTTGGGAATTTATAAGAATTGGGAATATTTGAGCAACTTCATTTGAAAATCCTATGTGTAACTGGAAATGAGTGACTTCTAAATTGTTTTTCAATGGAAAAAGATATGTTGGTTATTGGTTGGTGACATTATTTGGTGTCATTGGTTGGTGATGTTGAGAACATTATATTTTCAGCTGTGACCTGATATGTGAACCAGACAAATTTGAAAAACGATGTTTTTCTCTATGAGTTGTTGCAACCCAACCATGCTGCTGAAAACTGTTACCATTGCCTCATGATATGACTGTTAAAACCAGTTTATATTGTTTATTTTGTCTTGTTTTTGCTGATTTTTGATGCATTTATGTAGCACCTTTTGAAACAAGTAGGGAAAGATGAGTTGTACTATGCCCCATCTTTATGTAGTTTGGTTGACTCCTAAGAGAAGAACTAATAATTAAATAACTGCTATGTGAAAAAATAATTAGCTGATTAACTTTGTAGTATAATACTGGGGGGTTGTGATAATGAGTCACTTAATTGAAGACTCTTGAGATGTGTGATTTGGAAGAAAAAGTTTAGTGAGATATGAGATATAATGGTCTTAAGACAGGAAAAGTGTACTCACAAGTGGGGAAGAAGAGACTTGAAACACAGCCTCCACAGATCAGGTAACAAAGGATGCTCTTCCACCTGACTTGTTTGGGTAATTTAATTCTGCTTGACCCATCAGCATGTTTTGTTTAGCAAGTGCAATTAAAGAGTAGTAGAATCAGCAGAGACATAGTTCCAAGAAATGGAGTCAGAAATGAGTATCTCTCCCTCCCTCCCTCTCTCTCTCTCTCTCTCTCTCTCTCTCTCTCTCTCTCTCTCATCTCTCGTCTGTCTTCCTGTGGCAAAAAGTTATCGATTCCCAGACAGCTTGTGTCAGTCATTGAAGTCTGTGGCTGATTTTTCTGTGAAGTAAGTGCTGGACCAATGGACATAAAGGTATTGCCTTTTTACATTGTTTAAATACTTCAGAACATCATCATCAACAAGTACTTTATCTTTTAAAGAATCCTACTAAAGTATCTTCACTAATTTGGGGAAGAGAGGAAGATAAAGACAGATCCTTTCAAATAGTGCAGTGTATGTATGTGGTGGGGGGTTTGGGGGTGGTAGAGGAAACATAATGAAAATACTGGATGCTCAGTGGTTATAGTTAGTTTTTCTCTCCTGTTATTTAATCAGGGTGTTTATAGACAAATTTTATTCATGTGCCATTTTCATGAATTTTGCCATCCGTACTAGATATATCTTTCCTAAGTTGTTTTAAATAAAGTCAAATTTTCCTTAGTCCCACTCTAAGAAATATTTTCCATTGAAGCACAGGTTTGAAGTGCTACTTATATTTCTTCAACTGAACATTTGAATAAAAACAAAAAAGCTAAAGATTTTTAAAATCTTTCATGTACCGCTAATTGCATATGTAAAATTTGGAAATACTGATAGAGTCATAGCCTCCATTCTCTCTTTGAACTCTGAAAATATTCGTTTGCCTCAGATACTACACCCTTTTTTCAATGAAACAGCCCAGCCAATGAACAAAATTCCAGGACAAAAAACAAACAAACAATCAAACAGAGTCAAGATGTTTCTGAGTAATGAAAGAAATGTGCAACTTATTTTAGGATTTGGCTTTTTTTTTTTCCCAGAAGTGCCTTTTGGTTATAATGTTCAAACTCCTTGACTTGCAGAAGATGAGGTAGGTTATATTATTTAACATGTTTTTTTAGGCAAAGAAAATAGTAGCAACAACTTAAGGCCTTTTATTATTTAGGTTTTAAAATCACGGGAAATGATGTGGTTTTACTTGATAGTTACTGCTGCCTACCTGGCCAGCTGCAATCGTTTCTCTGTTCTCTGGGAGTAGATACGTTTTCTCCTTCACCTTTGTTCCGTCCAAGAAATCCCCATCCATGAGAATGGTTCTATGATACCGTGACCTACTGAACACGGGTATCCCACTGCAGGCCATCAACCTTTTTCCAGGACTGTCCTCATTGTGGACTGCACATTAAAATCACCAGCAGGGAGCTTTGAAAAGATGCCCATACCTGATTCCTAAACACAGAAATCTGAATTTCATTGTTCCTTGGTGGAACCCAGCCTATGGAATTTTTAAGCACCTCACCAAGGGTTTCTTTCTTGGAGCCAGGTGGTTTGTTTGATTGATTGATTCTTTTCCCTCTCTTTCCATCGTGGCAGTTGTTGAGCACATTTAAAGGACCAGGTAGCCACATCCACGTTTAAGTTCAGGTATAGGGCTTATGCAACAGGGAGACCACCTACAACCCCAAGTTCTTCCAGTGACGACCTCTCACTTGTCATGGACAGGAGAGCTGGAGACTGAAGAGTGTTTCCTTTTAACAGGCTTGGCTTATCTGTGTTGGCAGGGTGCCCTGGGAGAACTGGCTTTCTGGCATGCACGCAACGGAATGCAATACGGACCTTGACATTAATCAGGCTGGGTCTTCTCCTTGTCTCTGCAAAAGAACAGCCTCGCCATAAAGTGAAGAGACTGGGCTGTTTTATCCTGGCTAGATTCCTCTCCCTCTGTTGTTGGGGAACATGGGGCCCTGAACTTGGAACATTTATAATAATGTTTAGCAGCAAGTAAAGAGCCCTGGTCAGATTTCTGGCGGGAAAAGCAGTAGGGGGTTGGAAGTCACCATTTTATTCTCATTTAGGAAATGAAGCTTTTTTTTTTTTTTTTTCTTTTCCCCGTAGCTCTGTTGTCTCTCCTGAGTTTTATGTCAGGAAATGTGAAGCTGCTGATAGCCTGTTGCTGAAATCAAGTTCAGGCTTTTTTCCCTCTCTTTCTCTTTCTGGTTTCCCTCCCTGAAACCTGGGTTCGTGACAGCTTGTTGTTGGACAGGGCATTAGCCTTTTGTAATTTATTGCTTTTAGATTAAATCTGGGGAAACTCAATATTGCAGTTGAATGATTAGAGCAATACCCCTTGGAGTAATAAATTTTCTTTGGTGCTATGCATCTCCAGATCATGTTTCCCTTCTAATTACATTTACATAAATGATATTCTGTAAAATTAAATTAACATTCAAACGGTTAGACTGGCAGAGAGAGACAAAAATTAGTTACCGAGTTGCATCTCCTTAAAAAAAAAATCTAGTTCTTTTCATAATATGAATCACAACCCTCTCTCAAGGGTCTGAGCAATCAACAAAACTTCAGTTCCAGAACTGCACAAGGATGTTTGTCACCAGCTAATGGAGATGTTTTGTTTCTTTCTTGGAGATTTAGACCGTAAAGCCTCATTAGACAGTGACTACGGTGACTATTCAAACTTGCCACTAATGAATTGCTAATCTTACTTCAAGCTTCTCGCCTTGAAATTCTGCAGTAATCATGGGGAATGTCCAAACTGAATAAGCACACAGGACTTTGTTCCGGTCTCTGCCTTCCTTAACCACCTGCCCCCACTCTTCTGCGAGCCTTGGTTTTCCAGTCTAGGAGTTAACAGAAGGCCAGCCACAGGTGACATCCAGAATCTCCCTACCTTTCTATGATCTCTTATGTCACTTCAGTGGGTTTCCATTTTTAAGAGTTTGGGTCTCTTTAGAAGTTGCATTATTTGGAGGGCTTGAATCAGAATCATTAGAAAATCTACCACTTCCTTGTCTTAGATAAGAACGTTACCTCAACTATCGTTACACCTATGATGTCATGACAACGTCGAGAACTATTTCCCTTGTGAGCATGATGAGTGGATGTAAAATGTGATTTAATTTATGTAATAAAAATTGCATATATCCCTAGGGAGGATGTTTAACCAAGATATTACCAGTAGTATCCCTGAGCAGTGTGATTTTTTCCTATGTATTATGGTCTCTATTGTTTGAATTTCTTAGAGTTAACGTTTATCATTTTTATATAAAGTAGCAAGCTGCTGCTAAAGAAGTATCTTTTCTGGGTCTTGGGGCTCAGGTGAAGAAAGAGTTAAATGAATGTTAGCAGCTTATGCCTTGACTGCTTTTATTCTCCCTGTTAAGTACCAGGACCCGTGACTCCTCACCACCTGAGTTTAGCAGCACCCTGGATACAATCAGACCCATGGATCATAATTACATGTATTGAAATGTCTGATAAAACATCTCTGTCAGGAGTCCATTCTCCAAATAACCTCTCTTAGTGAGGTGTCTTCCAAAACCCTTTGTGTAAGACACCCTGCCCAAAAAACCATTGTTGTCTCTGTTGCTGTCTCCAGGCTCTTTCTTCAGTCTCGAGGCTGGGCAACTACAAGGCTTGCAGGCCTGCAGGGTGCAGCCCACCAAGGAGGGAGCCTGGCATGTTTGATACCAAGGAGGGCCCACTGTGGTTGAATTATAAGAGGCTTGGGAGAAAGATGCGGGTAATGAGATTAGAGAGGCAGGTTAAATTAGATAAAGCAAGACTCTTGACATATGCTACTTATTTTGGTTTTCCTCTCAGAGCAATGGGAAACAATGGAAATATCATCACTAGGGGGGTGACATAGTCATATTTCATTTTGCAAAGATGACTCTGAGAGCAGGGTGGGAAATAGATTGTAGAGTAGTCAGAATGGCTGTGGGGGACCAGCTAGGAGGCAACTACAGCCTTCCTAGACCAGAGGAGTGGCCACAGAAGTGTAAAAAATGGATGTAATCAAAAGATAATTCAGAGGTAAATTTACATCATTTGGTAATAGTTTGGCCATGGGGAAGGAGGAGAAAGCACTGGCCAGAATGCCTCTTGGGTTTCTCACTATATAACTAGGTAAGTCGTGGATGATGGAACAATTAAAGAACACAAGAGAGCAGGTTTAGATGGATGGAGAGTGACACTAGTCTTGGGAATATTGAAATAGATATCCGGGGGGAGGGTTGAGCAGGCATATATATAAACCTAGGTCTCAGAGGAAGTCAGGGTAGGCTATATAAAGATGGTAAATGAAGTCATGAGCATGTATGGGGTGATATAAGCCCTAGAATGAATTTGACTGACCGTGTCCTAGGTTCTCTGAACCTCGGCACTGACGGTCCTCCCAAATGGTGGTCTGGTTCTTCAGTGTTCCTCCCATCTTCCTGCGTGACATTATAGAAAAATTCCACATACTCCTTTGACCCTGCCTATGGTAATGACTCACTGGATTTTGACCTTGAAGTCTCAGCTCCTTCTTCCAGTGTCAGCTGCCACAATCCGGTTGTCTTGGATTTTGAGGAGAGCTATGAAGCCATTAAAGATGATGCTGAACTTGAAGCCTGGGTCTTAGTTCTGCCATCTCAGCTTCATCTGAAAAACAACCATCCTCCTCCTAATTGATCCATTCATTATTTCTGTGTGAATCGAGAGCTGATTTATGGTATATCCAAATGCATGTACTAATGAACCATGTCATAATGGAGTTCTATTACACTGTGCAAATGTCTATAATTCATTTTACACCTCTTATGCCGCACTTATATTATGCCATAAATTATGGTTATTTTCATACCTGTCTTGTCTTCCTTACAAGAATTCAAACTCCTTGAAGACAGGGTTATTGCTTTATGGAGTTTTAGACCTTGTACGGCATTCAAAAGAGTGCCTCTCACTTAAGTACACATCAACACGTGCTCACAAATCAGTGTTGAATGACCAGGGGCTGTGATCTAATGCAGAAAAGTAGTTGCAATTCTACAGGTGTGAGGTAACCAGAAATTGGGATAGGAAACAAGGGAAGGGCAGTATGTGGTGTAAAATAATGCCCAATACATATTTGTTGACTGATTGAATTTTAGGAAGAAATGATGGATGAAGAGGAAAAATATCAAAGTGGAGGATGAGAGGAAACCCACAGTTCATAAAAAATGTCATGTTCTTTCATGCCCACCTCCTATTTATGTTGTTCCTTCACCTGTAACTCTACTTCGTGCCCCTTCTCCATCCTGCAAGATTTAGCCTAACAGCCACTCCCTTGTGATGCCTTTTCCCCATTGGTCAGTCAGAGCTGGAGGCATCTTTCTTCATGGCCTCACTGATGGCCCAGACTATTCTAGCATGTGACACGTTTATTTATTATTTTATTTTATTTTTTCATGGTTTACATTAGAGTTTACTTTTGGTGTTGTACATTCCATTGGTTTTGACAGTGAACCCACTATTATATAGTATTGTATCCTACAGGGTTGTTTCACTTGCCTAAATGTGCTCTGCCTGTTCATCCCTTCCTTCCCTCTAATCCCTGGAAACGACGATTTTTTTTTTTTTTTTTTACTGTCTCCGTAGTTTTGCCTTTTCCAGAATGTCATATACAATAGTTGGAAACATACAGTATATAGCTTTTTCATATTGGCTTCTTTCACTTAGTATTTGCATTTAAGTTTCTTCCATGTGTTTTTCATGGCTTGATAGCTCATTTCTATTCAGGTCTGAATAATATTCCATTGTTTGGATTTCTTTCTTTTTTTTTGACTCTATAACATTTATTTATCCATAAATATGTATCAGTCAATACTTTAATGCTTTATATATGTTAACTTATTTTATCCTTACTTTTTATAAATAAGGACACTGAAGAACAGAGAGGTGAAGTAATTTGCCCATATCTCACAGATAGTAAATGACAGAACTGGATTCAAACTCAGATAATCTAGTTGTAGATTCTGTACCTTTTTTTTTTTTTTTCACACACACACACTGTATTTTATTTTTACAAGAGATAAATAAACTGACACCAAGCATTGTAAATGGATGACCACAACAAAAGCAACAATGATTGCAATTACCAAACACGAAACACACTCATACTATGTCATAATATTGACATTCAGTCCAGGAATCCTCCACTGTAACAGCTCCTTTACTTTGCAGTGAAAATTGATTTGTATATTTTTTGCCTCTGAGTCCTTGTGAGATTTTTTTTTCATTCAAACAGAAAGTCACAATAATTATAATCATCCCCATCAGTTCACTCAGTCCCATGTAATTAATTTTTTCATCTTGATCTTTTGTTACCACTTTTATGAATTCATCAGTTTTCCATTAGAGTTCTGAAAATGCTTATTCATTCAGTTCAGCATTACAGTCAGTTACCAGAAACCTGTACTTGTCAGAGTCTTTTCCATGAATTCCTTGAAGATGAAAACCTCTTTTAGGAACATTTTTGCAAAAGCATCAGAGTACATCCAGAACTGTCTGTAAATGACAAAAGACTTAAAAATGACCACGGTTAAAGATTTGACGAAAGTTCATAATAATGCAATTGACAAGGAAATTTAGTTATTTCTGAAATATACATTTTACAGTAATAACTAGAATTATGACATAACATTATACCAGAACATATAACATTTTTAGAAATTTCATGTAATGTGTGACACGTTTATTATCTTTACGTGTACACTTCCAGTTCTCCATCATTAACCAAGCTCCTTGTGGGATGGCACAAGTTCAGCTTCTAGAACAGAGAGGCACTTAATAGTATGGCTGAGTGTCAGGACAGAGGGTTAGATAGGGCTCCACACTCACCATTGAGCATCATTTCCAGAGCACTTCTGATACTACCCTAGTACCATCAATGTGACTGCTTACCTGCCTGAATTCCTCTGGAAAGAAAAAGCAGCTGTCTTATTCTAGAATTAAAGTTCAGGTTAACTCTAGCTAAAACTGGACTATAAGTCAGGAAACATGAATTTTATCCTTCTTTTATATTTCAGATCTCTACGGCTTTTGACAAATCATTGAAACAACAGTTTCCATGTTATTTTCTGTGTAATAGGAAAATTAGGCAATGCACATGAAAGCAGATGACCCACTGTGACTGTACAGACACGATGGGGTGCAACATCAGTGCTAGTTGCTGCTACTGATGGGAGAAAGGACCGTGGTGGTGGCCTTCCAGCTGTCATTTAGTCCATAATTGATTACGAGCATATAGAATGTGCTCAGGTTTGTGATTTAGAAGGGAGGGGAAGTTTTAGGACATGTGGTTTGTGTTCTCAAATCGTTTGCAGTATGGATCAGGAGACATGACTGAAGCAAATCAACTACAAGCAAGATGTGTGCAAATGCAGGGTCATAGGTGATCAGACCGTTTGTGTCATTGCAGACCGTTTGTGTCAGAAGGAAAAGGGTTAATGAGTGTACACTGTGATGTTTATGTCGGGAGAGGCCTCTCTTCCTCTGACCTTTATAGACACCTCTGGGTGTTCCATGATCTAATCAGTTGGCACTTGCATCCGGATCTACCAATAAGTAGCTCCATTTTCTGCCATTCATCCCCTTTCTTCAGGGCAACTCAGCTCAGAGTTCTCCAGGCAGCTGAAGCCCTTGGCTCAGTCCCTCCAGTGGCTGCCAGCAGGCTGCAAAGGACCACAAGCTCCCCAGTCCTGGCTTTCCCAGGTGGAATGCTGGGTGCGGCTCTCAGAGCCTGATCAAGACTGCCGGCCTCTTGCTGCCTCCATCTGGGTCTGCTGTCAGTGGATGGATGCCCATGGCACTAGCTCACCCACCTGAGGTGAACAAATGGGACCAGAGCTCCCAAGCTCCTCAGGGAGAGCTAAGAAGGCCAGTCACTGGAACCCATCATTGCCTGTGATTTGTCCACCAGGGAAAGGTTAGAGAAATTTATGAGTGGGCACCATATGCCAGCCCAACACCTGCTTCCTCATAAGGGGCATGAATATAGGACAGCGCTAAGTGCATTAAAGGAGAGATTCAGGCATGAGAAGAGTACAATTTAACTGCTTAGGGGGGTGAAGACTCCAAAGGACTGTTAGGAGTTTGCAACATTCATTTTTTTATTCACAGACTTTATTTTTCAGAGCAGTTTTAGGTTCATAGCAAAATTGAGGAAAAAATACAGATATTTCTTGTAAATATCCTACCCCTACACACACATAACCTTCCCCATTATCAACATCCCCAGCAAGAGTGTTCCAGTTGATGAATCTACATTGTTACCTACAATGGCACATCATTATCACCCAAAGTCCATGGTTTAATTAGAGTTCACTCTGGGTGCTGTGTATTCCATGTGGTTGGACAGATGAGTAATGACATATATCCACCATCACAGTATCATACAGGGTAGTTTCACCACCCTAAAATAATCTGTGCTCTGCCTAGTCATCCCTCCTTCCCCCCATATTTATTTTTCAAAGGAAACTTCTTTAGAGGTGCTGGGAGACCTAGAGTCCTTCCCTTAGTCCCCTCCCAGTGGCCATTGAGCTACAGCCATCGGTGCTGGGAACTAAAAGAAACAGTTTCAGAACGACTGTCCTAGTTGAATGAAAGAAGGGGAATTGATTTTATTTTTCAGTATTTTCTGCACTTAACACAGGGGAAAGGCTTATCCCATTCTGACATAAAAAGATGTTTGGACGAGTGTTCCTTACAGATCAGAAAGTTATTGGGCAGTGTCCTTAGTGAAGCTGATTATGAAATTTACTTGAAATAAACAATGAATTAGCCTTCTTTTAATATGCCGAATGCTTGTAGAAAGTAAGGGAGTACAGTCTAGGTAACTTGATGCTGTTCTTTAATCTTTCTGAATCTACTGGGCATCAAAGATCATGCTTACACTATGCTATTGCTCAGAGCCAGGCTGTGATATCCAAGTCTTGATTGATAGTGTCACACAGTCAGATGTGACAGTGGGAGGAGACGTGGTGGAATTTCAGTAGTAGTGCCACCCTCAGATTTTGCAACTTCTGTTTCAAAAGTGGTGATTATGGATGACGTCCTAGAGCCTTGAGTCATTTCCTCAGTACTGTACACACCAAGATTCTTCAGATATGTGTCTTCCTCACTGCTTGCAGTTCCAGTCAATGCTGTAGCCAGACACAGTGAATGACCACCATCAGCAGGGTCATCATTGGGTATGAAAGTGACAGTGGCGCTTTAAAATATTTTAGAATTCTTGGTATTTTGAGGAAGACACGTAAAACATATATAAGTGCTTTAGACAATCCTGCTTAAAAACAGGCTAAATCTATTGGATAATCATAATAAAATAAAATGAAGTATTGATAAATTCCATTTAACTCATTAAAGATGTGACCTAGAAGGAAAAATATGCCCCAAATTAATGTCTAATGGGAAAACCAAAAGGATACCTATCAGAAGCAGTATGTATAGTAGACAGAGTATGGACTGTTGAGTTGAAGGGAACACTCAAAGTTCAAATTCCCCCCAACTCTACTACTCATTGGATGTACAGTGAACATGAACAGGTACTTAATCCCTCTGGGCCTCAGTATCCTCAACAGTAAAAGAAAACTTTTAATTCCTTTTCATAGGTCTTGAGAGATCCATGAATGGAAGGTCCTTTTTCACTCACTCGTCTTCATCATACCCAAAGCCACACATGCTAGTTATATGGAAGGTCAGTTTTATGGAAGGCAGCCTGGTAACATGGAAGGGTGCTGGTTTCAGAGTCTGGAGACAGGCAAGTCTCTCAATCTCCATGAGTTCTCGCTTCCCCAACATAAGATGAATGGTTTGGCATAATAATTAAAGCCTTAATCAATACTCAGATTTTTTGGTCTCCCTTTGAGTGGCTTTGGGGGAGAACAAGAGCAACCATTACACACACCCAGCAACTTCAGAAATGGCCAACTACTGGAGCTACCAAGTTTTGTTAGGTGCTCTGCAGTGCTGGTCTGCTGCTACGGACAGCTTCTAGTGTTCTGACCTCCACTGTCCTCCCCTCCCTGGGATACAGATGTCTTTCATTGTGTTAAAACTCTAGTCAGTCCTGAATGTAGAGGGCCATTGAGAGTCTTTGGTGCCTTGTTTTCTCTGCTCAACATACTTCTTTCTCCACTTTCTTCTCCCTCTGGGTTCCCAGGGACCAAGAGAAAGTTAACGTCCTCTTGTGAAATATTTTCACACTTCTTAAATTCAAATTAAGGAATACTTGAATAGTTGATAAGAGAACCGTCAGCCCTCACCTCACCTCAGATATTTATATCAAGCTTTGAGGTTAATAGGGGAGAGCTAAGGATAGAATTTTTGGCACTGATCCATGAGTAGAAGATTTTTTTTTTTGATATAAGATAATCCCAAATCCTTGACAGAAGTAATTCAGAGGTAATACTCTTCCCACAAGAGAAAACCCTGCTTGCATTTTTTTCTTCAGAGGGACCCGGGATGGTGGTCTGTCTGAATATCTCTGGTGACAACAATATCTTACCTATGCCTGCTTCAGCACCAGCATAGCTTCTCCTGCACAATGAGGAAGAGGAAAAGGGAGAAGGCTTTCAGGTCTTATTGTCACCTGATGGTATCGTCTTGCTCTGGACTCCTAGTTCAATGGAAGAGGGCCAGAGCAGCGCACATGGCGCTCCACCACAGTCTGGGCTTGCTCTGCCCTAGCTCGGCTTGGTCACAGTTGTTGTGATCATGTCCTCCTCAGCCTTTGCCAGCGAAGGAAGCCTCCCTCTGAGCACAGCCTGCCTGAATTCTCCACTCTGAGTCCCCAGCTCCTGGCACGGTTGCAGGCACACAAAAGTCCCTATGAAATGCTTGCTGAATAAGTGGAGAATGAAATTATTCTGTCAGAAAGGAATAAAAGTAACTTGGCCCTATCTTAGCCAATGAAAATAGCTATTCTGACACCTTGTTTTTATTTACTCTTGACTTGGGTATAATTTGGAAATCTCCCTTTCTTTTCCTAGGAATGAAGTGATGAGGTCAGTAGTAAATATCCAGGCTCTGCCACTTGTCATGTGATATTTGACAAGTTACTTAAGCTCCCCATGCCTAAGTTTCTTCATCTCTACAAGAGGGAATAATACTATAACCTAATTTGACAGAGGTGTTAATTAGCTCGATGATGGGAATCCTTTCACAATGTATATCTATATCAAGTCATCATGTACACTTTAAATATATTATAATTCTGTTTGTCAATCACACCTCAGTAAAGCTGATAAATAAACAAATGATCGCTGCCAGGGAAAAAGTAAAATAATAGAACCTAACTAATGAGTTGTTGGGATAATGAGACTGAAACTTGTGAAGCACTTGGAAAAGTGCCTGGCGCAGAAAAGATGTGTAGTTAGGCAATTTGTTTTTTATCAAGTCACTATTCAGGCAGCATGGCACAGTGAATTAAAATAAGCATCAGGCATGTGAGTTCTATAGTCCTAGTTCTACCACTAGGTGTGTCTGTGAACTGCTTGGGAGTTTGGTCCCTGGATCTGTAGAAAGGGGGTGTTGGACCAGATGACTTTGAAGGTGATTCTAGTTCTAACAAATTTAAGGAGTTCTGAACTATTTGGGTAATGGACCCCTGAGAGGTTTGGCTTTGGAAATGATTTATAGTTGGCAGCCCTTGGACCTATGACAGTGTGCCAATTTCCTCTTTTTTTGACATCTTACTTCCTCTGTGTATTCCTGTTGTCTGTGAATTCCACCACGCTTGAAGGAAGATTAAAAACTAATTTGAGGGGCTTCCCTGGTGGCTCAGTGGTTGAGAATCTGCCTACCAATGCAGGGGACACGGGTTTGAGCCCTGCTCTGGGAAGATCCCACATGCCGCGGAGCAGCTAGGCCCATGAGCCACAACTACTGAGCCTGTGCGTTTGGAGCCTGTGCTCCGCAACGAGAGAGGCCGCGACAATGAGAGGCCCGCGCACCGCGGTGAAGGGAGTGGCCCCCGCTCGCTGCAACTAGAGAAAGCCCTTGCACAGAAACGAAGACCCAACATAGCCAAAAATAGATACATAATAAATAAATTAAAAAAACTAATTTGACTTATACTTGAAAAATACTGAATTAAAAAAAAAGTTTTACTTTTTTTTTTGCTTTTCTGTTTCATAAAAAAATCAAGACTTAAAGAGAGGAACAAAGTAGAGAGAAATAGAGAAAATTTGTCATTTTACAAGTTCTTTCTAAATTAAGATTTCTCAATATTATTTTATTGTTTCGTTTGAGGAAAATTTCTAGAATTCGAGGCATACTCATAATATAAGTGCTAGCTTTAAAATAGCCCCAAACAAAATATAACATGTTAAGTCAATTTGATAGTTTAGATTTCTTGTGTGTTTCTCTTCCATTGATTTGGAAATTCCAACAATGAATTTTGAGGCTCAAGCATTGGTGTGACGTTCCCATCTATTTAAAACAATTAATATATTGGCTCCAATATTAGAACTTCTATTTATATATTTAAAAAGTTCCATTCCACTTCCATTACTCTGCATATGCTTTATAAAGAACATGACATATTGTGTCCAGTTGTACATATAGTGCTGCATGCTCAAACATGTATGGGTTAGGAATCCAATCAAAAAAGTTTGGTGACCACTTCTTTGGACAAATATAACATGTAACTTTGGGCTGAAATTTTGGTCAAATATTTTGACATTCATAAATGTATTGAGTATTGAGCACCTACTGTATGCTAGGTTCCATGTTAAGCACTAGCTGTTCATATGCTTTTGTTTATAAATTGTGTTTTTTACCCTGGAAGTGGTAAGTCCACATGGCACATCGTTGGGAAAAACCAAACATACGGCCATATGTTAGAGTTACCTATGTCAGATCAGCCTCTCTCTACTTGAGTATCTTTGATCTTCTTACCTCTACTATTCATTGCAAACACATGTATGTTTGGCAAACGATAAATGTGAGGTAATCAAATACAGAGTTATGTCTGAAAACAAATGACAAGGGACTCTCTCACAGGACCAATAGGAGAAATTTCATGCCTGGGAGAAGGAAGATTAGAGGAGACCAGCAAAGAAATGGCTAGAATCAGAAATAATGGACTAAATTTTGGAGGGAAGATTGGGGAGGCTCAGGGTTCCAGATATTTAGCTGCTCTCCAAAGATGGTGTAATTTGTTATTGCTAAGGCTTAGAGGTCATCAGTGAAGGAGGTTAAGTTTAGGGTATCATAGGACCCCAAGTTAGTTGTGTAATGCTTATGTAAGGCAGAATGTGTGTGCCTTTACCCAAGACAGCATCCGGGTTCTTGCACTTATGTACATAAATCTTTGATATAAATCCATCTTTGGGCAGATTGTATCCCATTGGAAACATGGTGCTCAAAGATTGCTGATGGATATTAACAAGTGCAGTCTTGAATCTGGAATTTCAACCATCTTAAACATTCACAACAAGGTTGATGGAATTTGTAGGAAAGGTTAGGAAGAGGGAAAGAGGGAGGCTGCCGAGGAGTAGCTTACTTGATGCCAAGATCAAGAATGCAAGTGATCACAGATATAATGACTAAGTTACCGATGTGATTTAGACCAGTATCAAATAAGAGATTTTAAAAGATTTTTTTCAAGTAGTTCTTGGAAATAGCAGAGACAATTGGGTCTGGTTTATGGCACTGTTCAGAGTAAGATGCAAGGCCCATCCTAGGCTTTAGTTTAGGGGTCTCAGTACTGGCACTTCTGTAGGGCGAATCATTCAAGTGCAGGAAAAAAGAGAAAGCAACTCTGGCAGAAGTTGTTTACTGCCTCCCTTTTTAATCAGTCAATATAGTCAGATCCAGGCATCCCAGTCTGTCAGGGGACTTTGAAGTCTCAACCGTCAGTGAGCTGTGAACCTGTGACTCTGGAACTTGCCATTTTGCAAGGTTGCCTGTTGAACCTGACTTTCTGTTGATTTTCAGTAATTACAGAGAGGAAAAGGGCCCACTAAAAACAAGTGATGGAACAACACAGACTCTCCACTAGGAAACCTGTGGGGTTTTGCCCCACAAAAATATGAGCTTTGGAAATGCAAAATAGAGCACTTCTGGCAGAGTAGAAGCGGACTTAGATATATACATCCAAAAATAAGGTGAGGGGGAGTCAGTACTGAACTTGAGATTGGAACTGGCCAGGAGGACTTAGGACAGAAAGCACAGCGGTCTGGCTGATGTACCACCCCCCACCCCGCCGAGTGTCCCTGAAGGGTCATGGAGAAATGCTTTGAATCCATGAGGCCTGGGCAGAAGGACATGTCAAGACAAGCAGCCTGGTCTTCAACCAGGGTGATTCTGTGCAATGCAGTGGGGTTTCTCCCAATTTTCACCTTGTTCGTGTCTCTATAATCTCCAGGGAGTAGTAATTGCAGGTATTTTCCAACTCATCTGGTCACCAAAGCTATCGAGACATAACTGTCTGGCTAAGCTCACATTATTAGGCAGGGTAAAGCCAGCCTATGTGTAGCCGGGTGATCAGAGAGAACATCTATCTCAGAGCTCAGGCCAGACCAGGATTTCATTCACTACATCCATTTAACAAATATTTACTGAGCATCTACAGAGTGCGGGGCACTGTCCTCAGGAGTTGGGATGTGTCAGTAAAAAAAAGACCAATGGATCAATCAATCAATCAATCAATCCTTGCCCTTTTGGAGCTTACATTTAGTGAGGAGTCAAAGAAGCTGACAACATATTCACAGTATTTCAGGAGTCAAAATAAACATGAGTCAGAGCAATTCCCTGGCAGTCCAGTGGCTGGGACTCTGTGCTTCCACTGCAGGGGGTCTGGGTTCTATCCCTGGTTGGTGAACTAAGATCCTGCAAGCTCATGGCATGACCAAAAAAATTAAAAAAAAAAGAAAAAGGGCTTCCCTGGTGGCGCAGTGGTTAAGAATCCACCTGTCAATGCAGGGGACACAGGTTCGAGCCCTGGTCTGGGAAGATCCCACATACCTTGGAGCAACTAAGCCCGTGCACCACAAATACTGAGCCTGCGCTCTAGAACTTGCGAGCCACAACTACTGAGCCCACACACCACACTACTGAAGCCTGCACTCCTAGAGCCTGTGCTCTGCAACAAGAGAAGCCAACGCAATGAGAAGCCCGCGCACCGCAATGAAAAGTAGCCCCGTCTCGCCACAAGTAGAGAAAGCCCACATGCAGCAATGAAGACTCAACGCAGCCAAAACTAAATAGAAATAAAATAAGTTTTAAAAAGGCATAAAGAAAAAACAAAAAACCCATGAATCATAGATGAGAGTCAGCAACGGAATCTGGGCCACTCCATCCACTCCTCACGGTATATCCGTGATGTGGCCATAACAATTCTATTCTGGACCACCTCTGATGAGAGGTAGAGCAGGTGTAGATGGAGAAATGGAATAAGGAAAATTGGATTTAAACTCTAGCTCTACCGGCTATTAGCTGTGTACCCTCCGTCAAAAGTTCAAACGCTCTTTGCTTTAGATTCTTTATCTGTAAAATGTGGATGAGAATACCCATCTCACCTGTTTGTGGTGCAGATTAAGTAAGAAAGTATATACAAATTCCTCTACAAGGGCCTGACTTATAACAAAAATTCAATAATTTATATTTTTCTTCTTTTTTTTTTTTTTTTTTTTGCGGTACGCGGGCCTCACTGTTGTGGCCTCTGCCGTTGCGGAGCACAGGCTCCGGACGCGCAGGCTCAGCGGCCATGGCTCACGGGCCCAGCCGCTTTGCGGCATGTGGGATCTTCCTAGACCGGGGCACGAACCCGTGTCCCCTGCATCGGCAGGCGGACTCTCAACCACTGCGCCACCAGGGAAGCCCTCTTGTTTTATTTTTGACAAAGTTGTGTATGGCAATTTTGTAACCTTTTCTCATACTTTTTGGGCAGACAGTATAGGCCTTTAGCTTTTTATATTTGATGTAAACTGAGGTAGAGAGTTGGGTGAATTCTTCCATCATAGTTAATTCTGATCCCTGCTCATTAGCAACCTTCTGGAATAATCTTGATTAATCTGGACTCTTCTTTCCATTTTGCTCACCCATTTGAGGTTTCTGCCATTGGCAAACTTTCTGTACTTTTCTATTCATTTTGATGAAAGTGTTTCTCCGTGCAATGGTTGAAATAAAATAATGACAAAAGAAGTGTATACCCAAATGTAAAATAGATAGCTAGGGGGAAGCAGCCGCAGAGCACAGGGAAATCAGCTCAGTGCTTTGTGACCACCTAGAGGGGTGGGATAGGGAGGGTGGGAGGGAGAGGCAAGAGGGAGGAGATATGGAGATATATGTATATGTATAGCTGATTCACTTTGTTATAAAGCAGAAACTAACACACCATTGTAAAGCAATCATACTCCAATCAAGACGTTTAAAAAAAAAAAAAAAAGAAGTGTATGTTTGTAAGGCAGAAAAAGGCAGTGGATGTCTGAGGTTCTTAAATAGGTCCTTGAATCTCTGTGGGCCAGGAGGGAGCTCTGGGGCAGGAGAACCTCTCTGGGTTAAAAGTTGAAGCTCAAGGTGAGTAAACTAGCAACTTCATGGAGCTGCCAGGACAATCCAGGGAAGTAATGTCTCCAGAGCCCTGAGCATTTTGCTTGGCACATAGCAGGCACTTGATTTTCCTTCCTCTATTCCTGACAAAGAGACAACTTTTAATAAGCATTATTCTATATCAGGGTGGGCAAATCATGTCAGTTCAGAAGAAAACAAGGAATTTGGGGGAGAGAAGAGCTAGTTCTGGAGTAACACTTGTATCCTTGCGGCCAGAAAGACATATTTTTCTTAAGTGGCTGGAGCTTGTTGCTTGGCTAGATACATCCTATTTATGGTGACTTTCTCTAAAGCCATGATTAATGTGGGCTTTTAAAAATTGTTTTTCTTTGTGTTATGTAAATAGGGTTTCTCTCCAGTATGGCGGAATGCTGGTTTTAATTAAATTTAGGAAGGAAGGGGAGGGGGTTTGGGTAGCCTGACCAAGTTGAAGAGCATCAGTGAAAAATCACTTTTATGTTTGGAGCGTGGCATTTGAAAACAGAATAAATAATATGAAAGAGAGGACTTCTCCAAATAGGAAGATAATGAGTATGCTTAAACTCTCTTATATTGTTCTCATTTTGGCTTAAGACAGGATTCTTGCTTTGGAAAGGAGATTTTTCCTTTTGTAATTACTAACTCTTCGTATTGTATACATCCCATGCCTTGAACCACCTTTCTTTTTGTTTTATTTTCCTCCAGAAAAAAGTCACCATTTTATGAAAATGAATTTTGCTTTTCAACGAATCATATGTTTATTTGTGTTATTTTGGCCATAACGTAACTGAAATTTTGATCAAGGCTAATCTGTACTGGACCAAAGTTAATTATGATGCAGAGAGGAAACTACATTACTTTTGGCTAAAATTTACCTTTATTCAGCATACTCTTTTCTTACAAGAAATATTTACAAATTAGTGGTACGAACATGTTACTTTGAAAAAAATTATCTTCGAGCACTTGAATAATCTACATTTATTTATAATAATTATGCTAATTAGAAACTAGTCTCATCTATTCCTGAGAGCATATCCTTAAGAGCCTCTTAGTCAGCAGAAGGATGAATGGATAAACTCTGAGACAAACTTAAATTATGGTGGGTGGGAGTTGTAAAACAATATTTCTTCAAAAATATTTCCTTATCTAGATTTTTTTCATGGTTTTGGCCTGACCTTCCCCTCTGCTAGTTCAAATTAGTAAAAGTGGTCTGCATTCCTAAATCATTCTTGAAAGCTCTACCTCCTGACTTCCAATCAATGGTGTCCCCCTGGCAGTTTATGTACTTGTAGGTGGTTCCTCACCTGGGGCAGTGAGCAAAAGCTCACTAAGAGTCTGATTGACTCCATCTCTGAAACGTGATTAGGGTGAAACACGTGCATTGTTTAATGGAAAGGGAAACTCTAAATTTAAGGCAGTCATGCTTCTTGTGGGGAGGTCAAAGAGTGAGTAGATTATGGGTTGGAGGGGAGAAAGGAGGGAGAAGAAATGTTTATGTGTTCTGTGGTATTTGGAACCAACTTACAACTGGCCCCTAGAATTCAGAGATTTAGGAGAAAATGGATTGGAAATTGTAGAATAACCCTCAAAAGTGCCTCTCAGGAGCTTCCCTGGTCAATATACCCCCTGATTAACTTTGAAAAGAAGAGGAAAAAATTAATATTGAAAAAAGGTCTCTGCTTGAAAGAAAGAACCATTTGGACGGCAGCCATTGGGTAGTGTTTAAAGGCAGTAATTCAGTGACTTACAAAGCTTTGTGATTTGGGCAAGCTCCTTAACTTCTCTAAGCCTCATCATTACAAAGAGGGTATCATAGGAAGGAATTATTTCGTACATACTCAATGGACAAGAATGCAGCATAATGCATTTTGTTTGAAAAGTAAGGGCAGAGGAGGAAAATCATTTGAATTGCAAGAATGATCCCATCTGCTATTCTACTCAATGAATTTCCCCAGGTAAATGTGAAATGGAAGGAATGAACTTGTTCTTCCTTCATTTGGTCTTAATTCCTGAGGTCCTCATATGAAATGAGCATCTCAACAAACCTAGCGTTTTCACTGTTTAAAGAAACAGTATGTTCTTTTGTACAATAATATCCTAATGTATACGTTGCCACTTCCTCTGGGACTCAGCTGAACATTGAAGGAGGTAAGACCGGCTGGGTCACACTTATTGAGAGATGGTATTCCTGTCACTACTACAGCGCCTTTCTGCCTCAGGTATTTCCAGTGAGAATGCAGACTATGTTTTTTTGCCTTATGTGTTAACTTTAGAATTTCACCCTGCGGTGAGATGTAACTCCACTTATATGGCTACTCTTAAAAGGTGGTTGGGTCCTAGAGACAGCAAGTAGAAGAGTGGTGACTAGGGAGGGGTTGGAGGGAAGGAGAAATGGGAGTTATTGTTTAATAGGTACAGAATTTCTGTTTGGGATGATGAAAACGTTTTGGAAATGAATTGTGGTGATGGTTGCACAACATTATAAATGTGCTTAATGCCCCTACTTACAAATGATTAAAATGGTAAGTTTTATGTTATGCGTATTTTACTATAATGACAACAAAAAAGGTAGTTTGTCAGGTTCCGTGAGAAAATAATGCACGTCGAGCAGTTAGCACAAAGTCATGAATGGCTAATACAAGTAACTATAATGATTAGAGGGAATTTTTGGCTACTGTCCATATATCAGCCTACCTATATGATTTGATGACTTTTGACTCAGTCTAATTAATGCACTGGCTGGGAGCGGATGTGATGGTTCTCCTGACCCATGGGTACATTTCAGGGCATAAATCACAGAGCTCCTCTCTGGATCCCATTAAATCCTTGTACCTTTCCTTCCTACTGCCTACGTCTCATTTGTTCCTGTGTGTCCAGTCCAGCCCAGGCATGGCTTTGGGGTGTTTGCTTCCATGTCTGTCTCTGTGATCACCATCTAGACTTGTCTGTGTTTTCTGAGTTTCCTCCTTTATTCTCTTTGAAATCATTTTGCGTTCTTCCTCCTGTTCCCTATTTGATGAGCCTCAATCCACAGTTCCTGGGACGCTCATTGGAAACCTACCCTCAGGCTCTATCCCTGTCTTTCAAGGGGATCAGACATAACCTGCATAACAGGGAGCCAGGGGGCTCAGGATTTACCTCCTAAAACCATTCAAAGCTGATGTTCTGATTGGGGCACTGCTCCTGTGTGTGGTTGGGAAAAGTAAAAGAACAGAAGTTGAGGGCTTGGTGTGGGCTGCCACCTGGAGAAGAAGACCAGGAGTTGGAGAAAATGGGAGAAGAGCCAAGGTCAGAAACATAGAGTGGAGTAAGTGTGGCAGAATATCATGAGAACACAGAGAAATCAGGACCAGGGAAAGAAACAGTATTCAGAGTAGACAACTCTGATCCGAGACGCAGAGGCTAATTATTTCACTGGATGTAGCCACCTGCTTAAAGTTCCAGAGCAGTTTACTCCTCTGCTGGTCTTCCTTCCACTTGAAATGCCTGCAGCTGAGCCTGGAAAAGGACTTGATACGACAGTGTGACATGATCTTGGAGAAAATGCAACTCATTTGTCTTATTTTCAGGCGAGGCATGGCACAAAGAAGGAAGATGCAGTACTCCAGCTCACCCAGCTATTCAGTGGTGAGGTCTGGACTTGAACTCACATTTCACCATTTTCAATAATCCCATTGTACTTTTCGATCTCCCATGGGTGAGGGCCATGATGGTGGAGTTTGTAGAACCATACTGAATATAGCACCATATGCATTGCAGCAGGAAGTAAATGCTTCTTGATTGTAGTGGCAATGAAGAAGATGATGATTATGGCCATAGAGAAAACTCCATTTAGATGAAATTAAATGACACCACATGGGTGAGAGAGGAAAATGCCATGCTATTTAATGGCTGACATGTAAGATGAATTTGGTAATGAAGCTTGGGGACTTATCAGGCCAGGAAACTGCATTCTCTCATTAGACAGCCCTTAGTGACTGACTTATTACTAATATTAAGGAAAAGGTATACATATAAACACATGTTACTGAATGTTTGGCTGCAAGAAAAGAAACCAGTACACCAGCTTGAGGGATTAGCAACAGACGCTGTTTCTGTTCGAATGATCAAATTTGCTGTTTTCCAGCTGGAAAATGACAACTGAAGTTAAAGGGTAAAGGATGATTTGACTATACTTATAAAAAAGACAGGGCAGAGCAATGTAAAGGAAGCAGGTGGAGCTTGCTAGCTCTAAGGATCACTGCTGGGGGACTAGAAGAGGGGATAGATTTATTTGGAAGTCTGACTTATGCCTTCTTTTGGGATGTGTATCACTAAAAGTATTCAGCTCCTCACTCATTTGGCATTCATTTCTCTGGTAAACTCAGTTATCTAAGATACAGTTGACAGTCATCAGGGAAGCCAACATGGAGGTTGCATATATTCACAAAATCTTACGCAGTTCACCTGTAAGAGTTCTTCTTAAGTCCCTCCTCAGAATTTATTGGACACCCAATCTTAGAGAGTTACCTGGTCGCCTAGCTTGTAGCAAATTATAAGCAGCACAGCTCAAGGTGTGAAAGGGGTGTTTAACGAAAGGGACTTTGTTTATAACCAGGGAAAGTGATGCCTGACAACGTGAAAGTAAGGGAAAAGAAAGAAAACCATGAAACAAACAAAAAAATAAAGATACTTAATATGAAATAGACCACAGTGATGTGTTATCGTTTGGTGTAGGGAAGCTTCTACATAACACTATAGCCCTCGGCGTAATTGTTGATGTATATCATAACCAAAGGAGCTTTGTGTCAGTCATGTGATTTGAAAATTTAGTCTAGATAATTTCTAAGGCCTCTCCATCAAAAAAGGAGGGAAAAAAGGAAAATTTTGTTGCTATCTTCATAGCAGAGACCATATTCAGAAGTGGTGGGAAAAAGTGGAGTTTTCTCCCCAAAGTAAATTTGGCACTTGAAGCATTTATCTCTGTTATCTGGAAAACTATATTCCTGGGAACACCGTATTGCATGCTGCTGCCCCAGTGATATCTTGGTTGGGTGTTGCCAGGGTTGCCATCCTGCATGGTTTTGGCCAAGGTACTGCCCATTGTTAACCACAGTTTCTTTATTTGTAAACTGGGGATTATAATATCTACCACATAGGGATGCTCTAAGTACTAATGGATTGATTTGACATGTGTCTAACGCTGAGCTCTATGCCTAGAATATGGAAAATTGCTGTCAATAATGTAAAAAACAATTTCTTCCCTCCTGTTTTTGATCATGTATACAGATGTAAGGGATGAAGTTGTAGGTCAGGGGAAGCTATGACACTTGAAGGGGCCACTCAGTGGAAATAAAGGTGAAACAAAGAGTGAGTCTCACTCTTACGTCAAGACATTGCAGCACTGCTTAAAATAGCCAAGACATGGAAGCAACCTATATGTCCATCAGCAGATGAATGGATAAAGAAGAAGTAGTGCATATATACAATGGAATATTACTCAGCCATTAAAAAAGAATGAAATAATGCCATTTTCAGCAACATGGATGGACCTGGAGATTATCATACTAAGTGAAGTAAGTCTGACAGAGGAAGACAAATATCACATGATATTGCTTATAAGCAGAATCTTAAAAATATGATCCAAATGAACTTATTTACAAAACAGAAACAGACTCACAGACTTAGTGAACGAACTTATGGTTACAGGGGGGAAGGGTGGGGGGAAGGGATAGATTGGGAGTTTGGGATTGACATGTACACACAGTTATTTTAAAATAGATGACCAGCAAGGACCTACTGTATAGCACAGGGAAATCTGCTCAATATTCTGTAATAACCTAAATGGGAAAAGAATTTGAGTAAGAGTAGATACACTTATATGTATAACAAAAAATTTTAACTGTGCTAAAATACACATAACATAAATTTAAACATCTTAACTGTTAAAAAAAAACTTTGCCACTAACATAGCTAGATTGTGTCCCCATCCCAATTCCTTACTGTCTTTCCCCCTCAAAGTGGTATGTGTATTGGTTTATCCCTCTGCCATTTATATAGTTTTGCAAATAGTATAGTATCTCATTTGGCCTTCACAATAAGCTTGTGAGAGTAGTGCTTAACTGCCCCAATTCACAGATGAGGAATGAGTTCCTTAGGCTTCAATAACTTGCCCACATTTAACCAGATCTTAAAGAGAAATAAACTTGAACTTGAGTCTTATGCTCCAAGTCCAGTGGTCTCTCTCCTTATTTATACTGCCTCCATAGACCTGATTCATGACTTACGATAGATTAATGATTTGGGAAAGGACTGGTTTGGGAATATGTGAGCTTGTGTGCTTTTGAGAATACAGGAAATAGCATACAATTATATGGAATTGGATGCAAAATTTACAATAAGTCAGATAAAAACTGGATCAAAACTTTATTTTGTCCAAAAAAACTATAAATCTTTATGGTACAAATAAAATATGAGAGAATGTTTTAAATCATTAAAGAGAAAAATCTGTATTCAAGCAGTCTTAAGCCTGTTTGGAACATCATTTTTATATAAAAATCCAACTATCAATTACAAGTCATCTTCATCTGGGTTTAAAGAAGTCTACAGAGATCTATCCTGGGAAAAGGTTCCAATGTGTGGAATACATTGACTTGGCTGATACGGAGTTTTTTTTGTTTGTTTGTTTTTGTTTTGTTTTGTTTTGTTTTTGCAGTACGCGGGCCTCTCACTGTTGTGGCCTCTCCCATTGCGGAGCACAGGCTCCGGAAGCGCAGGCTCAGCGGCCATGGCTTATGGGCCTAGTCGCTCCGTGGCATGTGGGATCTTCCCGGACCGGGGCACGAACCCGTGTCCCCTGCATCGGCAGGCAGACTCTCAACCACTGCGCCACCAGGGAAGCCCTGATATGGAGTTTGGTGTAACAAAATGACATCTTCTAAAAATTTTTTTATACAATTTTTAAAGGTTACTTTCCATTTACAGTTATTATTATAAAATATTGGCTATATTCCCTGTGTTGCACAATACATTCTTGAGCTTATGTTTCTAAAATGACATCTTTTATTAAAAAGAATACATCTTTTTCATTTTATATGTTTTCCAGTAAATAAAGTAACCCCTTCCTTCAATTAAAAAGGCAGGAAAGAGGAAAGGAAGAGGGGAAAATAATATTTATTGAGCATCTATACAGAAACATAGACTTTACTAGGCACTTTTACATGTGAACTCCTTTAATCCTAAAAATAGCTCTTTGCATTAGGTACACATTACAGTATTCTCCTCATTCAGAAGAATGAGTTTTCAGGAATTTCTACAATAGACGTTCTCGAAAGTATTTGTGATAGTATGTGAAGGGTTAGAATAAGGTCACAAACTTCCCAAAGATATGTTTTGCTTGGCCTGCAATATTGTTTTTAAAAAATTTGAGCCAATGTCCAGCTTAAAGAAATTCAGAAGCTCTGGCAACACGGGGCCTACACTTGGAATGGAAATAAGTGACTTGCGGGAAGAGCTAGCCACAGACTTTTGACAGTCTGTGACACCAGTTTGCCATAGTCACTCTCTGGCCTGCTTTGCTTGGTAATATTGCCTCCTAGGTCCCTACTGGCATTTGAGCGGGGACTCCTATAATGATGAGTATGGACCATTAGCTACGAGCTTGAGTATATTTATTTGTTGAGAAGGATACAGATATCACTTTTCAGATGAAAGCAGAATTGAATGGAGAGCAGTTATTTGGAGTAACTTGTATTGCCTAATGGTAATCAAGGAACCTCCTTGTTTCTGCTGTGCCCCCAGTGACATTGGAGCTGACACTGGAGGCCCTTCCGCACGCCTCCATTCCTCCCTGCCTGCCTGCAGCAAATAGTTATAAAGCAGTTGGTGTGTGCTCAGCCGTGTGAGATACAGAGATGAATGACTAGTGCCTGCCCTAGTCGTATAACCTAGAAACATATAACCTAGAGGAGCATAAAACATAGATGGATATAACTTCAGTATGAGAGAGTGAGATAAGATTTCTGATGGAAGAACAAACATGTGTCTGGGTATACAGGAAGGACTGATTAATTCTGACTTCTGGGGTCTACGTGGATTTTTATAGCCAAAGTATTATTCAAGTAAGCCAAAAGTTTCATAGATTTTTTCTATTGCAGTAAAATGTACACAACATGAAAGTTAGCAAAGTAATCATCTTTAAGTATACAATTCAGTGGCATTAAGTACATTGACAGTATTGTGCAATCATCACTCTTATCCACTAGGCATTTCTATAATATATGTGCTTTTATTTTCCCTGCTTTACAAAGTGAGGCACATATAACTAAGTAACTCTAATAAATAAAATGATTTTTTGGGCTCATCCTTACTTTTATGTTTCACTTAGACAACATTTTCCTAACAGAGGGCATGGTGGTAAGATGGAGGTCTCTATTCTTCCTTCCTCTGGAATGAGTTGTAATAAAACACAATACCCTGTGTCATTACATGACATGACCTGTAAAAGTAAAGAACTGTATGGGCTTAAAGGTGCTGGCTAGAAAACGAAATCTGAGGGCCAGAACAAAGGCCTCAGGTAACGGGTAGGAGGGATTAGATATTGGGGATGGGGTGGAGGGAGGGATCGAACTGACTCACTCATAAGCTTATTTGAAACCAGTCACCGAGACAGTGATAATAGCAATATTCTAGAGCAGGAGTTGGCAAACTTTTTCTGTAAAGGGACAGATAATAAATATCTCAGGTTTTATGGGCCACGTGGTCTCTTTCTGTGACAGCTACTCTGCTGCAGCATGGAAGCAGCCATGAACAGTCCATAGATGACTGCATGTAATCATGTTCCATAAAACCCCGGAGAACAAGTTGATGCAGTCAAGGCTGTACTCACCTTCTTTTCTACCATTTCCTACAAGCCTCCACATTCCCTTTGGCTTCTTAAACCAGACTTACTGGGGTTTATAGTCCTCCAAGCCTTTTCAAATGTATATGGTTCAATTCTCACATTACTCCAGTGAGTGGCTTTTTCCCAAGTTTTATTGATGAAGAAACTGGTACCCAAGAGCTTTAAGGGTCTTTCATAAGATCACTGAGTTTCCAAGGGGAGACATCAGCATGAACTCACAGGTTCTGACTTCACAGCCACTGCTTCTGTGATGTGGTTGTTTCCATCTGCACGGATATTGTAATGAGAAAAATTGTTAGTATTGTTTTGGATGACCTTTCTCACTGTGTCTGTTTACTACTCACACACTGAATGTGCCGTTTACTCATTCATTCATTCATTTATTCATCCCTTTACCCAATACTTACTGAAATTTTTTTATGCCAGAAATCGTGTTAGACCTTAGTGATATAAAGGATAACCAAAAACTTATATGAGCGCTTCCCTCAGAGAAGTAAGTCAAGGAGGCTAAAATCACTGAGATAAGAAAACAAATATTACATGATTATGATCGTAGTAAGGACTAGGAAAGAGAGGTATATCAAATATTCAAAGTCTGTGATAGGAATATTTGATCCCATCTGTGGAAGTCAGAGAAGACTTCCCCTAGATAAAGGAAAATTAATCAGAAAGTGGAAAGATAGGAGGCAAAAAGAATTGAAGGTGGATTTAACTTTCCAAGCTGAGTAGTCGGCTTGTGCAAAGGCCCTGTGGCAGGAGGGAACATCCCATCTAAGGAACTGAAAAAAAAAAAGGGAGAGTAGTAAGACCATACAGCACAGGTTGGAGTGGTGAACCCAGACCAGAATGATGATAAAGTTGTGATCATCATTTTGGATGAACTCTTTTCGAGTGCTTATTTACTACTAAAACCAAAACGAAACCATATAATACTTACATAGAGGAGCAATACAATCCGATTTTCATTTTTAAAATATTGTTTGATTTCAGTAAGGAGGGTAGAGTGGATGTAAATAAGAATGGATATGAGACATCAAGTAGGAGCTATAGCAGTCATCATGGTGGAAAAGGAGTTAAGCGAATACATGCAAGAGGTTGTTAGGAGGTGATATCATAGTATTGGTGGTGGGCTGGGTAAAGGAGTTGAGCTGGTGGAGATAGGCAGGATGCCCCTGGTTTTCTAGAGATGGAGGCTGGTGGCTCACTCACTGAACTGGGATCTTCTGAGATCTTTTGGACAGAAGGATGCACCATGTGATTAGTCTTTTACATTTTGAGACTGACAAGCTTTTGCGCTATCAAGGGAAGCAATCAAACAGCATTTACAAATCTTGCCTGTCGAAAGGAATAATCTACAATGAAAATTTGTGAAGATGGCCTGGTAGCTGGAATCAGGCAAATTGTATCTACCTTCTCATGATATATGTTCAGTTTTGTTATTAGTTAAGTGGAGATAAAATATTCCCTGTAACTAAAAAAGAAATAGTCAATTATTGATTAAGCCAAATCAATGGGGGAGGAAATCGAGGCTTTTTATCATAGGAGACTTTGTAATGAATAAAGTGTAAAAATATATTTTTTGGTTTGGGAACAAAACTATTTTCTTGGTTAAGTGACCCTAAATTTATCCTCATACACACTTGATATTCAGGAAAAAGCATTAACATTCACCCGAAGTATGCTGCAAGTCCTTTCAGCTGTTGAGGCTGAGAACTGGAGTGAAAGTTTTGAAATCTGCACTGTGTGGAAGGGGCTTGTTGCTTGTTTGTTTATTGTGCATCTTTCTCACTTTATGCCTCCTCTTTGCCTGAAGCTACCTTCAGGAATAAGACACCGCAGTTGCTATTTTCTGGTGAAGTATGTAAAAATAAATGTGAGCTAAATGCACATTTATGGGATGTTTAGAAGAGAATCACTGCAACTCTGCATCTGATTTTACTTGATTTCTTCACCGCTTTCCCTCCCCGTGTTTTTGTCTACAGCCTCTGCTGCCACCATAGGTAACTCTGCTCTATATAATCGCAAAAGCTTGTGTTCACCAAGAGTCAATTAGATCACACACACACACACACACACACACACACACACACACACACACTGCAACCACTCGGAGGCACAGATAGTATTTTCAATTCTTCCACAAACTGTGATGTCTGAAAAAGTCGCTTGATCATTTAATTTCATCATAAATTGCAAAAGGATGTTGGTTTAGGAACAACATCTCAGGATGAGACATTTAGATCAATCACCCCATCAATGTCAACGTACTTGGCAGTGTAAGGTGCTGGGATGGGGTGACCCACACTCTTAGAACAACACATGACAGCTAGCAGGTCCTCAGGAAATCTTGAATGAATGGATGAATGAGTATGATCTCCTTTGAACTCTCGTGGGTCAGGCAACTCATTTCATTTTCCTTTTCTTTTGTCATTTCATTTTAAGTCTCCACTCTTATAATTTCTTCCCTTTATTAAAGCTTACTCATAGTACATGCCAATAAATGTTTGCTGAATTGCTTTTTAGAATATATCTGAAATCTTCCAGAATTTCCACCAGTTAGCCTTATTCCATTCCTGGGACTGTCTAGAACAAGTCTGGTCTCCTCCTCACGTCTCTGTCCTTTAAATATCGGAAGATGACTATCCCATATTTAGAGTGTCCTCCTTCTCCTTCCTTTTGCTCAGCTAAACATTTCTAAGGACTAAGGTGACTATAAACTCTAATGGCGCACTCTGCCAAGGTACCCTAAAGATGAAATGTTCTTGGAGGAATTCTGAGTTTCAAAAAAGCGTGTAGAATCCTAAACAATAGTAGCAGCCCAATTCTCACCGTAGAGCGTTTTGTCTTCTCTTTCTCCTGGATAGCTTCTTTTTACAGTCACGTCCCACTGTGTCCCATGATCTGTAATTGGGAGCATCCATACAGAAAGTTGTTCCTCTTCACAAATATAAACACTCCTTTTATCCAAGAAACTTGCTAAATTCTGCCCTGGGGAATCAGCGGCCCTTACTGGGGATTAGGAATATACAAATTAATTTTTTGTGCGGAGCACAGGCTCCGGATGCGCAGGCCCAGCGGCCATGGCTCACGGGCCCAGCCGCTCCGCGGCATGTGGGATCCTCCTGGACCGGGCCACGAACCCGTGTCCCCTGCATCGGCAGGCGGACTCTCAACCACTGTGCCACCAGGGAAGCCCTACACGAATTAATTTAATAGCTGTTCTTGGTCCAGCAGGGAGATCAGATCCCCAAATAGTCACAGAGTGATGAGGGACACTAAGCTAGTGATGCTTACCAAATGCTATAGCTGCTAAGAGTAGAGAGGGACTGATTGCCTAGGGATATGGGGAAGACATCTCAAAAGAGGTGCACTTGAGCTGAGTAGGACGAAAGGAGATGCAGAAGCGCACCATAAGTAGAGGGGTGAAAATGGCATGACAGAGCATGTATATTCTAGTAAAAGAGAAGCCCAGTGTTGTTGGGGTCTGGGCCTACCACTCGATGCCCAGGGTGGCATGTACAAACAGGCAGCGCCCATGTCTTCGTGCTGAGCTCTGAATTCCCAATTTCCCACTCTGATGCCACCTCCTGGCCGGGGAGAGGGAGGGGTACGGAGTGCGGGGCGAGCCTGTGGCGGCAGAGGCCGGCGGGACGTTGCACCAGTCTGAGGCGCGCTGTGTGTTCTCCCGGGGAAGTTGTCCCTGGATCACGGGACCCTGGCAGTGGCGGGCCGCACAGGCTCCCAGGAGGGGAGGTGTGGATAGTGACCTGTAGTTGCACACAGGATTCTTGATGGCTGCAGTAGCAGCCTTAGCATCTCATGCCCGTCTCTGGTGTCCACGCTTATAGCCATGGCTCATGCCTGTCTCTGGAGCTTGTTTACGCGGTGCTCTGAATCCCCTCTCCTCACGCACCTTGAAACAATGATCTCTTGCCTCTTAGGCAGTTCCAGACCTTTTTCCGGACTCCCTCCCGGCTAGCTGTGGCACACCAGCCCCCCTTCAAGCTGTCTTCACGCAGCCAACCCCAGTCCTCTCCCGGCGCTCCGACCGAAGCCCGAGCCTCAACTCCAGGCCCCGTCCGCCCCGGCAGGTGAGCAGACAAGCCTCTCCGGCTGGTGAGTACTGGTCAGCACTGATCCTCTGTGCGTGAATCTCTCCACTTTGCCTTCCGCACCCCTGTTGCTGTGCGCTCCTCCTCGGCTCTGAAGCTTCCCCCCTCCACCACCCGCAGTCTCCGCCCGCGAAGGGGCTTCCCAGTGTGTGGAAACCTTTCCTCCTTCACAGCTCCCTCCCAGAGGAGCAGGTCTGTCCCTGTTCCTTTGTCTCTGTTTATTCTTTTTTGTTTTGCCCTACCCAAGTACGTGGGGAGTTTCTTGCCTTATGGGAAGTCTGAGGTCTTCTGCCAGCGTTCAGTAGGTGTTCTGTAGGAGTTGTTCCACGTGTAGATGTATTTTTGATGTATTGGTGGGGAGGAAGGTGATCTCCAAGTCTTACTCCTCCGCCATCTTGAAGCTATCTCTAGATGTTCATTTCTTCATTGTTTTTGACTGGTATATAGTGAGCCTTTTTTATCTGAACAGTGGCCCTTTTCCAGTGTACACAAGTGTCCTGTTACAGCTTGATTACTGCTCTCATGTATTCGCCTAGTTCCTTCCTAAGGAATAGCAACTGCCCCTTTTGCTCTGAATTTTGGGGGTGCATCCCCATTTACCATCCATACCATTGATCAGCTTTTCTGTGGCATGGATTTTGCTGATTGAGGAACCTCTTTTTCATGGAATTAATCACAGGGAATGAGAGTCTCCCAATGTCCAGGAAACATTTCTGTCCTGGGAGGAAATGCGTTGCCTTTCTGTGGCCACTAAGGGACACCAGACCTTTCTGAGCCTTGGTGGTCTCATTGCAAAATAGGGAGGATGATTGCCACTCCTACCTCACAAGATCAAGAGAAATAAGACATGTGAGTGCGCTGTAGAAATTGAAAAGTACCTTTTGAACAATCAAGATTTTTAAAATTTATTTTTATTGCAAGAACCAGGATGATGATCAACACATATAAAACATCATTGCTGAAAACAAACTAGGCTAAAACAAATAGTCTAGGATTGTCATTTTACAAAAAAGAAAACTAGGCTCCAAAGAACTTATAGTGTGCTTATAGTGTCCTCAGTTAGTAGTAGATGAGAAGCTAAACCATGCAAGTCTTCAGCAAAAAGATTTGCATTATTTTTATTTGTGCTTTGGACACATTTTTCAGCCATTAACAGTGTGGTAAAGGCTCTTCAATACTTTGCAGCAACATTTTTCTTACACAGATATGTCAGAGAGTTAATCTGGGGTGGAGGCAGTGAACCAGCATGGCCAAGTGCTACAGGGCTCTTCCTTGGTTACTGTTTGGTGATTTTAAAAATGGTTCTCCCACTAAGTAATAAGAACCGTTTCCCTAGGGAAAGTGCAGTTTGCATAGCTAAATGGCTCTCCTAACTTTTTTCCTGGGATACTGCTTTGTAAGCCAAACTTGAAAGAAACTCAAACAGCAAAAACCTACTTTATTAAAGAAATAATCAAGCAACATAATTTCAGTAATATTCTAAGATGTCTCAAATATTAAACTAACACTATGTGAAGAGATTCATATCCAACATAAGTAAAGTAAACTTCTATAGTAAACTAGAGCAAACTCCCCATTTAAAAAAAAAAAAACAACACCCTTTCTTCTTGTCAAAACCCCCAGATGTGCGCCCAGTGATCGGTGTTTCCATTAAAAGTTCAAAAGATGGAATCCAGATGTTTCTCTCAGCTCTGTGCCCTTCGACCCCTGATGCATTTACTTGCTCTTGGAGTTTTTGGTCACATGACTCCCTGAACTTTATGCTCTACCTAAATAGCTCTGAAATTTACTCTATGATAATGGAGCATAGAGTTGTTTGGGTTGGGGATCAATTTCATGTCTACGACGTGTTGCTGAAACTTTAAAGTTTTCTTTTCTCTTGTAGTTCTTTTTGAAAGAATGTCTGTGTTTAAGACATGTTATCACTATTCTATCTGGAATTTTAAGTGCTAAACATTTTAAGTGCCAAATGTTTGACCTACATTGGTAATAGAGGGCTGAAACGGATAAAGGTACTAATAGAATATAAATTATCTTGCTAAGTATGGCAAATAGAGCATTAATAGCCATCGCTGTGATGAGGTGGGCAAAATGTTCTAAGAAACAAATTGCTTTAAAACATATTTCTTGGCTTTCAGTAACCAATCAGAAAACCATCTACACTCACACAACGTTGCAACAGAAGTTGCTCTGAGGAAGATAAACAGCCCTCTATGCTGGACGCAAATGTGTTAGCTCTTAGCCATAGGGTGGCAAGAAGATCTTTTGGAAATTTAAAACAAAAACGTGTGGAAAGATACACGTTTACAGTGGCAAGGCTTCAATGTAGAAAGTCGGTTGTAACATGTAATAATATCTAAAGAATGTTCATGTGAACTTTTTTTTCTCTAGCTCTGTGGGCAGTTCCCAAATTGATTAGGAGTAGTGTTTATAAATTTAAATTCCTGCTGTGGGAAATAATAGCAAAGCCACGTTCATTTTTAACATTTTCAAAGGTCTTTAAAAATGTCATTTTTCTCACCATAAATCTGAGGTAGCTGAATGCTGGGTTACTTTCTCAAAGGAATGTTGAAAGTGGGGCTGCAGTCTGCTGTGGTCAAGCTTGGTGGGAAGAAAGTGTTGTTAATGGTGACCATTACAGTTTTGGGCCAATGTTGTTTTTGACAAAACCATAATGGTACAACTGAGAAAGATCAAGAGAGAAAAACAATTCTCTGAGGTTAAAGTGATTTTTCAGGAATTATGCTTGGCAGGTTTTCATTCTTCACTTTAATATTTTTGTTTCTGGAAAGGTCTATTCTGAAAAAGGAGATTCTGGTTTATCTATACAAGGGAGATCCCACCAGAGAAAGCAAAAGATAGTATAAACACCAGTCCTCCTCTGAGAACACAAAATTACCCATTAGATTTCCTAATAACAATTATCTTGGGTGGGCGGCAACTGGTTGCTTGGTTCCCCTGCCCACTGGGAGGCTGTTAGTCCAGAGAATGGGAAAACTGACTTCTTGTTTCCAGAGCTAGGAAGATGACTTTGTCACTTGTAAATGTGAATTGTTTCTCTGTGTTTCCTATCATTCCAGTGTTAGGTGAACAGAAATTAACAAAATTAAAAGTGTTTAGCCATAATATTTACAGCCAAGTCACATTTTTCCTTTCTGTGTAATAATTAACTAAGATATGCCTAGCAGATTTATTTTTATTTCATATGGCTCTGTGGTTTAAATTTATTTCAGTAGGATTTACTAATAAAGATGGGGAGTAATATAACAAAATTGACAATTGGCAAATAAATCGATTTCAGAAAACATTTATATAGCTAGTGTTCTACTAACTAGGTAATAAAATGAGACAATTATTTGGGTAATTTGGGTAAAAGTAAGATTCTGCTTGTTGGAGAATGGGAATCAAAATGGTATGCATAATTGACTGCCTATTATATTCATTTCTTAATTTCACAAATATTTATTAATTATCAAAGGGTAAAGCCTGATTCTTCATCTTACAAAGCATACGATGGAGTTAGGGTGACTAGGTACATATGTAAGATATCACCGCTCTGTGCTCATTATTACCTGAATCAGGCAGATTGACTACTGGGTCATCCCTAACTGGTACTGGTAGAATCACTAAACTGCCGTCATTCAGTTTATTTCTGTTTTGGCAACGCTTGAATGGAATTATATCATTGCCACTTCAGAAAAAATGAAAATTATTTGAAAATGACTCAAATACTTAAGGTAGACTTATCTATAAATTTACTAATAATTAGACATTTATAACTCCGCGTACGTTTCTTAGTATAGGAATCCTTTTGAAACCAAGTTTGCTCCCTGAAGGACTTGCACATTTTCTCAGAGCCATTTGTGGCTTGGTCAGTGCTTTGGTTCTTCTTCTTATGTCTTCTTTCCCCTCCTCTGTCGTACCCTAACTTAGCTTCTTAGACCCTAACATCCTTATTGGGAAGTACATCTTTGTTTTTTTGTTTTTTGTTTTTTTGCGGTACGCGGGCCTCTCACTGTTGTGGCCTCTCCCGTTGCGGAGCACAGGCTCCGGACGCGCAGGCTCAGCAGCCATGGCCCACGGGCCCAGCCGCTCCGCGGCATGTGGGATCCTCCTGGACCGGGGCACGAACCCGTGTCCCCTGCATCGGCAGGTGGACTCTCAACCACTGTGCCACCAGGGAAGCCCAGGAAGTACATCTTTGTTAATGGCACTGCTGTTGGTAGAATAACTGGCCTGTTGAAGTGAAATGGCAGTTTCCATTCAATTTTATTTCACTTAATCTGCCCTGGATAAAAATTTTGGCCTTTAACGATTCTGGTCACTCTCTGATAACAAAGACTTCTTGAGTCACTTCAAGTCATTAAGTCACAGAGTCAAGTCATAAGGTAATTCCAAGACACCATTCCGTCCAAACTCCAGAGCTTGATTCAGCTTTAAATTGCTTCTCAACTCCGGTACCTGCTTAAGGCTGAAAGTCTGCAGTGGGAAAGGGGACATGGGGACAGTTTGTCCCTCTGCCTTCTGCTTTGCCACAGCCTACCTCCTTCCCTGTACTCTCCAGCTATAGTTTTTTCTCCATCTCCAAGAGCTGAAGGTGGGGGGTGACAGAGAATGAGGAGAGGTAAGGGAAAAGGACAGATGTCATTTAGCTGAGGAGTATCATGCCCTCTGCACCTGGAAAATGGTTAAACTGATTCTTTCCCTTTGGGGGAATTTCTTGTCATGATGCTGGTCCTCTCCCCACCTCCATCTCCGTATCCCTTATGTCAGCAGTCTCTAGCCTTTTTGTCACCAGGGACCGGTTTTGTGGAAGACAATTTTTCCATGGACCATGGTGAGGGGGATGGTTTCACGATGATTCAAGCGCATTACATTTATAGTGCACTTTATTTCTATTATTATTACATTGTAATATATAATGAAATAATTATACAACTCACCATGCAGAATCAGTGGGAGCCCTGAGCTTGTTTTCCTGCAACTAGATGGTCCCATCTGGGGGTGATGGGAGACAGTGACACCTGAAGTGTGTTGCTTATGTCCAGTCTACTCCATAAGATGCAGCTTAGTTGTCACTTGCCACTCACTGATAGGGTTTTGATATGAGTCTGCCAGCAATTGATTTATTATGGTCTCTGTGCAGTCAAACCTCTCCGCTAATGATAATCTGTATTTGCAGCCACTCCCGAGTGCTAGCATCACTGCCTCAGTTCCACTTCAGATCATCAGGCATTAGATTCTCATAAGGAGAGCGCAACCTAGATTACTTGCTTGTGCAGTTCAGAGTAAGGTTCACGTTCCTATGAGAATCCAAAGCCTCCGCTGATCTGACAGGAGGCAGAGCTCAGGGGGTAATGCGAGTGATGGGGAGCGGCTGTAAATACAGATGGAGCTTCGTTCGCTGGCCTGCCGCTCACCTCCTGCTGTGCGGCCCGGTTCCTAACAGGCCACGAGCTGGCACCGGTCTGTGGCCCAGGGGTTGGGGACCCCTGCCTTATGTGATCCATGGGAAACACTCTCACGTTTTGTCCTGCCAACTCAGGGAGTGCTGGCCACTCTCTTCTCTTTCACCACCAAAGCAGGCAGCCAGCCTTCCCTGGTCCTCCAGATTCCTGGGGCTGGAGTCAGTTCATTGCCACAAGAATCAGGCACTGGTCAGGGGACACAGGCCAAGCTTTAAAGAGTTTCCTAACCTCCCCTCCCCACATTTGGTTTGTGTGAGGAGCACCCCATTCCCCCCTGCATGGAGAAGGAAGAAGAAATGACAACAGGAAACTCTACCTCAAAAAAAAGAAAAGGAATTCTCCCCAGCTTTTCCCCCCAAATTCTCTTTCATAGAATCCCTTTTATCTCTTGGATCTGACCAAGGGGTCAGAGTCCTGGAACAGTTCCTGCACAGGACATAGGGTCTGCCTCCCACTTTTCTATCTAATATTATGTATTGAGCTAATCTAATACGTGTCTCAGTGAAGACTGAGGCAGGGAGAGTCCCAGTCTAGCTTCATTTTCAGTAGCGTTGGGTGATGGGAAATTAGTGATTTAACTTAGCTGATATAGAGGAGAGATTGTTCTTCTTGAATAAAGTCTATCTGCTATTAATGTTGTTCTGTTTTTTTAAAAAAAATCTTTATTGGAGTATAGTGGACTTACAATGTTGTGTTAGTTGCAGGTGTATAAAAACGGAATCATTTGTACATATATATATTCATTCTTTTTCAGATTCTTTTCCCATATAGGTTATTACAGAATATTGGGTAGAGGTCCCCGTGCCATACAGTATGCCCTTGGATTAGTTATCTATTTTATACATAGTAGTGTGTATATGTTAATCCCAATCTACTAATTTATCACTTCCCCCATGTTTCCCCTTAATGTTGTCCTTTATACATAGTGCCCTTTGAAAGTTGTATTTCACCAAACATTTAATTCATTCCTCTATCTCAGGTAGGAAGAGGCAATTTATTGAACTTTCGGAACAATGGAGCTTGAGGGGTATAACTTCTAAGCATGGTCCTTAAGCTCACTCCTGCCTTAGGAAATCCAAAGTGTCTCTCTCCAATACATTCTATGGCCTACCTCAGAAAGCCCCTTAGATTCAGCATATTAATTGCCAATGAATTGGAACACCCTTGGAAGAGAGAAAAAAATGAAGGCTGGGCTGAAGTGATCATGGAAGGTTTTGCTCAGATGGGGCTATATTTTTTTTTAATAAATTTATTTATTTATTTTTTGGCTGCATTGGGTCTTCATTGCTGCGTGCAGGCTTTCTCTAGTTGCGGCGAGCGGGGGCTACTCTTCATTGTGTTGCATGGGCTTCTCATTGCGGTGGCTTCTCTTGCTGTGGAGCACGGGCTCTAGGAGTGCGGGCTTCAGTAGTTGGGTCATGCGGGCTCAGTAGTTTTGGCTCACCGGCTCTAGAGCGCAGGCTCTGTAGTTGTGGCACACTGGCTTAGTTGCTCTGCGGTATGTGGGATTTTCCTGGACCAGGGATTGAACCCGTGTCCCTTGCATTGGCAGGCGGATTCTTAACCACTGTACCACCAGGGAAGTCCTGGGGGCATATTTTTTGAATCCTGCTTATAGCTCTAGGGAATGAGTCTCAACCAACTAACGAGTCTCCTAGAAGGTCTAAGCTAGTGCTTGACCATGAAACCAAGACATTAATGACTGACTCCAGAATCAATGAGAGTTTAAGGGCCCAAATAACCCCAATGCTTAAATTCTTATGTGGGAAAAAATTATGGTTTGGATATCAAATTTTATACTGTCCTTGGTGCCTAAAACACAGGGCCAAAAAGATTGATGAAGGCAATTCACAAATGTTTGTTCAGTGAGTTTGGGTGCAAATCACTCGTTGATTTCATAAATTTATAAATTATTTTAACGTCTCACAATTACTTTGGTTAAGATTAGCAGTGGACATACCAGGACTTGCTGCCTTTCCAACGTGAAGCAGTGTAAATTAATTGGTCCCATCATGCACTGCTGTTGTCGAATCTGGATGCCTTCTGTGAAATGCAAGCTAATGGATCAAAACCTCTGGAGAATGACCTCTGTTTTCCCCCCAGTTTGTGTGACTTTTTTCTGGAAATCCATATCTCCTGCCTCTTTAAATGTCTGTGGGTCATTGTGAGAAGACACTTCCCATCATTTTACCTAGGCCCATCTTATTCCTAATTTGCAGTCCTGTAAGCCATCTGAGTATTCCATACCCATGAAGTTATGTGTTTAGTAGGCCATCCAAGGTTCTGCCCAGTTCTGTGTGCTCTGACTCTGGCTTTTTCATCTCTGCTTCCAGTTTCATTTGAAGCAGGGCAAGATTTGTGCTGTGTAGTAGGCTTACCATTCCTTACCACGGTCAGTCCATGCAAACACTACATCTTAGGAGGAGAAGCTAAGACAGGAAGCACAGCTCAGCCATATGTAATTTGACTTAATATTAATTATTAATATTAGATTCATATTTTTATTGTAGTAAATATACAAAACATACTGTTTATTATTTTAACCATGCATAAGTGTGCAATTCAGTGGCATTCAATACATTCACAGTGATGTAGAACCAGCAACACCATCAAGACCCCAAATGTTTTCATCATCCCCAACAATAACTCTGTTCCATTAAACAATAAGGTCTCCTCCCCTCAAATAAGATTAATATTAATAACAGTGAAAGATACCCAGATGGTGGAGGAAATGATTGAGTCACGGTCCTGCTTGGGAATTTCCATGATAGACAATTGGATGGGGAAGAAACAACAGAGTAAAAGTCCAAAATGTTTTCTCCTTGAATAACTAGAGGGCCGGAGGGGTGCTTGTGCCTTTAGCTCATGGAAGCGATTTTCAATCTTGTAATGTTTCACTTAGTTTGTTTTTTATTTTTTTTCCTTTGTGTTTAGGCAAATTCAGTCTGAGTAAGGCTGGAGGGAGCCACACTATGACCCTCACATGGAGGAGGAGGTGGCTGTTCTCCACTAAGTAACTTAAGTCTTGTTTTCAAGAAAACCTGAGTAATATTCCATTGTATATCTATACCCCATCTTCTTCTTTTTTTTTTTTTTTGTGGTACGCGGGCCTCTCACTGTTGTGGCTTCTCCCATTGTGGAGCACAGGCTCCGGACGCGCAGGCCCAGCGGCCATGGCTCACGGGCACAGCCGCTCCGCGGCATGTGGGATCCTCCTGGACCGGGGCACGAACCCGTGTCCCCTGCATCGGCAGGCGGACTCTCTAACACTGCACCACCAGGGAAGCCCGCCTCATCTTCTTTATCCATTCCTCTGTCGATGGACATTTAGGTTGCTTCCACGTCTTGGCTATTGTGAATAGTGCTGCAAATAATGCTATTTGCAGCAACATGGATGGACCTAGAGATTATCATACTAAGTCAAGTAAGCCAGACAGAGAAAGATAAATATCACTGTAGTAAGTGATATCACTTATATATGGAATCTAAAATAAATGATACATATGAACTTATACACAAAACAGAAATAGACCCACAGACATAGAAAACGAACTTATGGTTACCAAAGGGGAAAGGTGAGGGGGAGAGATAAATTAGGAGTTTGGGATTAACATATACACACTACTATATATAAAACAGATAACCAACAAGGACCTACTGTATAGCACAGGGAACTATACTCAGTATCTTGTAATAACCAATAAGGGAAAAGAATCTGAAAAAGAATATATATATATGTATAACAGAATCACTTTGCCGTACAGCTGAAACTAACACAACATTGTAAATCAACTATACTTCAATAAAAAAAAAAATAAAAGAAAAGCTACAGAATATGATACTTGGACAGATAGGCTACACCAAAGATCCTGGCTCAGAACAGTGAGGCAGAGGCAGGATGACAAGTCAGTAGAGTCCAGAGCCGACCTCCGCCCCTCTCTCTGTCTCTCAGGAAAGACCCTCCCACTAGCACTGCTGTGCAAAAGGACAATTCATTTTGACAGACTGAGGAGCTCCAGGGGGACAGCAAAAGCAAATCAGCTCCATGTCCCACAGTAAATCGTCTCTAGCTGAATGATGTCTGGTTCCTTTCTGGAAAGAATGTTCTTCGCTGAGTTGCAGTTTGCCAGGGGTCAAATATGACAGAAATGAAGTGTTGCTAATAGTGATTGAAAAGGATTCCTACTGTTTGTGGCCAGTGCTGGGGACTAGAAAGGCCAAATTTGTGAGCCAGAGAACAGCAGGAACCAGTACACTTTCCCCAAGACTTACTAAACTTTGAGTCACCTCTGCTCCCCCAGCCATTCTGTCAGCCCTGTTTGGGGGAAACTGATATTATAATTACTAATCGCAGCAAGGGCCTAACGTGCAAGCTGAAGCTTTTTGGGCCTTCGGTGCAATTAGGGCGGGAGGGCAAGGCCGGCAGACACCGGCGGGCTCCATGCCCTGCTCCCAAATCACCCTGCTTGGGTTTCATCCACACCCTCGCATCCTCTGTAGACAGGTAACTGAGCAGTGCCCGGCTCCGGGCCTCCAGTGAGGGGAAATTATTCCTGCCCAAACTGGCTGGGAGCTATTAAAGGTTTAAATGTCACCTCAAAAGAACTCTTGGCTAACCTTTAAGTGGTGGCGTCTTGAGGGCTGTTTCAGGCAGGATTTGCCCCCCTCCCGGGGAGTCTGGAGAGCTGAGAACATTTGTATGTGTTTCTCCACTCCTCCCTTTCTTTTGCTCCTTTCAGAGAATTATCACTGTACTTTCAAAGGGGGAACTTGTGGGACAGCCTGGCACCTGCCGGACTGAGCTTCCCAGGGAAGCCTGTCTTGGCTGAGTGTATAATTTCATTTAATCCTAAATAGCCCCCTTTACCTATTTTCGACAAATTCCCTTTAATCCTAACCACCACTTAGGAGAATATTTACTATCAAAAGGAGACAAATCGCTGTTTAGATGTGGATTTACTCAAGTCTGAAACTATGATGACAGTGACATACGGTAAAATGATAATATGTAAATAAAAACTGTAGACAGATTTATTCCCCCGAGAAAGCTGGGCAGAGAGTGGATTGAAGTCATATGTGATCTCATTTGAATGGCCTCAGTTCAGACGCAGAGTTCAGTTAGGACCAGCCACGCCATTTGTTCTGCTTACCTCAGTTCATTTGCCTCTAGTTCTCAATGACCCTCTGTTACCAGCCGTACTCCTCTGATAAGTAGGCCTTGATGTTTACAGCACTTTAGAGCAGAATAAATGCAAACCACACATTATTTATGGGCGTGCAGTCTTAGCTGAAGGGGCATTTGTCAGGAGTGTGAATACAGGTAGAATAAGTAGATGTGTGTTAGTTCAGACAGCCTGGCTTCCAGAAGCCAACTAGAAAAAAAGAGCTAAATAAAATACCACCCGAAAGACAACAGCTTTCAATTATTGCCCATGAGCCTGAATTCCTCCCAATGAGTTGAAAGGAAATCTATACCAGATGGCATTTTTTTGAATCAGTCAAGTACACCAGTCATCCCAGACTCGTAGTGATGGGCAGCGATGCCAAAGGAGAGCTGGCTGTCCATTTCCTCCCTCAGCTCCCTGGTCATCGGAAGCAACATTGCTTTCTAGGGGTGGGTTTCTTAATTGCACTGAAATGTAATTACAATAGTTTGAAATGGAGGTCCTTTTTTTGTTTTTTTCCAAGGAAGCAGAATCAAGCAGATTGTGCCTTGTGTTCTTTGGCAACAGTGGTCTAGTGGGCTTAAGCCAGAACTGGAAAAATGATGAACACACATCACATCACCTATACGTATGGTGATAATCTTTTCAATTGAGACTATCTCAGAACATAGTCTGAGAACATAGTCATGGAACTCCCAAGTATATGGGATACAGGGCATTAAAATCATTGTATTGCAACGCAGCATTTGGATAAATTGTTTTGAGCCCACTAATATATTACAATGAAGAGCTGGCCTATGTTAATCATATTTTCCCTTAAATGATCTCATCCCAAGACACCAAGTCTGAGAATGAAGACAGATACATTCTTTTAAAAAGCTAAGGATAGATTTGACATGTCTGCCTTGGAAAGTACAATACCTGATGTTTTTTTTTTTTTTTGAGAAAATTGTTGGCTGTACAAAACTCAGGTTTGAATCCAGCATACTCTTTATTTATAACTGATTACTATGAGGTTAAGAGAAAGGCATCGTGAATAATACTTCTTTCTGCACAGGAAAATATATTCATGAGGAAGAACCAAATAGCCAGTGAATTTGTTCAACTAATTGCTCTTGGATATTTTCTTACCATATAGTGTAACTTTATTAAAGGATAAAGTATTTTACTATTATGGTGACTTTTTTGGTAAAGTTGATCCTATTTTAAGTTTATAAAGATCTGGGGACTCTTTTTGGTAATAAAGGGCAGAAAATTGTTTCCCAAAGATCAATCATTGATTTGGAGAAGAGGCAGGAAAAGAGGGATGAGGGGGAAGAGAGCAATAATAAAATGTGATCTATTATGAATGATAGATTACATTTGCTACGAAACTCCTCCTCAACATGCCATTTAAAGACAACATGTCCCTATATACACTACCAAACGTAAGGTGGATAGCTAGTGGGAAGCAGCTCATAGTACAGGGAGATCAGCTCGGTGCTTTGTGACCACCTGGAGGGGTGGGATAGAGAGGGTGGGAGGGAGGGAGACACAAGAGGGAAGAGATATGGGAACATATGTATATGTATAACTGATTCACTTTGTTATAAAGCAGAAACAAACACACCATTGTAAAGCAATTATACTCCAATAAAGATGTAAAAAATAAAGATAACATGTCCCAGATCACTTTGGTTAGAACAAATCTTTAGGTGATTGAAACGCACAGCTGTTTGTTTGTCTTACAAAAATAGAACAAAATACCAATTCAATCCAAGAAGAAACTTGACTGACAGACAAGGCCAAATGTCCATAGGTCATTAAAGATACTTGTGTTTAACAAAATATAGGTATCCAGAGGTTGATGGCTGAGGTAGCCAGAGGCCTCCAGATAGTTACAATAAGACAATTTATCAACCACAACTCAGGGCCTGAGTGTCTTAAAATAATGAGCTTTGGAGTCCTAATCTTATGTGGTAGCCTCTACAAGGCATAAACATCTTACTTTATTACTGGATGGCCTTTTTTTCAATTGTGGTTTCAGTTGATTTGTGATCATTTAATTCACTGTGAGCTTGAGAATGTATTCGTCAGATAACCAAGGAGAGAGTCTTAGAAGGGTTTGTATGTATTTGCCGCTAATATCTGCTTAACCAACCATACATGCCTCAACAACCTTCAAACTGGTTGGTACTTGAATAAAATGAATCTTGCGTTAAAACAGATTAAGAAAAAGTTTTAAACCCCACACCATCTGTGATGGTGACAGAGTAGGACCCATCTTCATTTTAGGCTGAGTGTATTATCGATTTCGGTCAGGATATTTTGCATGCATTTTATGGACTGTGGGATCAGGGAACAGAATGGTATTAATGGCACCATTAAGGTAAAATGAGCATGTTGAAGTTCAAGCTTCACCCCTAATAAAGTAGCTGAGAGGATTCCTTCCCTTGGTTGCCACTGAGAATCAACAGCAAGTGATGGTCATAAGTTAACAAGCTAATATTTCATCCATGGATACCGCAGCATTAATGGCTAGATATGCCAGTTGTGGGAAGAAGCACATGTGCAGCTATTTGCCCGACACAACTTCTGCTGTCATGGCCTATTAAAACCGGTTTACATGTGCATGTCGAATTTGATGAATATGTATGTGACCCTTTTCAGAGCCATCAGTCATTGGGCTACAGCCCCTATGGCAGGAAAAACAGCACCTCTCATTAAACACAGCATGAGTTACAGGCATGTTATGTTAATATTTCTTCAGAACTTTAGGGGGTTTTCTTCTTGTTCTAATAAATCCTTGTGAAGAAAATAATTTAAAAGTATAATTGATTTAAAAAAAGAACAAAATAAAAAACCCTTTTTCTCATTTTCCCCTTAAATATTTTATTTGGTGTGGGAGTTTTGGAAGGCTCTTTCCTCAGGAAGTTGTAGGACAAGCTTATGAATCGTGCTTTGTATCACTCACTTGGGACTCCCGAGGCAAGCCCCCTCCTCAGCTGGAAGTTCAGCATGGCTAAATGAGAGACCTCCCTGCGTGGAACTCGAAAACTCCTGAAAGACAGGGCTGTCTCTGAACTTTTGGAATATAATGAATCATCTGTTAACTCACAATTCTTACCAATGGGTCTGACACATTGTCAGTGTTCAACCAATGATTGTTATTATTATTACTATTATATTTAAGTCATGAAGTTTAAACAATCTTTGTACTAGGGAGTATAAGAGCCTTTTAAAAAAATTTTATTGAAGTATAGTTGATTCACAATGTTGGGCTAATTTCCACTATACAGCAAAGTGATTCAGCTATACATATATATCCATTCTTTTTCATATTCTTTTCTATTACTGTTTATCACAGGATATTGAATATAGCTCCTTCTGCTGTACAGTAGGAGCCTGTTGTTTGTCCATCCTATATATAATAGTTTGCATATGCTAATAAGAGCCTTTCTGATGATTCTTTTCAAAATACGTAGAGTGAAAAATCATGAGAGTTCATATTAAGTAAATGCATACAAGCTATTAAAGCAGTAATTCCATAGGCTATGTTGAAATACCTAGAAAGCTAAACATAGGTCCAATCTGCTCACACAGCCTCCCGACCCCCACTTGTGATAAGGCCTCCAATACTGCCCTTTCCCACCCTACCTCGTTCTCCTGGCCCTTCCATGGTGTCTGGCCAACTAGTTTATAAGGTGTCTGAGAGCAGGGATTATGGTCAATACTCTTCGGCAGCATCTAGCTTAGTGTCTCACATACAGACTTTAATAGGCTTCCTAAATTTATACCCTAATAACTGACCCAGTACTGTCCAGACAGTACTGAGAGAAGAGTGCCCTGAAGGCATATACAGGGGATTTCGATGAGGGAAAGAACATCAATTCACAGAGAAGCCAGCCCACTGGAAGGTGGTAGAAGGTTCCACAAGGACTACCTTGCGAGCCACTGGATCACAGGAACACTGAATTAGGAGTCTGGAGTTTGGGTTCTAATCTTGACCCTTCTTTTGTCTGTCTGGGACACTATGGAACGCAGTCGTTTTGGACCTAAGTTTTCTCACTGGCAAGTAATTGCCAAGGTCCTTAATTAAGATCTAGAGTTTTCTCCACAGAGAATTTCACTCCACTTTCAAAGACTTGGTCTGGGTCTCAGCTACTGTTGAATACCTCAGGATCAGAAAAGATTATTACTTCCTTAACCTTCGATGATAGGTCAGCTCTGTCTGTGAAGCTCTATCTGTGATAGCTCTATCTGTGCAATTCCTCATAAAAGATTACAGAGCTACTCACGTTTCTTTCCCCCTCTTCAGCCCTGCCATCAAAGACCTTAGCATCTAGAGCTGAGTTCCTCAGTGTGCTGTCTTGTAATCATCTCAAACCTTCAGCAGGTGCTCGGGATACCTTTTGAAATTTTTCGTCGTGATCACAGGTCTTCAGGTTGACATCTACAGGCTGGAAAACAAACTGTACAGGAAGTGGGAAAGTGCATTTGCCAAAATAATAGTAGCCAAATTGCATTGAGGAGTTACCATTGGCCAGGCCCTGTTCTAAGTGCTTTACATTTTTGTATTTTATTAACTTACTCAATCTGCCCAACTCCATTATGAGGTCAGTGCTGTTATTATGCTTCCTTGACAAAGAGAGAGAACTGAGATGCAAAGAGGATTTTTAAAAATCGCCCTCAGTCCTCCAGAGCTGGTAAGGGAAGAAGGCTGGATTCAAATTCACTCAGGCAGTCTGGCTCCCGAACTTGGTTTTTTTGCCATTATGTCTCAGCATGTGTCAAACTTTCCCTCCCAGGTGGGCACCCCCTCAGGATAATAGATTTGGAGGCAGATGGAACAACATCCTCTAAAATAGAAAGCCACAGACTCAAATGAAAACATATAAAACAGACTTGTTTCTCATCCAGCTCCAGCTCTGCTGTGGATGCCAGGTTTTATTAGCATAGTGGGCCATGGAGATGAGTGGCTAAAAATGTTAGGAATTCTCTGCCTCTGTACAAGAGGCCAGTCTCATTGGGACTTGTGTCTCCAGCCTGAGGTAGGATCCTGAAGATGCCATTTGGAGCGCTTAGGTGGAAGGCTCTGTCCCAGGATCTATGCCATCACTCTTGCACCACTTGAGAGGCCCCCAGCTGGCTAAACAGCAGGCTCCATAGCTGGAGCCATCTCCACTTCTCTGTATAAATCTAGCACTAGGGCTGCCAACAGACAGTGTTGGATAAAGTCTATTCTGTTCCCTGCCAACCAAATGGCCCCACAGCATAAGGTTCCAAGTTTTCTCAATCTCATAAAACATGGCTGAATGAGGCAGTGGTGCCATGAAATTTGCATCTGTCTTGTGCACCTGACACTTCCCATCATGATGATGGAGTGCTTCCCTCATGTCTGGAGCACTCTGGGCTCTTGGGGAGAACAGGGAAGCAGGGTGAAGGTTGGTGGTGGGGCAAGCTAATCAAAGCCAGGAAGAAGAGTAAATCTGTAGGCACGAAGGATGGGAAACATGGTATGGGAGGAGTGGAGAGCTGGGGGCTGGGGGAGAACAGTGACCTTAGATAAAAGAGCATTCCAGGGCCCCTTGTGCATTCAGGCCATCAGTCATCTCTGCTTTTCAGGGGCAGCCTTTCTGTTGACCTCCAGGCCCTGGCATGCAGCATCCTTCTAACTGCCCCAGGGAAGCTGATCCCTCCCCTCGTAGCCCACCATTGTGTGCATGCTTAGAGCAAGCCTGCAAGAAAATTAACCTATAGGGTCTACAGGTTGGAATGAAATAGTTTCATTGCATTTTGTGTTAAGACTCTTTGAAAGGGGCAGGAGGTGGGGAAGATGTTAGAGTTTCTGCTGGGGGTGAGAAAAAAGAAGAAAACGAGTTGCACTCAAGGAAAAGTTCTCTTATCTGCCTCTTTGTTCGTCTTGCTTAAAAGTCCTCAACTTCATTCCAGAAAAAAAGTTATAAAAGCATAGTAACTAAAGAGTTTGGATTCTAGAGCAGAGGGTTGAGGTTCAAATCCCAGATCAACCATTTACTGGTGTCCAAGGTTCTGTCTTTCTTTGCCTCTGTTTCTTCATTTATAAAACAGGGATAATTAGAGGAAGTATTTCATGTTGTTGTTTGAGGTTAAATGAGATGATGTATGGTACATATTTGGTTCAGTGCCAAGTGGACAGTAAGTGCTCCACAGATGTTGGTTAATAACCCGACCTCAAGGCTTTGGAGGGATACTGACTGTTTTCAGAAGACAGACAGAAACCATGAATCTCAAGGCCCTCAGGCATTCAGTTGTAACTGTGCCATGAAATTCAGTGCCTGTAGTATCTACTTTTCAATGTCTAAGTAAGATCCTTTCTTTCTCTGAATAACTATGGGTTGGTAGAATGCCATCTTTTGAATTTTATATACTTTTTCTGTAGCTCTCTTGTTGATTCCTATCTGTTAGTCACAGTTTTCCCAATTAGATCTGAACTTTTGAGGATCAAATTCCATGACTGTCCTCATCCTTTGACTCTTTCTCAGAGATTAAATGTGAAGTGGGTATTTATGATATTCCTCTTGACTAAAAGTTCTGGCCTATAATCTCCTCATATGGCTTTATGGATTGTGGGCTTAAAGTTTACTGTGTACTTGGTAATCTAGGGCCAGGCCATATTCCTGTAGTCAGTGAAAGTCTGATAACTGTTCTTTGACTATCACCACCCTGATCCAATCCACCATTCCAAATGCTCCTGCATTGGGTTGTCTCTTCCACCTCTGGAATCTGAGAACTTCTCCTTGGTTATTTTAGAATACATCACATCAAAGAGAGCATGACCAAATGAGAGTATTATCCATCACAGCTGACAAGCAGAAGTGGGGAGAGGGTAATATGCAGAAACCCTAAAGGCATTACTGGCAAAGCTCTTGTCCTCCCAGATTTTATTAGCAGAAGTAGATAAAAGTACCTCCTTTTGGTGAGAAAGCCAAATTAAAATATTGAAAATGGGTTTTGAAAGTGCATCATTTTACTGGATCCTTAATTCATTTACTCACTTTTCTGCCAAACATTTGTTGCCTTCTTATTTGTGTTACACATGGTTCTGTTCAATTTTTAAGCTTCTTTTATCTTCCAGGAATATATATATATATATATATATATATATATATATATATAAAGTTATATTTTACAGCCTTTGAGCTGGTTCGGTGAATACCAATAAATAAACGAACAAGTAAGTAAATAAATAAATTAAATAAAGCCATCTTTGTCGGATAGCCATGCTCAGCTCCTAAGTTCCAAATTTTGTGTGTGATATAAAGCCAGAAGTGGCAGGCAAATCTCTTCTGAAGTATAAGTGCTAACAACTACTTTGCCTGTTTTCACATTGTTTAGAAAAGTCTTCTCTTTTCTTTGGGAAGAATACAAAGTGAATCTGACATTACTCAGAAAAAGAATAAACCAAATTTGTCATGAAGACTGCAGGGCTGAAAGACACAAATCAGCCATTTCTTTGAAAGTCAGGAAGTATCTAGTTTATACCATTAGCTGATGCAGAAATAAAAGACAATTGGTGACGAAATATACAGCCGAGGAAAGTCCTCATGTTTCAGTCTTCAAAGTTACTTCCAAAGCAGTCCCTGATCCACAAATATAATTTTGAAGTGATATTATATATCTATCAGCAAAAACTAAAGGAACATTAATTTGAAGATATTTTCATTCTAGAAATATATGTGTCGGTTTTGTGTGTGTAGAAGCATACATGTATGTATGTATACACATATGTATATTCATATGTACATAAATTAGATATAAACATTAATGCTAAAGTTAAATAATATTGAAATAGCATAGAACATTATTGTTTCAATGTCATCCATTTATAATTTTTAAACCTTTCTGATTTCAAATCCAGAGCCTAAATTATAATTATAACAGAGGATAAATTTTATACCAGTATTAAAAAACTATAATTTAAGATAAGGCTTTGTGGGCAAAGCTGGAAGAGTTAGAAGTTATTCAATCCTCTCTTGAGAATATACACTTATTGCCGTTCTCGTGAATTAGACTGATTTCAAACAGAAACCTGTTAGAAGATATAATGAAAGAAAATGTCCCATTTATAAGAGTAATGAATATGGTAAAATACCAAGGAATAAACATAACAATAAGAGACAGTCCTATGTGAAGACACATTTATTTATTTATTTTTTTTGCGGTATGCGGGCCTCTCACTGTTGTGGCCTCTCCCGTTGCGGAGCACAGGCTCTGGACATGCAGGCTCAGTGGCCATGGCTCACGGGCCTAGCGGCTCCGCGGCATGTGGAAGCTTCTCGGATCGGGGCATGAACCCGTGTCCCCTGCATTGGCAGGTGGCCTCTCAACCACGGCGCCACCAGGGAAGCCCCCTTGAAGACACGTTTTAAGTCTTATTAACAGCTGAAATAGAAGACTTGAACAAACAAAAAGGCACAGCATATTCTTGAGTAGAAAGATTCGACATCATAAAGATATAAATTTTCTCTAAGTTAATTTCTAAATTTAATTTGATCCCAGTAACAAAGAAAGAAAGTTTTCTTTTACCTAACAAGCTGACTCTAAAGTTCATGTGAAAAAAAGAACAAGAATAACAATGAAAACTGTGAAAAAGAAGAGACATGAGGGCAGACTAGGCCTATCAATAAATGTTAAAACAGATTCAAAAAAGTAAACAGACTCAAAAACCAAAATAGTGTGATGGTGGGATATGATTAGAGAGACAAAACAATGAGCCAAATAGAAAGTTCAGTAAAAATTCCAAACATGTATAGAATTTAATATATGATTCAAGATGGCATCTTAAATAGTGAGGAAAAGAAAGACGGTACAATAAATGATGTTAGAGCAATCGAAGAGTCCAATGAGAAAAGTAACTTGGACCTATACCTCACACTTTACATCATGATGAATTCAAAATTGATTGAAGGTTTATTTAAATGATAATAATGAAGCCATAAAAGTTCTAGGAAGAAACATAAGGAAATTTCTTTATAATCTTAAATTATGGGAGGCATTTCTATCTATGACCCACAATCTAAAACCATAAAAGATATTGATAGTTTGGGTTATGTAACGTACAAAAAATGTATTTAGGGCAAAAAAAGACTAGACTATCTAGAAACAAATTTAACCAAGGAAGTGAAAAACTTATACACTAAAAACCAGAAATCATTGATGAAAAAATGAAAGAAGTCCTAAACAAATGGGAAGACATGTTGTATTTATGGATTGAAAAACTTAATATTTTTGAGATGACAATACTCCTCAAAAGAATCTACTGATTCAGTACAATCCCTACCAAAATTCCAACGGTCTTTTTTGCAGAAATGGAAAAGATGACCCTTAAATTGATATGGAATTACAATGGGCTCTGAATAGCCAAAACAATATTGAAAAAGAAGATCAAAGTTGGAGGACTCATACTTCTGAATTTCAAAACTTCCTGCAAAGCTACAGTAATCAAAACAGTGTGGTACTGGCATAAGGATACAGATATAGACCAATGAACGAGAATTGAGAGTCCAGAAATAAATCCAAGCTTCTGTGGCCAATAGATTTTTGGCAAGAGTTGATCTTTCAGCAGGGAAAGAGTAATCTCTTCAGCAAGTGGTACTGGATCAACTGGGTATCTATATGCAAATGAATGAAGTTGGATCTCTACCATGTTATATGTGAAATGGATTGATGACCAAAATATAAGAACTAAAACTATTAAATTCCTGGAAGAAAACGTAGGGGAAAATCTTTGGTGCTTCAAGTTTTGGTCTTGTAAGGATACCATTAAGAAAGTGAAAAGACAACCTATAGAATGGAAGAAAATATTTGTAAATCATATATAATAAGGGTTTAGTGTCTGGAACACATTAAAAAAATCCCACAACTCAAAAACACAAATAAAAGAATCCCAAGTAAAAAGTGGGCAAAGATTTTAGTAGGCAATTTTCCAATTAAAAATATATTAATAATGGGAGTTCCCTGGCTGTCCAATGGTTAGGACTCAACGCTTTCACTGCCATGGTCGGGGTTCAATCCCTAGTTGGGGAGCTAAGATCCTGCAAGCCAAGCAGCACAGCCGATACATACTCATACACACACACACACACACACACACACACACACTAATAATCAACAATCACATGAAAAGATGTTCAACATTATTGGTCATTAGGGAAATGCAAATCAAAACCACAATGAGATATCACTCCGTACCCACTAAGATGGCTATAAAAATAAAAAAAACAAAAACAAAACAAACAAAAGAATAAAATAACAAGTGTTGGTGAGGATATGGAGAAATTGAAACCCTCATAAATTTCTGGTGAGAATATAAAGTGGTACAGCCACAGTGGGAAATAGCTTGGCAGTTTCTCAAAAACCTAAACATACAATTACCATATGATCCAACCCAAGTGCCATCAAGGAATACTGGATAACAAAATGTGGTTTATACATATGATAGAATATTACTCAGCTGTTAAAAGGAGTGAAATACAGATACATGCTACAGCATGGATGAATCCCCAAAATATTATGATAATTGAAAGAATCCAGACATCAAAGTCCCATTTTGTAGGATTCCATTTATATGAAATACCCAGAATAGGTAAATCCATAGAGGTGGAAAGCAGATTGGTGGTTGCCAGAGGCTGGGAAGACAGGGGAATGGTCAATGACTGCATAATGAGGATGAGATTGTGGCAGGTGGTTGATAAAAAGGTACTGGAACTAAAGAGAGGTGCACAACACTGTGAATTTATTAAATGGCACTAAATTTTACACTTTAAAACGGTTAATTTTATGGTTACATGAATTTCACCTCAACAAAAAAACTTTGGTAAAGGAAATTAGCATAAATTATGGACCTCAGTTAACAATATTGTATCAATTGTCGGTTCGTTAATTGTGACAAATGTGGCATAAGATGTTAGTAATCAGGGAAACTGGGTGTGAGGTGTGTGGGAATTCTATCTTTGTGATTTTCTGTAAATCTAAAACGATTCTAAGTTAAAAGGTTAATTTTTTAGATGAAAAGAGAAAAAACAAAGTTAAAAGACAAGTGACAAACTCAGAAAAGATATATGCAACTCATTTGATCAACAAAGGATTATTTTTTCTACTTTTAAGGGCTCCTAAAAATTAAGAGAATGTTCACGTATCCACTAGGAAGAGGGGAAAAAGAAAGTTGATCAAAAGTTAAACACAATTGTCTCTTAAATATATAAAGAAATGTTAGCTTCTCTCATGAAAAGAAAGATGCACATTAAAAACTACCCTGTAGTGACAACATTTTTAATCACTAGAATGAAAAAAATATAAAAGTTTGACAAAGTACTCTTTGGTAAGGCTGTGTGGAAACAGGCACTTATGATACTATGTATATAAACTGTATAACTCTATGCAGGATAATTTATTGATATATCAAAATTACAAATGAATATCCCCACTGACCCAGAAATTTCACAACGGTAATCTATGTTACAAATATACGTATACATGTAAGAAATGACATATGCCAAGTTTACCCATTTCAGTGATATTTTTTAATGGCAAATGACTTAAATAAACCCCAAAATCCATAAATAGGTGCTGAGCAAATATTATTTATGGTACATCCATATAATGACATATTATGCAGCTTTAAGAAAGAATAAAGCAATTCTCTATGTATGACATAGAAAGATTTCAAGAATTATTGATAAGTGAAAACAGTAGAACAGTATGTATCAATGCTAATTTTTCTTTAAAAAAGGGAAAGAGGCAGAAAAACTACAAATACATTTGTATTTATTTATATATGTGACAAGCAACTCTAAAAGATATACAATAACAGTGGAGGAGGGGCAGTGTTCTTTGGATGAATAGGGAAGCAATGAGTCGATTGGGTGGGAGGAAAGCATTTGATTGAACACCTTCATATATATAATCACATGAAAGTATTACCTACTTAAAATTTAAAAATATTTAAGTGATGAAGCCAAAAAGAACTTCTAATGTACATATTGATGGAGACTTTCTTAGCTAAAGGAAAACATGCAACAAAGTCATTTCATCAAAAACCTCTAGTTTGACAAACTCCCCCAAGAATTTGTGTTTTCTTTGGCCTTGGAAACCAGGACCATGGGTTTCTCAGGGAGTGTTGCTGGGCTAGTCCCGTCATTCAGGTGTTATGCCCTCCTCGGGCTCTGCCCTCTCTGTTATGTTCCCTGCTCCATCTCCAGTGCCCAGAACTCAGTCTGACACCAACTAAGTGCTAATGAGCACTTACTGGATAATTGAATTCAGGAAACTTTACTACTGTGCACATGATTTTAGTTGTTAAGTACGGAGTCCAGGGAGAATGAGAAAGAATATTTTTTCAAAAAAAACAAAATGTTCACTCTAACTTGACAACAGTTTTTAACCTAAAAACAGACAGAAAATCTTTTTCATCCACTAGAAATCAAATGTCACTCCTTGGGTTGGTTATAGAAAACACTGTCTGACTATCCAGGACCTGCCAAAATCCCAAATTCTGATTTCTACTTGCAGGACAGAGGAACTACTTGTATTTTTGGGGGGGGGGGTTCCCTTTAAATGTGTCTTATGTCTGGGGCAGGAAAAAACTACAATTGGAGGAAGATGTTGACTGTATCTTGGGGGAGGAGCAGGTGAAGAAGGATTGATTCTACTGGGTGTTTTTTTCTTTCCCTGCATGGAGGTATTTTGCTTTTTTAAAGAAACTAATATTTGAACAAGTTTGAATGTATTCTTCAAGCCCTTAGGAATTTGGTCTGAGCACATCATAATATGAAATTAGAACTAAAACAGAAACAAAACAGCCGTAGGACTTCCAACATGAGGATTAAAAAAAAAATAGAAAGAGGAGAAATGTATTTGCACTTGGTCTACAATTCCATTTCTAATAAAAGTCTATGACTGTAACTCATAAATCTCTCTCCCTGTCAAATGCCAAGAGAGTACCTTTGGATTTGACTTTTAAGCTGTCTTATGATTCACCACTGGGTCGAGAGATGACCATAAACAATTTTTAAAAGAATTGGCTTTTATCAATTTTTTCTATAATTTCTTGGTGTTTTGTGGCTAAAGGGTTTACGAAATATTCTACTTTGGGATGAAGAAATGTCTTAAGCTGCATAGCCAGCAATGGAAACAGACTTCTTTTCCTCTCACCATAACTTTCCTTGGTATGGTGAAGGAGTTTGTGTAGGGTTACCTGTATATCTAGGCATCACCCACATCTGCGAGGCAAGAATGTAATGAATTTCTCTAGGGCAATTCAGCTCATTTCATGAGCACTGAACTCATTTGGGGAGTGGAGACAGGGAGAAATGACTATCAAATGTATCTGTCCCTGGTATCCAGTTAAAATAGGTTAAACCAATTTTTCAGGGAATGTTAAAAAACCCCAGCAACATTCACAAGTGGATAGAAATCACTCATCTTGACAAGTGATTACGTAGATTAGGAAAGATGCATGAAATGTTCTGTACTGCTGAGGAATGGGGAATGGGAATAAATTCACTATTGATATAAAGAATAACATGACAGGTGTGTTCTGTTCTTGGTTAACTCTTCAGCACTAGAGTTTAGGCCACACCTTGGTGCTATGCAAAAATGTGGGGGAAAGGTCATGAGAAATGCTCTGAGGGCTCAGGTATTTGGCTTGTCAGAGAAATTCCAAAATACATAAGATTTTCAGGGCTCTTGAAACCGACAGGATATGCTTTTACATTTTTCTCTTAGGTTTTTTATAACTCATCTCAGTAGGACCTTTAAAATAATTTAATTCTTGCCCCTAGTCACACTCTTATGTCTATATTGAAAGAAAGTTGGGGAATAGAAAACATTTCTTTGCCACCTTGACTCTGAAGTTGATCAACTACTCCCACCTTCAACATGTCTTTTCTCTGCGTTCTCTATAGCATTTACGGTCATGCGCTTTAATACTGCCACGTGGTATTTTCTGAGCATGGTCATTGTTTCTTTTCAAGGGTGTTGCCTCTGTCTGGCACTTCCGGGGTCCACTCAAGCTCTGACCCAGGACTGTGTAGACTGTGAGCACTCCAGGACTCCCATTATTTGGGATGATGGCTTACCACTAGCATCATCTTACTGGGGTCTGCATTTAGGTATGATGAACAAGTTTTCAGTAGTAGGGCCAAATATCTCCTGTGAACCAGAAACTTCACATCTCACACTTGTCTTTTTAATGGGCTGTGTATTTGTGTTTAGAAATGTATGCTGTTTGTTGTCTCCTATCAAAGGAATAGATTTTGTATAATTTCTTATGCTGAACAATTTAAAAATGAATGTGAAGCAAAATAAACTATGAGTGAAATCATGATTTAATATTCTGCATACTGTTTTTTAAATAGTGAAGAAAGGAAAAACTAGGAAAGCCATCTACCATCAACTTCTCCAGGAATGCGCCTAGCTCCAGATCCTGCTGGCCTATAGTACGGTTCATAAAATGCTGCTCATTGGGAGCCATTGTTCTTACTTTGAGCTCCATAAATGACCTTCAGGGGATCCCTGCACATCCTGGAAATGTTTGCAAAACTTTGTGTGTATATACACTTTACTAAGGAAGGGCAGGCACTATTATATCATGTTCTCAAAGAGGTCAATGACCCTAAAATATTAAGAGCATCAATTTAGAATCTCACAAGCTACTTGCAAATAATTTTAGATGAATCTCATCGCTTAATTTTAGAAGAGTGAAAATAAATATTATAAGTTATTTATTCATTCATTTAGTATATACTCATGGAGTATTTTCAAATGCCAAGTACAGTCCAAGGTGTTAGCGAGATAAAGATGGGTAATCTCATAGGAAGGAAATGGTGGAAGCATTTCCTGAATAAAGACAACCAAACAGAATTATGTTGAGGGTGACTGTCCTTTAAGTTTTCTGACACTAATTTGACACTAGGTTCTTTTGAAGGTTGGTTATCACTGCTAGTATATGCTTTTAATTGAGTTACCATAATAACTATAACTCACTTCAATTAACATTAACTTCTATTGTGGCAGATATAATTAAGAATACATATGTGACTATTTCTGCCTTTTATAATGAGCTTTCATAGTAATCACTATTGGAACTACGGTATTAAGCATAATTACTAAGTATTCTACTAGAACATAGAATTACTTTATAATTATATGATATTTTCCTAAGCATAAGGCATGTAGTTACTTTGGAAGTAAAGCACAAGAGTGGCATTCAGCAATCCATTACATAATTGATGAAATCTTGCTAATAAATGTGAGTTAACATCCATAAACTCTGCGCATTTTAAATTCCAAAATAAAGCCAGCCATCAGTCTCTTTTTGAAAAGGAGAAAACCTTATTTAAAGACCCTAATTCCAAGGGGGAAAAAATGTCTAAACACAAATCATTTTGTTTTGGAGTCCAGAAACAAAGTCGATGACGTTAACTGTATCCATTGAAAAGCAAGTGTATGTTTAATACACAACATTTTGGTGGATGGAAGCTTTCTCATAGAAGCTTTGGGATGTGTTTTCTAATATATATTTTCCGCTATAAAATTGTATTTTCTAGAAAATGCAGAACTTACATTAAAGAAGAAAGAAAGAAGAATTCTTGGGGGAAATAGAGTTTCCTCAGGGTCTGGGACTTAGTACTTAACAGATAATTCCAAAATACTATAGCAATCCATAAGGCAGGAAAAAATAAAGCAGCAGATAGCAATGGCCCATGTTGAGTGGCATAGAGAATTAGATAACCAAAATTATTTAGTAAGGTATATTAATTTCCTAGGGCTGCCATAACAAATTCCACAAACTTGGTAGCTTTAAACAACAGAAATGTATTCTGTCATAATTCTGGAAGCCAGAACTCAAAAATGAAGGTGTTGGCAAGGTTGGCTCCTTTTTGGAGGCTCTGAGGAAGAATCTGTCCCATGCCTCTGGCTTCTGGTGGCTGTGGGCAATCCTTAATGTTTATTGGCTTAATGACACATCCCTCCAATCTCTGTTTCTGTCTACACATGGCCTTCTTCCCTGGGTCTGTCTGTGTCTCCTCCTTTTCTTCCTCTTATCCAGACACCGTCATTGGATTTAGAGTCCACTCTGATCTAGGGTGATCTCATCTTGAGATCTTTAGTTTAATTACATCTTTAAAGACTCCTATTCCAAATAAGATCACATCTTCCACATATCTTTTGGGTTACACAGTCAACCCACGACATAATATATTAATGTAAATATAACATTTCAAAGGAATCAGTGAGGTGAGAAGTCAAAATAAGGCTAAGGCCTTAGCAATGGAGATCTTAGACCTGAAAATGATCTCCCGAGGCAATGCAGGAATCCTCCAGCCATTCAACTTGTAGGAAATTATCAACACTTAACAGGAAAAAAACAATGAAAGTCAGGGAAGCAAAATAATTTGACAAGTTATGATCACCCAGGAAGTGATAAAAAGAGCCAGAATGGAAGTACTTTTTTCACACCACCTTATTCAGTAGAGAAAGGGGAACTTAAAGGTGACCTTAGGGGTAGGTCAAAGAGGAAAGAGGGGAAGAAACCTGAGAATATGGTAGGAGAAGGAAAATGGGCTTGATTTGATGGCATTCCTTGTCTGGCCACTTTAATATCTCCATGTTATTATAGCCACGACTTTATTTCATTCCTCCAATTACCATTTTTGTCTGCACTCATCTTATCACTGTCCATTTAACCCCAAGAATAGTGTTAAATAAATATTTTTGAGTCATCACGAACTAAATTGATTCATTTATAGGTGGGTGCCTTGGGACCCTGCCTAGGTTAGGTTGATGTATGGGTAATTCATGTGTCACGGGATTTGTTTTGAAAGTGTGTATATCAATTTCCGAGTTCAGCACATTGATTA
>NW_021703775.1:32166781-32234178 GCF_005190385.1 Monodon monoceros | reverse complement strand
CCCAGCACCTTTGATGTGCCAGGCACTTCTAGGCATTGTGACAGCTGCTTATTAAGACTGACAAGTCTCTGTTCCCATAAACTTATATTCAGTCATTTAGGTGTGGTCTCTTCATCTCAGCTATGTGTCCCTTGGGCTCAGTAACTGTATCTTAATCAGCCCAATATCTTAAGAGCCTACAAAGGGATTAACTCAGAGATTATTTCAAAAATATGAAATTAGTGAATGGATAAATGAATGAGAGAATGAAACAAACACCTATATTCACTAGGCACAAATAGGTTAGCACCAGCTAATCTTGAGTGAAGTTGAAATCAACCACCCTTGTTAGAAACACACCACACACCATCCCATGAGATTCATGTTGGAGACCCTAACAGCACCCTGTTTTCAAATCTGGAGGATCAGGGTTCATAGGCAATGTGCAAGGCAGAGAGGAAGGGTGGAAGGTCCCAAGAAATAAGATTCCAAAGGGGCGTATTAAATAGAACATGGAAACTGCAGGATTTGCAAAAATAGAGGTCCTGGCTGTATTACTTGTCAGTTTTGCTTTCTATTTTGGGTAAGAAGGAAACCATAAAAAGCACAAAAGATTTGGAATTATAAACAACCTATAGACCATATCTAGAAAACCTTTTGAAATCTTGGGTCAATTAATTATGTTTCTCATTCTACTTAAAGTAAGAATGACATTGAAAGAAACATTAAAAAATGGAATTAAAAAAAGATGATATGCAATTACACTTTGTGTGTATACAAGATCAAGAAGGACAAAAATTTTATAACAACTTTGTACAGTGTGGAACCTATAAAAAATATGGAATCACTGTGTTGTACACCTGAAACTAATATAAGATTGTAAGACAACTGTACATCAATTAAAAACAAAAAAGAGAAGAAAGAAGGACAATAAACATCTTTTGGAAGGGTTCCCATTATAGTTATGTGCAAGATCACAGAGTGTGTGCAGGGTGAGGGCCATGTTCAGATATCAGGGAGGACAGGAGAAAGGGGAGACATTTGGAGTTTTTCTCGTGTATGGCTTGAGGAAAATGAGCCCTTTAGGTGCTTTATGAAAGCCTGGAGTGTATTGCTCAATCTGGAAGAGGTTTCCTGAAACAGTTTCAGAAATCCAGTGTGACCCATTTTCTTTAGCTATGCTTATGGGAAGCCTTATCGGCAAAGGAATGGTTTTAGAGGGAAATGATTCTGAGACCTTTTGGCTGACCCCACATGCAAATCATCAGACAGTATGCAAATGGAGAGCAGTTATACACTGAGCAATTGCAGCATGAAACATTTCCATTCCTCCTCTTGAACAGAAAAGGAACAGCTAAAAGCGTCCCAAATCCTAGAAACCTCACTGGTAAAGTAAGAATTATGTAAAGTCTTCGCTAAGACTTAGGGAAGCAGTTAACCACATTAGCCTCTATTAGACAGAGTGCTTGGGGTAAAATTTGCCTTCTACAGTATTGGCCTAAATTTCTGGAGAGGAGAAAAAACCCCTGGTTGTTATTTTTCCTTAGGTACTTGAGTTATGATCATGTGGGTAAATGGAAAATGGGAAGCTTTAGCAATAGCCTAATGATTACATCTTCTGTTTGTGGTTTGGAAGACGCTTTAAGATTCAGCTATACTCAGTGTTTTGTAATAACCTGTAAGAGAAAAGAATCTGAAAAAGAATATATATGTGTGTGTGTGTGTGTGTGTGTGTGTGTGTGTAACTGAATCACTTTGCTGTACATCTGAAGCTAGCACAACATTGTAAATCACCTATACGTCAATAAAAAATTAATTAAGTAACTTTTAAAAGGGGGGGAAATCTTAGATTATGGGAAGCTGATGTGTCCCCATGATAAGATGGCTTACAAGGAGCAAAGTTGTGGGTTTACTGGGCCCCATTTTAAACAGGGGACCACGCACATGTTGTGCTTGCTGGTTGGTCAGAGAAAAAGAAAATGAAAGAACTTGCCTAGAAGGAAATCTACCTCTTCCAAAGATAAAATTTACATGAAATATGGTTATAACAAGATTATTTACATTCTGTAGTCATTAGGGATAAAGTGGATACTTGCCGATCTATCTTCCTAAACAACAAATTGAAAATCCTTTGTGATAAAATCTCTCCATGCTGTGATTTTCAGTTCTGTCAGATACTGTAGAATAATGGTGCCAAGTTAGCATAGCTATCCACTCTGTGACCGATCCTTATTCTTTGGAATTTAGATACTGATGCTTTCTTTCAACTCCATGTATCTGTTATATTTCCTACTCATTGTACTATGTGAATTTGTGTTTTGGAGAGACCAGAATAAAGTCCAGAAAACCAGCTTGTTTGACGATAAGATTTTTAAAATGATTTCTGTAAAACGGTTATTGCTATCATGGAATGAATTGGGTATTTGGTCCTGGTAGTTTCACACACACACACACACACACACACACACACACACACACACGGCAGGAAAAGAGTTGGTTTGATGATCACTGTTTAAAATGACCTACAGATTTAATTGACTCCCAACTGTCTTCTTTTGAAGCCACAGTGCCACTGATGTTCAGATATTTTAACTTTTTAAATGTGCAATATGGTTCATATAGAAAGATAAATGGAGGGCAAAGGTCTAGGAAGATTTATATAATTAAGAGATCATGTTGTGTGTGAGAAAAACCTAATGGTCCAGCTTCTTCAGCATAGAGGGAAGATGGTTCCTTTCCCTTTCTTAGCACAATAGGAAAGAAGACATTGTGATTATTGGTGGATGCTCATTGCAAACTCTCCTTGTGAGAGAGATTCATGACATGTGGGAAAAATTCCAGTTAGACTTTGCTTCTACTGAAGAAAAAAAGCTCACACTTGACGTGTGAAACCAAAGTGGTCGTGTTATCTAAAAATTATGGACTAGTAAGTCAGTGACTTTGGAAGAAAGCTCAGATTTAGAAAAGGATAGGCATTAGCAAAGGCTGCCGGAACCATCACAACATTTAACAGTCAGGGCAGGGCCACTGCTGCCGACAGTGTGGCGGGTTTCCTACCACGATCTTTGGACAGAGTACAACGGTCAGAAAAGGATAATAAAGAGGCTAGAACATGCACCATCTGGTTTAACAGAAGGGAAGATGGAAAACATCAACAGAGATTTGGGATTGTTATGGAAAGCCAGACGGTGAAGCCCTGATTAAGATTATTTTGTTGATTAGGTGATATCCTATGATTTATGCTTAGGACAAAGAAAATCAAATACTTTTTTGGAGTGTGTGAAGCCAGAGTATGCTATAGAGCTACAATTGTATCTGACCCTGGATTTGGAAAAATCTCCCTGTCAAGCAGAAGAAGAGGCCAGGTTAAGAAAGAGAGCTTCCTGAGAATATGAAAACTCTATGCATTCTGTGGAAGAAGAGGCATGGTGATCCAACTGGTTCTCAAGTGTTGGCAGAGGACTAGGTACCAGTGGCAGCAGGATATCACAAATTGGCATCTTTTTTTTGAAAAAAAAATTGATGACTTGAGTGGCACTCTGAAAGACACACAAAGGGACTCTAGGTCAATCAGGCTAAGAAGATAGATCTGATGGAGCCCACAAGACTAGAAGCCATTTGGTGTATTGCTTACTCTCCTTTATCCTCTATCTCTGATTTTCAGTTCTTCTCAACAGAAGTCTTTTCTTCCCAATGGGTCAGGGTGATAATGATCACTTCAATCCCCAGAATGAAACAACACATCTCAGTGATTGGCAATCATCACAACCCCATCCCTGTAGAATGTTTTCTTGTTTGCTACTTCTGTCACATCAGAGCTAGCCTTTGTTATATGCTTACCATGTGCCAGCGATTGGGCAAAGCATTTTATGTGCATTAATCTTTATTAGTTCATCTCAAAACAGCTCTATGAAGAAGGAACTATTATTATGCCCATTTAAAAGTATGTTTAGGAAACCAAAGGTTTCCTGAAGGTCACCTGCTAATATATGATGGAGTCCCAATTTAAACTCAGTCTAATTCCCAAGTCTTTCCTCTTGCCCACTGCTTGATGCTGTCTCAATGATTTGCCTGATACGTATTATCTCAATTTTGATCAAGAGAAAACTGAAGTTCAGAGAGAGTGGTGCTTTCCATAAGCCATGGAATTGAACTTGATCTCAGAACTTTGGGCTCCAAATCCAGTTCCCTTTCCCCTGTACCATCCCACTGCTGTATATTTGCCTGATAAATAATAATATCCTTTGAGAGAGAATACCATGAATGTATCTCATCTCTCCCTTCAATATCTCATTTTTATGAAAAGGAAGTTTCATGATCATCCAAACCTGTCACTTCTCTTTTTGCAAAAGATTGTCACATGGAAATATTTATAAGGTGTTAACTGAGCATTAGAAGGTACTGGGAACACCCATTTTCCTTCTTGATAACAGCAAATGTCAACTGCTTCTTAGACAATGTACGACGTAGTGTGAATTGAGAGCTGGAGTTTGAGTATGGGCAACCCTACCATTGCTTTGACTGGATGTTCAATCTGAGCAAGAATAATAAAGGATACTCTTATCACAGGTGAAGCATCTATTTCACCAGTGAGACGGCACATGCAGGTACATCTATTTGCTTCCCCATTCTACACCAAACAGTTGCAAGGGGATTGCACAGAGCATCAAAAGTGTTACCTTCTGCAGTACATAAAGTTGCACTGAATAGAATTATCACCTTGAAATTACAGGGTAAAACTCCCTATACAAAAACAGATTAAAGACAAATTAGACTGTGGGTCAGGTCACTCTGATTGTTAGTTAGTGATAATGGAAATACAATTAGCATAATGAGTTCCAATTACTGTATATGGAGAAATATGAACATACTGCTTTCATAAATCTTGTTTCCAGGAAAAATAAAATGCATCTGGTTTAACAAAGCATGCCCTTCTCTTCTGCAGAAAGCTTCCTGGTAAATATCTTTTCGTGAAGCTAAATCCTTCCTCTGATGGGTTGTGATTTGGAAAAAAAAAAAAGGGTGACAGAATGGATTTGCCCCGTCTGATAGCTGAGCAGTTTTGTATTAGCTCAACTTCTGTTTTAAGCTTCCTAGAAAATCTGGCCATCTGTTTTTCCAATCGTGGGTTAAAAACACTGGGGAGAATCATAGACCATTGCATCAAATGTGCTTATTGTCTTTGAAATGTCAGCAAGCCCTCCCTTTCTGCCTTTGATAAGCTGTGAAATTGGAAAGCCAATTATAGTCACATATTTACACAAATCCGAGCAGCTTTTTGAAAACTCCGTGTAAGAATGCATGGATGAGAAACAACAGCTTTACACAGAGACAGAGTAGGATGCCTGTGGGTGTGTTAATGAAGTTACATTTAAAAGAGTTGCATTAAGGGTCTGGATATTTATTTTCACCTTGGTCTTACACTGTCTCAGCTTTTCATTGCAGGCACCGATCTCTCAAGTTTCTCAGAAGGTCCCTCAGCTGATAGCACAATATGCCAATTTTGCTGTCTTTTCTCTTAGAGTCTTCCTTGCTACTTTTCTTTCTATGAATGCTCAACTGTTGATGGATTACATTCCAAGTCTGGTTAAAACCCAAGCCATTTGGCCAATGAATGGTAATGAGTGTGGACTGCTCAGCCCACACAGGTGACATCACACCTTGCATCGGGGGAATGTGCCAACTTCCTTGTTGTACCCTGTAAATCTGAGAGATGCCATTAACCTTTTCAGCGAATCCCCATGGATCGCTGAAATGGTGAATCTCAGTAGTAACTGCAGAGACAAAAATGCCCCAGCATGCCTATATACCCTGTAAGGATCTGTGAAGCAGGCAAGTGGGCTACTCCAGTGCCTTTTCCCAGCTGCTCTCTTGATTTACTTTCCACTGTGAGTCTGCACCCAGGCCACAGTGCTTCAGAATCTTCCAAACACACACGAGTAGCAGATCTTGCAGAGCACTTAGAGCAATTCAGGCCTCTCCTTTTTGCCTGGATGGGATTTAGCTATAAAGGAGAACGTTGATATGTGAAGACCAGAGGATCTACTAAAACAGCTGAGTTCACTGGGGAGAAACCTTCTCGTCCCCACCTTTATCATTCATTGCACCCTTTCCATCAGGACTTTGATTGTGGTTTTCATACTTTTAACCTAGTCAAGTCCCCTCAGTCTGTCTGGAGGCATTTGTAAATTGGATTATTCAATAAAAAAAGTGCTTGTCAGGCATCATTCTCCTTCAGCAGGTTGAGATGCTTTCTCTAAAAATGGCTTTCACACTATGACTATCTCCCCTTGCTGTACGCACATGCACACATACACAGGCACACACAGGAATGGAATCACGATGATCATTGACTGTCTGTCAGCCTATATTTATGATGGGGGATATGGTAGAACTTACAAAGACAAGCGTCTCTCCCTAGTATTTTTGTTATTAAAGTATATATTAGATCTATACTTCTTTATAGATTTACGTAAGGAAAGGCAATGTGTCGAGAGACACATAAGTGTCCCGGAAAGAAGACCGACCTTCTGGATACTGGAAAGTGTCTCATTGAAAACATAACTATGTGTACTTGATAAATGCTGATAATAATGGACACTTGGTAAGTTACTCCTGACAGGGTCTTGGGCAAATCACTGAAACTCTCTGGGCCTTGTCTGACTTATAATATGAGGGATTTTGCCTAGATATTCTCGAAGATTTCTTTTAGCTCTAAAATTTATGATTCTAAAGGGCCAAACTCTCAAACCGGGAGATATAAAGAAATGTTAAAGACTTGTAAATCTACCTAAATAGATGCCCGTTTTTACCCATCTGTATCACTTAGAATTACATCAAGCTGTACCTAACAGGAAAGCCCCGCACAGAATAGAGATCTGTATCTGCGTCCAGGATTAGTAGTCCTCAGAGGGCTTCCAGCCTCAAAGGACATTGTTCAAGATGGCAGTTGGTCCTCCAGCCATCACATCTGTGTTCTGCACAGAGAGAGAAATGGGGGCTGGAGATAAAAGTGTGAACCACCTACAAAGTCAGTATTTTAAGGAGCTTTCCAGAAATCCCCACACAATGAACTCTGTTTCTATCTCATTGACATCAGTAGTTGCGAGAGAGACTGGGAAATAGAGTATTTTAGCTGCATGCATTGTGGCCAAGAATAAACCCAGGTTCTATTAGTAAGAAAGAGAAGAAGAATGGATTTTGAATAGACAGCTGGTAGTATCTGCCATGTAATTATTTCTCTTTTATTTAAAATATTTTTGTGTCATGCCCCTCCAACATACAGAAATAATTCATTTTCTAATAATGGCTTTGATTGACAGATGGCCAAGTCCTATCCAATCTGATACCTACTAATCTATCACAAAGCAAATTTAAAAGTTCATTTAAATTTTAAAAAATAATTCCCATTTTTAGATGATACTAAAAGTGAAAAGAAAAGCACTTCTGCTGTTTTTCTGAATACAAAGTTAACAAGAGACTATATTTAATGGAAAATCACTAAGCTCAAAAAGTCTAGTCATTCTTTTAAAATCATCTGTATATTTGTAAAGACTGATCAGATGGATTTTCACAAAATTAATTTCATTGAATGAAAATAACAGAGGAATCATTTTACTATCTGCCAGTGTTCATTTGGATGAAAGTAATTTGCTGATGAGCTTTTATTTTTTACATGTAAAGATCTCTATTGTTTATGCGTGCAATAAAGAATGGAAAGTCATCTGTGGACTTCTGTCACACGATGGATGAGTCTTCTTTCGTTCCCCCCAAATCTAGCCAATGTCATATTCTCCTCAGGAGTCTTATTTTAAAATACGAGCAGGCCACTCAGATAACTGTTGGTCAGTCCATCTATTCCAAACTAATTTTCCTTCTTGGCAGTTGACTTTTTAAGAGTTCTTACTGATTTTCTCCATTTGTCATTTTTGGGTGTAGAGCAAAATGCAGAGAACAGGACATATAAATGGCCTTACCCAGTGGAATTATTTTATGGAGGACAGACTTTTGGGAACTCAAGCTCCTGAGGGTTATATAATTTTAATAAAATACGATGACATGGGAATAAATTTGAATGTGATCTTTTGTATTGGCCTACGGTGTCCCATAAATCCGTTTTTTCTGGGCTTTAGGGAAAAAAAAGCACAAAAAGTTTTTTGCCGTGCAATGAAAAGCTACATTTAGATTCCTCAAGTATTCTGGATGCTCCAGCACAGACCATCAGTTCGGGATTTTGGTTGCAAACAACAGAATCCAAACCCAGATAATGTAACCAAAGGTGAATTTACTGGAAGAATATCAGGTAGTTGATAGAGCTTAAAGCAGGAATGGAGAACCAGACCCTAAACAGACAAATCTAAGGGAAGTGGAAAGATGATGGCGGCAGGAACCAGACAACAGTTTCATCTGCCACCGTCAATGAAGGCATGAGCTTCAGTGGTCTCTTGATGTTTGCTTCCCTCCATTCAAGGAAAGAGAATCTGATTGGCCTTGCTAAGGAATGTGCCCACTTCTTGGCCTAAGGAGGGCTAGGGTGTGCAGTTTGATTAACAGCAACCTCAGGACTATACAAATGGAGGTGAGGTGATTTCCCCAAAGTGTGCTGCTTTTGCCTTAAATAAGATGATTACATGTATATGTCTTCTCTAAAAAGAAGATAGCCACTATTACAATGCTTCTTAGACTTTAATGTGTACATGATTCTTCTGGGCTTCCTACAAACTTGCACGTTCTGGCTCAGTAGATCTGGGCTGGGGCCTGACATTCTGCACTCCTGCATCACCCACGTGATGCTGCTGCCCTGTGTATCACCCTTTGAGTGGTAAGGCTTTATAACAGTGACTACCAGGAAGATAATTAGCCTCAGAGTTCTTAATCCACATATACTTTCTTTTTGTTTTAACTGCAGTATAATTACATATATTAAAATGAGTAGAAATTAGTCTAAAGTTCAATTTGTGTATACGCACCGTGTAACTAACAGCCAACACCAAGCATCACTCTCTCCCTAGAGATTTTCCACATGTCTTTCTTTTGTCCCTTTTCAAGGTGGAGTCACTATTCTGATTTCTTTTCCCATTGACTAGTTTTGCTGGATCTTGCATTTCATATAAATAGAATCATACAATACACACTCTTTTGTGTCCAGCTTATTTTGTTTAACATAACGTTAATAAGATTCATGCATGCACTTGTAAGAACCTCTGATTCATTCCTTTGTACTGGTGAGTAGTATTCCACTTTATGAGTTTGACATAATATTTATCACTCCTCCTTTTGATGGAAATTTGGGTTGTTTCCAAAATCTTGCCATTATGAATAAAGCTTCTAAGAACATTCCTGTAAAAATCTATGAGCATATATTTTCAGTTTCTTCAAGGTAAACACCTAGAAATGAAATAGCTGGGTCATAAGGTATGTTTGTGTTTAACTAAGAAACTGACAAATACCTTTCCGCAGTTGTTGTACCATTTTATACTCCCACTAGCAGGGTATAAGAGAATTCCAGTGGTCCTGCGTTCGGTGTGTCAGTCTTTTGCATTTTAGCCATTCTAGGGCAGACATGAATCTTTGTGGTTTTAAGTTGCATTTCTTTGATGACAAGCCACGTGGAGAATCTTTGCACAAGCATATTTTCTCTTACCTTTTGCCTGATCTCATTTCCAACTTTAAAATATTGTCTCCCTTTGGATCTAGGAAACATTTTGTTTACAATCTTCACCACATGATAGAATTTCAGCCTGACTCGTATTTGCTCCTTTAGACTGTGCTTACCTTTCCACAGTCATTCCTAACTGAGAATTTAGGTTTTGAGTATCTTAGTACGGGCTGCTGGATATGGTAACAATATTTTCTCATTAAAAATAATGCTCACTTCTTTCTCTGGTGGTATTTAAATTTGCCATCCCAGGCTCTTGTAGTCAAATATATTGATAATGTCCCATGTGTGTTCTCTGACACTTGGGTGTAATTGTGGTGAACTTTGAATTCTCATCTTAAGGTCAGTTATTAACTATTGATGGATTCTCCTTTTCTCCGCTTAATGCTAAAGTATTCATACTAACCAAGACGAATGGGAGCAGCTGAGGGGTTTTTCAATGCCATTGCTGTGTAAGCTGTCTTTTGCTTCCCTCATGTGAGAAACTCAAAGCACTTTTGTAGAGAAGATCACTTATTCAAGGTAAAGAAAAAAAAAAAAAAGACAGAAAGCTCCTATATCCATTCTCTAAACCCCAGTTTTCAAAGTCCCCTATACTTTTTCTGGAACAGAGGTTTTGTCGTTAAAGATGAGAAAATGGCATCTTTGACAACAACCTTCGCTGACCCACTCTGGAACCAAATGGGATCTGGATGTAAGAAGGATGGCCGAGACCTCAACATCCTGGACAAGTCACCCTGACAAACAAGGGCACGGTTTTTTGGATTTCCCAGGAGGAGGAAGAGTGCCCTCTGAGCTTTATAAACACATCCATAATAAATGCGAGGCAGAAGTTTAAACTGTTACGGAGGTTCCTCTGCTGTGCTGCCGCCGAGGTCTCGTGTGATTTAGAGAGGTGACATTTACTGTGTGCAGACCTATTATTCAGAGTGACTGTTTGTGTATAGACAATATTTTAAAATGGTTTGATGTAGATGAAAAATTCTTATTAAGTCAGAAAAACAGTTTAAGTAGGTAACACTCTCTCAGTTCAGCCTGCTGTAAGTCTTACTGTCTTGCCACATGGAAAGTGCTTGGTTTGGGAGGTAGTGACACCTCGCAGGCACTGGCTAAAATACTATCTTTGGAGCAAACAGGATCCTGGGCTTCAGCTGAGATCACAAAACTAATTGTATGTCTGCAGTTAAACTAGTAGGCATTTCTGCAGGTTTCATTCCTTTAATGCAGAGTTTTCCTTTAGTGCTGGTGCAGTACTATGGCCCGACCGATAGAGTATGGTAGGGAGTGCACTGGCAGTCAGGAAACTTGGGAAGGAGTTTCTTCCACTAACTAGTAATGTCATCTCATAAATGTCCCTTAACCTCCCTGAGTTTGAGATTCCCTACCCTGCAGAATTTAGGAAGTGGATGATGTGAGCTCTAAAACTCCTGTAAGGCATGTCTATTTTTTGTTGCTTATTGTTAGGGCAGAGTGTCTGTTAGCCACCAGTGGTGTATAGCATTTTCTGGTTACCAAGAACGTTTCTATATCTCCACTTTTTCTTCTTTAAATCCCATGATAGTCCTCAGCAGGAGGCAAAGCAATAACTGTTGTGCCATTTCTTCAAATGAAAAAAACTGAGGCTCAGAGAGGTTGGGTGCCATGTCCAAGATCCCGTGGCCAGAAGGAACATAAACCTCATATTTTGCCCTTAGTCTAAGACTCTGTCTTATCACATTTCTTATATCTCTGCCTGCTCTAAGAGCTCTGAAAATGCTTACACTTCAACAGAAGGTAATTGCTGCAATATAGATATGAACAGAGGGTAGTAAGAAGTCAGACATAGTAGACTCTGTTCTCAGGAGGCCCAGGGTCTTCTAGAGGAGATAACATATCTCTGCCTAATCAAATGCTACCAATTTTTAAAGTCCAAATTTAAAAGTTTCTCCTTCTCCAGGAAGCCTGCCTTGCCTACCAGTACTGAACACCATTTTCAAGATGGGTGCAATAAACATGCTCTTTCCTCCTCCTTTTACGTTAGTATATGTGTATCTTATTTCTTCCAATTTGTTAGTAAGCTCTGTGTGAGCAAGGCTTGTGAATTCTATTAGTAGTTATACATACTCATTCACAGGAAGAAATCAATTAATAATGTGATTTGTCAATCAACTAAAACACCTACACCACCTTGGATAAGGATAATACCGAGATAGACACTACACGGCTCTGCTTGTACCTGTAAACTAACAGGGGGCTTAACATCACAGACTTTTTCACCTAGTAGAGCTACAGTCTTATTGCCTTTGTCACTATCTCTTCACCTCCATTATTTTTCATCATAGTATTTAGTACAATAAGAACTTGAACATTTCTTTGTTTTTCTGTCTCCCAATTAGAATGTAAACTCCATGAGGGCAGAGTTTTGTCTGACTTGTTCATTGCTGTATCTTCATATCAAGAACAATGCACATTGGAGGTGCTCAATGAATATCCATATAATGAATGAATGAATATGTGCATTTCAGGCTTTGTGACATGTGACCTGCAATTTGTACCTCTCCTCATTCCATGTATTTTTCATATCAATCAAGCACTTCTTATTCTGGAAATTTAAACACCAATAAGCTATGACACTTGCCTCTTAGAGTTGTTTTTGTGTTAAATGACAAAAGAAAGAGTAATCCTTGGGGTGCCAATATGCATATCCATGATCATTATTTTGGTGAAAAATACAAATGATATATTTGGTTTTAGATAAATCCTTTGTTTCTCCCTTCACAATCTACTCCTGAAGTATTTCCTGAAGAGGTATTTCCTTCAAAAGAATGGGATTTTCTCTGCTAGTCATATACTTGAACTCTGTGATGTCAAAATTAACATGTAAGCCTAACATTACCTGATTAATAATAAAAGCATACCATAGAATATGGGTGATAAAGCCCATGAATCTTTGCCAAGCATGAATCTTTGCTTCTGCTAAGTAGTTCTGCAACTTGGGGCAGGAGATTTTCTCTCTCCAAGCCTCAGTTTCTTCATATACAAAATATTATACGACAATATTAGTATCTATATCATGGGGCTATTGTGAAGATTAACTGAGATAATACTCTTATCTACTGACACAGACAAAAACTCTGTTAAGTGTTAGACTTTACTATTACTACATGGTGCTAGGAAAGTACAGCACACAATTTAAATGCAAATAGTAATTATACTATAATGCTCTGCATTTTTATTTTATTCTTTTAGAATGCCTGATTGCTGGTGCTAATTTAGCAGTAACGATGCTCAAAACATATGTTTGTTCTTCTAAGAATTAACAATAGACAGACAAGATTATTTGTTGACTTTGGTCTGTTTGGATCATTGTAATAAGGTGCCCCATATGTAGAAAGTACTATGAATTTCTACAGCAGATTAAAAATATAATTTTCGGAAGAGTCATGGTAAATCTCTTTTCCACAGACACCTTTTAACAAAAAACATAAATTATAAACCTACTGTTATGCAAACAATATTGGCCCAAGAAGAAAATGATTAAGACACAGACAGGGTAGGTCAAAAAGACTATAAAAGAATGAAGGCACATTGTTTGACGCATATTAAAACAACTGGGCAAAATTTAAGTAGCATTTTAATTTGTGGTGTCCACATACTTATGACCCATTCAAATCATACGAAAAGCAAACAGAATTTTGCTTTTCGGAAAGTAGGAGTTCAGTAGAAACCACGAGAGCATGCTAAATCAGTCTACTGCTACTATTTTATAAGAAGTGTTTCAAAATAGAGAAGAGCAGATCTGTTTTTAATTTATGGACCAAAGTGACAGCTATTTTCTTCCATGTTTAGTTTGATGTTTCTCAGATGCGGAACACCTTTAGTGATACTTTGATTTCTCTCTCTGGCTACCCTATGCTACTTCCCATTTTTCGAGTCACTATGATCCTGTGAATAGCAATTTTCATTGCAAGGTTGAAAAATCATTAAAAGAGAATTTCACTGGCTCAAACTTCCTGAATGCCTGTTTGGGTGTTTGGAACTGGCTCTAAACTCAAGTGGAACACCCCGTTTGGCAGCAACATGATGAGGTCTTGTCTCCACTTGTTGGTGTGAAACAATACCCATGTAACTTGTGTTTCCTGATGCCTCACTCAGCCATGAGAACAAATGGAGTCATCTTAAATAGAGTCATGTAAAACAATAATAAACTTCATCCCCGGTCTTGACACCATTTGTATGAAAGCACATCTTCTGCAGTGTTCTCTGTCTCAAAATTTGGGGAAACCTTAGAGGGTGTCTCATATATGCTCCCACATAAACATGGTGAGTTATTACCGGTCATTACCTTCCCCTGTGTTCCACTCAGTCTGTCACCAGGCACTGCTATGGCTTCTACCTTCTTTCTCGGTGACCCAAACGTGAGTCTGTAGGACTAAATGGTGAGCATGTTTAAACACCATACTCTATTTAGAATTGATCTTGGCCTCTGAGGATTAAAACTTAATGGGAGGGAGGGGGCCACCTTGCCTAAATTGACTTCCAGAAGGCTCCTCATTTCCTTTTTGCTCTTAAATTTTAGACTTGTCAATTTTCCCAAAATGTATAATCACTGTTGACTTCCCTCGCAAGCTAATGATGAGATCATTGCTATACTTGGAATTGTGCACTTTGTATCAAGTTCCTTTAATACTTCAAGCCTAACTGTTACTATAATATAATTTAACATCTAGTAAGTGTACTGTATTGGTCAGCTAATTCCATACTGATTCTGTGTAACAAACCATCCCCAAACTCAGTAGATTAAAACAACAATCATTTGTTCCCATTCATGCATCTGCTGTTGGTCTGGCAAGAGGGTGGAGGTGGTCTGTTGACTGATCTAGCTTGTGCTCAACTGGACCTGGCTCCAAATCATAGATTGGGTTCAAATCTTCTCCATGTGTTTCTCATCTTTCTTGGACTAGTAAACTAGCCAAGACATTATTTTCTCATGGTGGTGACAGAAGGTCAAGAGAGAAAACTGAACTATACAAGAACATTTCAAGCCTCAGCTCTTATGCTGTGGATGATTGTAAATGATGTTTGCTAATATCCCATAGGAAAGACATATGGTCAAATGGGTAGAGATGTGCACTCTGTCTCTAAAAGAGGAACTGTGCGTTCCTATGGCAGGCAGTGCAGATGTGTGAGTGGTGGAGAACTGGGAACCATAATTCAATCTACTGTATGTGTTAATGACCTAAGCTATAACATTCATTTAATGATGCATTCTTTATTCTTAGAACTTCTATGGCACAGAGGTACCAAGTGCACTAGAGAAATAGTTTCATTTATTTTAATTCAGTAACCATTAATGGAGTACCTCCTCCATATAAGAAACTGATCAAAAGGTATACATTGTGTATAGAGTACCTGGTGCCTGAAAGGATAATCATGGGAACTGGGTGAGACCCACTGTCATTGCTGAGTGAGTCAAGATTTCGTGTGATTGCCCACTGTGCCCATGAGACCTGCACTAGCCAGGGGTCTTCTCATTTTCTTTTAACCTTTGTTGTTTCTTTTAAAAAGCAATGCCTACTCATTTTAGAAGATCAGAAAGTATATCGTACGCACACAAAAGAAAATAAAATACTTCAGTCATCTATAAGTAACTATTATTTGCTCTAACAAAATAGATAAAAAGATAGGTAGATGGGCTTTCCTGTTGGCGCAGTGGTTGAGGGTCCGCCTGCCGATGCAGGGGACACGGGTTCATGCCCTGGTCCGGGAGGATCCCACATGCCGTGGAGCGGCTGGGCCTGTGAGCCATGGCCGCTGAGCCTGCGTGTCCGGAGCCTGTGCTCTGCAACGGGAGAGGCCACAACAGTGAGAGGCCTGAGTACCGCAAAAAAAAAAAAAGATAGGTAGATATCATGTCAATAACTAGATAGATACTAGACTGAATACATGAACGCAGAGAAGTGTTTTGCAATCATTTATTTAATTCAATATATTTCAATGTCAGTAAATACTCATTGATGTACATATAATTATTGCTGCCTACTATTCTGTCACATTAATATAGAATACTTTATTTTACTAATCCAATGATAAACAGCTAAATTTCACATTTTTGTTATTATAAACAAATGTTATTTTGTATAGGTTATACATCTCTGAACACTGAAGAAACATTTACTTTGGATAATGCTAGAGATGAAATCACTTGGGCAAAGGGCCTGTGTGGTTTTCAGGTTTAATGCATATTGCCCACATGGAAGTTTGCGCAATATATATATATATACTCCCACCAGGAGTGCATGAGGCTGTCTCTTCCCCTCCCCCTCACTCACCTGGGAGCTTCTTAGTTTCTTAAAAATCAATAAACAGAATCTTCAACTAAGGGCTGGGTTAACTTGAGGGAATTTCCTAGATACCAAAAAGCAGAGGGACAGAAAAAGGATTACCAGTAGTGTTCTTTAAAGGGAAGGGTTGATATTTCAAGATTGTAAAGCAAAAATTCAAGGACTATAATTAGGTTCCAAATTGGGAGAAATGGTTCAAAGGGAACAGAGATCTGATTATTTGCCAAACAAGGGAAACAAAGGGACTTTCCAGTTAAATGTCCAAGATAAATCTCTAGAGGAGAGGGAGAACCACAAGATCCCAAATTCCAAACAGGACAGAAACTACATGAGCCAGGGAGAAACACTCTCTAGGATTGGTTAAGATATGTGAGGTGGGACAACCTGGAGCCCAATTGCACCGGACAGAATGACTCTGCACAAAGCAGCATTCTTGTGCACCTAGTCCTGCTTTCTGGAAGCTTGAACTGGAAGGCCAACTTCAGATGTAGAAAGACATTCAGCCATCAAACTGTGCAAAGGAGAGTGGGTTTACAAGTAAAAGGCACAATTGGCAAGGCTTATAGGGCACATCTACAGATGTGGCACTGAGGTAACTGGTTGATTCAATTAACAGGAGAACAAAGCCAAACTGGGTTATATCCACATTTTATAGCCTTACAACAAGTCCAAGTTAACAATCAGTTCCCAGTCCATCTGTACCAGCCTAACTTTCTAAGGTGATGGAAGAATTAAGTCAGTTTCATATCACAGTTTTAAGAATCACGAGAGTGTGGCTCTTTGTAAGGCTGGTCCACCATGGACTGGATGAGGCTGGGAGAATATTCAAAAGCAAATTCTGGCAACTAAAGTGGAATCTCCCCTCCCAGAAAATCTGCTCTCAAGAAGAATGCTTTGATTTGAATGCTAGAATAACAGCTTTAGCATCTCAGGGAAGTGCCCCAAATTAGGGCCCTCTCCTAAACTAAGAATGTATTAATTTGCATGGGATCAAAGATCAAGGAGCTCTTTTCTAAAATTTGACTTTAAAGGCCCAGAACTTAAATTTGCAGGGCTCTTGACTATCAGAAGATGCTAGCATAATTAATTCTCTTTGTAGAGTATTTGTATTGATTTCTATACCCAGTGAAGTAGAGAAAGCAGGTGGTAAAACACCCACTATGGGGGCTTCCCTGGTGGCACAGTGGTTAAGAATCCACCTGCCAATGCAGGGGACATGGGTTCAAACCCTGGCCCGGGAAGATCCCACATGCCGCAGAGCAACTAGGCCCATGTGCCACAACTACTGAGCCTGTGCTCTAGAGCCCCCAAGCCACAACTACTGAAGTCTGTGCGCCTAGAGCCTGTGCTCTGCAACAAGAGAAGCCACCCAATGAGAAGTCCACGCACCGCAACAAACAGTAGCCCCTGCTCGCCACAACTAGAGAAAAGCCTGCGTGCAGCAACAAAGACCCAACGCAACCAAAAATAAAAATAATAAATAAATTAATTAAAAAACAAAACAAAACACCCACTATGGTGGATCAGTCAATTGATCATAGACAGGACATGGTCAAGGTCACTTAGAATACACGGGTGGTGACAAGCTAGAGCTGTCTTGTCCTGATTACTAGTACAGGGCTTTTTTTCCCTTCTATCCATAGATAAGCAAACCTCAAATGCCTTGCTCAGAGAATTTGACTTTCTGGATAATTCAAATCTTCATTTAAACTCCCAAGTCATATGCTTTTACTCCTTATCGTTGAGAATCTTTTCTAAAGTGTCAGTTTCTAATGGATCTGTTTTCTTGTTTTAGATGTCAAATCCAAAGAATGTACTAGAAACTTTAATGATCAAGCTGATGGAACGCATGATCAGTTCTCAACCTCCTGAGTTGTGATTGTAGGTGACGTAGATAACTGAGGTGAAAAAAAGTGATTGAACCCAGTAGTGTAGATTCTAAGATTCTTAGGTTCTGTGCTGCATGAGAAAAAGGCTAGATTTGTTTTGCTCACTCTTTTATCTGGGTGCCTACTAGTCTAGCATGAAGCAAGCACTCAATGAATGTTGGTTGAATGAAAAAATGAATACTGTATGCATGATCTTCAGAGTGTGTTTTCTTGTTATCGAGGTCTTTCTCCAGAAAGTCAAAACAAGGTAAAATAAAGGAAAAAAGAAAGAGAGGAAGGAAGGAAGGAAGAGAAAGGAGGCAAAGGGGAGGGGAATGAGGGAGGAAAAAAGGAGGGAAGGAATGAGAATGGAAAGAAGGAAGAAGGAAGGAAGGAAAAGGTAAGAAGGAAGAGGAAAGCAAGGAAGGCTGTTAAAAAAAATTCTGGTGTTTCAAGTATTGGTTTGATTTAAAAGAGGCTCTAGTATATTGAATCGATATTTGTATTCATTGAGGTTTAAAATTTTATTAGTTAACTTTCTTGTCCCCGTTTCTATCTCCATCTCCTTCGAAAACAGTATGAGAGTTTCCTATTTTGCGCCTACTGGTGCAAACCCTCAGGCCTTGGTGGCGCACGAGTCACATGACTCCCAAAGCCGCTGGAATCTTCTGGAAGGAGACTCACCAATCTCCCTGTGGGCTCTGCGGGAATTAATGGCTGTGGATAGACCTCCAGGATGAGTTCTTTCTTTGTGCTGTCTTTCCTGCCCATCTAAGTGGTTTCTGACTAGTTTGGCATGTTGCTAGTTAAAATTCATTCTTTTAGAGCCAAGTATCCACTTAGCTCCTCTCCTCTGAACTTTCGTCATTCATTATTAACAATGAAAGCCAAAGTGCATGAAACAAGTTCAGCCCTATCTGTTTCTGGCATGAAAGTGATGTCTTGGCATATTAGTGGGACACGGCTCTATCTCACATAAAATGATGCCTGCGCCCACAACAAAGGCGCCGTCTCTCAGCACCTAATAGGATCACCTACTTCAAATGTGAAATTTCCTTCTTTGAAATATTTGTTGAGATTTCATAAACCTATGAAGATTCTCAAACTCAAACAAAACCTTCTAGGCTTCGGCACAAGTCCCGACTCTAAAGAGCTTTCTGTTCTATAAGCCGGTTATTGGATCTGGGTCCGGAGCCTGGGCAGACGGGGAAAGTGGGGGCATCAGGGGACGAAGAGCTGGCTTTCCATTTTCTCTTTTTGTTACAAAAATAAAAGTCATCTGGTTTTGACTGAGGAAAATGAATCATATTAAGCATTTTAAAAGCACTATCCTTTTTGCGAGACCTAATTTCAGACCGATTAACACTTTAATATGAAACAGAAGCACATCATTTCATTAGGAGGCAAAATAAGACCTCTCAGCTACCATATGTTGTCTCTTCTTTTGAAAAAAAAATCTTTTGAAACATTTGATTGTAGATTGAGCTGTAAGAGGGAAGGTAAATTTGGAGCCCTCACCACCCCAGGTGAGCAGATTCTGCATTGAGGGGCCACATGATCGTAGATTGCTTTTGGGGCAATGCTCATATTCATTCTATTCAGTGATAGAGGACCTGGCCGTTGCCCTAGAAAGCTGATGGGGAAGTATTCTTTTATGAATATAGAAATCAAAAGGATCTTTCAGTATGTTCTTCTTAAGAGTGTCTATGCTGACACAAAGAGCAAAGAGACACTTTGTACCACTGATCTCACAGATTACTTATTTATTAAATAGATGAAACAAAATTATAGCTGTCCCTTTTCAATATTTAAATTTTTTTAATGATAATGCCTTTAAAATGCACAGAACATGAATGCAGGAGCTGGTGTGATAGGAGAAAGCCTTATTGCACATAATTAACAGACACATAATGTCTGGTAACTAGTAATTTCCTTCTAGCTGAGTAAGGAAATAATTTAATCATGTTGATCAAATGAATCCCAGGAGCCCAGTGTAACATTATGCCTAAAAAAAAAAAAAAGAAAAGAAAAGAAAAGAAAAAGAAAAAAATCTACATTAACTGATAAAAGACCACTTGGTTAAAAAAAAAACAAAAACACATGGTTTCCAACCTTGTTTAGGTATCCTTAATAGTATTTAAAATGCAAGCCTGATTTTAGGAATTGGCTTAATCTGACATTTCAGGTACATTATTTTCCAGCCCTGGCAAAGGCTACAGATATTGGTATGGTACACTTTTCTACAACTGACAGAAACATAAGTGTGGCAAGATGTAGATTTCCTTCACCAATGAAAACGACTCCCTCACCCTTGCTTAGAGGACTGTGTAGGAGCTACAGGACAGGGTGCATGGCTGGGGAGTGGTTAGACCATACATCCATTTTCTTTTTTTTTAAAGAATCTCTTTCCTAGAATAGCAACCTATATTCAACAACGGAGTAGAAACCCCCATTGCTCTTCTGTAAATTTCAGCTTAATATTGAAAACAGTCCAAGAAGAGGTTTTTACTCCAGATCATTCCCCCAAACAAATTTCTCTTCAGTAGTATATATACTAGTCTTCATAGACTGGTGTTGCCTTTTGAAATCCTTTGTGGTCATCCCCATTGTTCTCCTGAACTACTTAGCCAAGGCAGCGAGCCACTTTCCTGCTAACTGAGTCAGCTCTTCATAATGAGGTGATATAATTTAACACTTACCGTAATACATTTTATCCATCTATTGTTTGCTAAATAATTCCTGCAATAACACTTTTATCCTTTCCATAATTCTTCAGGGCAATGCTGGAGGAATAATATTTTTACTGCAGTGATTGATGACAGGTCCTGGTGCTATATAGCCACCATGAACGGAGGTTATTGATAAGCATCAGGGAGATTGAAGGGAGTAGAGGAGGCAGGGAAGCGTCCAGAGGTCTGTGCTGCGTGGAAAGAACGTCAGGGATCAGAGGGTTAACACCATTTTATGAGGTTGTAAAAATCTACCCCAAGATTCTTGTGTTAGCGATATTCTTTGTGTAAGATGTATGTTATTAAAACAAGTAGCAGCATCTGAATTAAAGTGACAGTATGATGGATGACGACTGAAGGGGAATCGGAGCTGTTTGCAGCATTTTGGGCTAGATGTGGGAATTCTGCCTCAGAGGCAAGGAGCTTGGCAGACACATTGATTCCAGGCTGAGGCATATTCATAAATATGCCCCCAGAGAGGTGTGGCTTAGCAGAATTTACAAAATTATGTTCATGAATTATTTAACATTTATTTATGGATGCTATATTTAAACAGTATTTGCCAAGGCGAATGGACCATAGCTTACAGAGTGATCTTTAGAAATGCAAATTCTGCACAAGGCCGAGGTGTCAGGTGGCTTGCGCAGTGATGCTCAGCCTATCAAAACTATATTAGAGGAGAGGAGTCCACTGAAAATGAAGCTGCCCTCCTGAGACTCGAGTGGTTTCCTTGAGATAGCTGAGGCCCAGAAAGATCTTGGGCAAGAGACGAGGTCGAGGAGGATTTTTCCTCTTTGGGAACGCAGTTACATCAATGGACACGATTGAGTTAGTTCAAATTTTAACACAATAATGAGTTTTTCTATCTACAGCAATGCTTTTAAGAATGGAGAATGCCACACTACTAGTTTGAGATTGAAAAGAAGGAAAAGAATTAGAAATTGCTGTAACCTAGACACCTCTCTAATCCTGTTTAGGGCCACATTCAAACATGTGAAGTGAAAGCTATGGCTCATGAATTTATCATTCCAGCCTTCTATAATTTGGGATGGAGGACATGGCAGAGATCCTATGCTCACCAGCCATCCTGTTTGTCCCCACAATTCCATTTTCCATCCTCTTTGATCTTACGTAGGACCTCATAGCTAGTTCTTGCCAAAGAAATGGAAATGGAAGTTGCATGGGTCACATCTGTAGTCAAGACCTTACAGGTTTTCTGTTTTCTCTCCTGTCATGGTAAATGAAGGGACCATATATTTCAGAAAGTTCTGCTGTAAGATAGTAGAGTCTCCAATAGCCCATCCCTACTAGTCTGTTTGGGGCTGAGCCCCATCAACCTGCTTGGGATGGTAGCGTGATTGAGAAATTGCAGTTAGGTTAGGTTAAGCCATCGAGATAGGGGGGTTGATTGTTACTGCAGTGTAACAAAGACAATCTTGACTAATGTGCTAAGGTGGTGCTACTCGGTAAGCCACCGTAATTGATGAAATAAGATGCTTGTGTCAGAATATAAATCAGAATGCTACTCACTTCCAGAAAGTCTTACCATGAAAAAAGGTCAAATAAACCAAACAGCATGCTTGGTGACATAGTTGATTTGTTTTCTGACCCAAGTTCTTTAACTAACCACACCTGTTAAGGAATAGTTCACAGACATACTCTGAGAAGCAATGGACAATGGTACATAGTTCCATTTTGTATTTTATTGTTTTACTTGGATGATTGACATGTTTTAATGCTACTTTTCCCTCTCATTAGGCCCAAGCCTTTCCATGAAGGCTGAGGGAGACTCATAGAGGGAAAGAAAAGTGCAGTCTGAAATGGACAAGATCATTTTTTTCGGGAGACTGCCTTCATGATTTTGCCTTCCTGTGGATTTGAAACCCACATCTTACCCAAAAAGAAACAGAGCTAGTCTTTTTCATTCCCATTCCTCCTCTAGAATCAAAGGTATTTTTCTCCTCTAGCAAAATCACTGTAAATGTAATAATAGCCTGATCAGTGGCAACATCAGAGTATCCCGGGCTACACAAAGCCAGGAAGCTAGCAATACAAACAAAAGATAAAGCAAAGAATCTGATTTTATTAGTTCCAGAAAAGACTCAGTGACGATCAAGAGAGGCAAGTCAAGGGGACTGAGTTCTACTTTCCAAAGAGGGGAGAGAGAAAAATACTCTAAATATATGTGTATAGACAAAAGACTGCACAAGTTCAAACTCATCAGCCAATACGAAGGCTAGAAATTAAACACATAACTTACTGTCATGTGCTTTAACTACCATTTAAGTGATCGAATGTTTTTCCCTTTTTAGTTGATGATGTTGGTGTTGTAATGGTAGAACTACAACTGCAGTATCACTGGTACCTGCTTTTGCCACTTTTAAGCAAACATAAAAGCTAAGGTTGTGAACAACAATTTGATTTTACATGGTCTGTATGTAGATTTTGAACTGATGTCTTCTTTTTAGTTTTTGTCTGATTATAAATTCCCTAGGATCGGTATATGAGTGAGCACGTGCATGCATGTGTGTGCACACACATACACACACACACACACCCCTCTATCTCAATACTTAGGGTAGTTCTCGTGCATGCTAAGAATTTAACAAATTATTGGTGAATGAGTGAATAAATCTGTGAATATGTTTGTAGTCCCCAAAAAGTAACTACAAAAAGCACTAACAAAACAAATAACAGAGGGTTAACTATGGTCCTTCTGAAGAATGGTGTTAGCATCTTCAGTTGTGAACTCTGTATCTTTAGCAGCGTTTTGAATCAAGTGGTGCATGAACACTCCAGGCGACTCTGTGGCTTGGTCCAAAGTGTTGAATTTTAATAAACAATCTTTACAAAACGTTTCAGGATTTTCGGAGGGTGTGCTAAGAAGTACCGGAGAATGAAAGATACAAGAGTATACAGATATGGAGGAAAACACATTGCTCTTCCCTTAGCCCTGGTCCTCCAGAAAGCAGAGCCTGAGGCAAAGATTAAAGTGCTTGCTCTTTATATCGGAGAGGCAGAAGCCCACAGTGGAGGAGAGGAAAGAGAGAAACAAGGCAAGGGCAGAGGCAAAGCAACGCAATGCTATGAGTAGCGGAGTTGACATCTGCTTCCCAGTGAACTGAAATGAGACACAGCAGGTTCCTCGGCATGTCTGACAGGCCCTCAGAAGAAACTGCAGCTCAGAATAGCCCATGGAAGGACAATATGAAAGGGAACTGAATTGCTTCACTCCCCTCAGCTCCTTTTTGTTCATTGGTCAATGCTTCCCCCATGGACTGCTAACTCTGATGGGGCTTGGCGTGAGGGGTGAAAGGCCACACTATCCTGGGCATTCAGCTCAGACTACAGCCAGCTCAGTGAGCCCAGCAAAGTCATGCAGACCATGGCGGGCCGGGAGGCAAGTCACACCTTCGTAGAGAAGCAGGCAGTTGAGTCTGAGAAAGGACACGCAATTTGTGTTCAGCACCATTCTCCAAGGCTTTTTTTAAATTGAAGCGTCGTTCATTTACAATGTTGTGTTAGTTTCAAGTATACAGCAAAGTGATTCAGTTATACATATATATGTTCTTTTTCAGATTCTTTTTCATTATAGGTTATTACAAGACATTGAGTATAGTTCGCTGGGCTGAACAGTAGGTCCTTGTTGTTTACCTATTTTATATATAGTAGTGTATATATGTTTATCCCAAACTCCTAATTTATCTCTCCTTGCCCTTGCCCCCCTGCTATCCCCTTTGGTAACCATAAGTTTGTTTTCTATGTCTGTGACTCTATTTCTGTTTTGTAAATAATTTCGTTTGTACCGTTTTTTTAAGCTTCCACAAATACGTGATATCATATGATATTTGTCTTTCTCTGTCTGACTTACTTCACTTAAATATATATCTAAGGATTCCAAGGCAGAGATGTATGTTGTTGGTATTTTCCACAATGACCTCCAGCTTTTCCCCTCGTCTTTTCCCTTCCCTTGTCCACTACCCCCAGGTTCAGCATTTACTCCGACCATATTTACTGCTACATCCTGCTCTTTGTGGGATCTGATGCTCAGAGCTGAGCATGCTCTGTAGTCAGTGCATGGTTATTGGAAGAATACTGGTGGGAATAATGTTGGGAATAAGTGCCATATTTTTTCTAAAGCCCTCCTTCTGTCTTCTCCAATTAGATGCCCCTCCCTTCACTCTGCTCACTATACTTCTTATATTTTTGTTCAGACGTTTGTTCAGACTATCACATAGGCCCATAATTATTTGTGTGTATTTATCTACTGTATTAAGTTGTTAGCTCCCTGAAAACCCAAACTCTGAAGGACAGTGAAATCTAGCAGAAGAAGTTTGAATTTTGGCGTCTGACAAAACTGAGTTCTCTAGGCCTCCCTTGCTTCTGGCTCTTATGGGTCATCTTATGGTTCACCTTTCTGAGTTTTATCTCCTCTTATGTAAAATTGCTGTAGTTATACCATATTTAGTTCTAGAAAAAACTGGTAGAGACAATATAAATATTGTTGCATAATGAGGCACCCGGAACATAGTACTTGCAAAATAAAGGTCAATTTTCCATCCTATTCATTTTTTTGTACCCCTCCCTCTCCCACCAATGCAATGAGTGGCTACTGGAAGAAGTATTTTCTAATTTGGTAATGTTGGTGAATGCATGTAGAACTTACTGTATGCCAGGCAGTATTCTTAGCACTCAAGAGTTTATTTATCTAATTCTACACGGTATAATTTTTACTTAACAAACGTATAACACTTGCTACATGCCAGACAGAGCTCCAAATTCTAAACATATATTCATCATTTTAATCCATATAACAGAGCTCCATGGTTGGTACTATCACTCTCATCCCCTGTTTCCAGATGAGAAATCCGAGACACAGAGAGTTTCAGTAAATATCTTGCCCAAGACTATATATCTAGTAACATCTGGGATTTAAACACCATCAGTTGTGTTCCAGTCTGGTTCTACAGAATGTGGTATAATAGATTTTAAAATAGCTTATAGGTAAATACCTCTCATATCTTTACGAATTTTCATTACCTTTAGATAAATAGTACTCTTCTAGAAATTGCTCAGTCCAGGACTGAGACGTCTTCCTATTGACCATTTGGCTCAGTAGATCGGTTTTAAGCTCTTGCAACCTAGCTCTGCAGTCAATTAGACAAAACTAGAATTAATCACTATCCAAGAATGATAGGACATTTGCACAAAGACAAGGGGAAAAGAGGGTTAACACTTGATTTTGAAAATATTTTTATTACTGTATCATACTGTTGTTCACATCCATATACTGTAGAATATTTCTTCCCAAAGATTTTTGCTTTCATATTCTTTGGATATCGCACAAACCCTACCAGAGTTGACTCATGTGTGTGTGTGTGCATGTGTGCACATGCGGAGGGGAAGGTAAAATTAAATTTTCTACTCCATAAAAAATATAGCCATGAGAATAATAAAAATAAGAGGACGTTTTCACAATAAAGTGCAATGCGAGTCTTCCAAATGAATTGAGATGGAGACCAATCCTACCGAGGTCACTAAGATTTCATGAAACACCAAAGAATGTTCATTGAGTGTTGAGCACACTCCAATATCCAGAGGACAAAAGTAAGCACATATTGAAAATCTGAAGAATTGAATTTTTAGTTAAGGCCTCAGTGGAATCAGATAAATTTCCCATATCATCTTCCTCTTTTCTTTCTTCCCCTCAGGCAAGAGCGTGAGACCCTAACATAAACCTAACCTTGTCATCTTCTTAAAGGATATACTGTTCTTCCTCTTGGACCATATTTCATACACTTTTTTTGTTTTGCGGTTCACGGGCCTCTCACTGTTGTGGCCTCTCCCGTTGCGGAGCACAGGCTCCGGACGCGCAGGCTCAGCGGCCATGGCTCACGGGCCCAGCCGCTCCGCGGCATGTGGGATCTTCCCGGACCGGGGCATGAACCCGTGTCCCCTGCATCGGCAGTCGGACTCTCAACCGCTGCGCCACCAGGGAAGCCCTCATACACTTTTTAGATGTGAACTAAAATGGTTCACATTCCAGAGAAATATATTTTGGCCTTATCAGTGTCCATCAGAAAAGTTGTTTAGCTCAGGTAGGATCAGGAGAATTAGGAGAGCCCTTCCTTAACACTATTCCTTTTGGGTTAAGGCAGATATTAATCATGTCTGACTTCTTACAAATGAAAAGGAAATAATCCCCTATGACATGTTATGCATTTTTTCTACCCTGAGGTCTTTCCCCTTCGTTTTGGTATTTACATATCTGAAAGAGATGCTAGCACGGTTGATATTAGTTTGAAGAGGTCACATTTCTTCCCTAAACCAAATTCTAGTGAAAAACCCACAGCAGTCCAATAAGGATCCTGCCTTTCATTCCCCATCACCAAGGTCTAATTATCCTTGAATGACAAGCCTCAGGTACATGCCCACGTGATGAACTCATTCTTTTTCATCTTTTCTTTCCACTGTGGGTTTCAGCCTTTCTCTCCGGGTAAGCTGTGCCTTTGGCAAAATTGTGCGGCAGACAGGGAACAGGGGGTCAGACCCAACTATCCCAGGCTTTGCCTTCAGCAAGTGAAACAAAAAGCTCATTCTGCAATTGAGGTGCTCCTGGTCAGCTCTTGAGCCACGCCTATTTCCAGCCATCACCCACCTAAGCTTTCTCTTCCCATCATTGTGCTGATAAAAATCTCATTACCTTCCTAAGACTAACATAGTTTGGCCTCTTGTGTACATATCGCTTCCAATGGTTTGCCGTCAGAATTGTTCCATTGAAACAGGCTCAAGTCTTCCCTTCCATTGCACTCAATATTAACCCATCTTGCAGGTTAACTCCAATCCTCAGTTAAAACCTCGTGGTACGATGATCTATTGGCATGGCTTAAACCACTCCAAAACTTAAAAAAGCAACGTGTTCCTTTCTTTCACGGTTCTGTGGGTTGACGAGGCCCATGAACAATTCCTGCTTGGTGTCTTTCATGTGGTTGCCCTCGAAAGATGACAAAGCTGTTATCACTGAGGGCTCAGCTGGGCTGAGCTATATGTCCAAGATGACTCACCCCCATGGCTGGTAGTTGATACTGGCTGTCAGCTGGGAGTTCACTTGGGGCTGTCAACCAGACTGCCAACGTGTGGCTTCTGCATGTGGTTTGGGCTGCTCACGGCATGGGGGCTTTGTTCTAAGATTGAGTATTCCAAGAGACAGGAGACCAACCAGTGAAATGGCTGCCAGGCCAGTTAAGGTCTCTTGTGTGCAAATGGCACGGCGTCACTTCCACCAGATTCAGTAGTTAAAGCAATCACATTGCAGAAGAATACGGGCAACAGGGCCACGTTTAGAAAATAGTTTTTCTAAATGATATTAGACCTTAAAAACAATAGCCTATTAACTTTTCCTTGGGAAAAATCCCAGATAAACAGAATACAAATTCCTGTTTGTCTTTCCGGGGAAGCTAAGGGGAAAAGAGCTCAACTTCTCCCACAATAAATCTGTAGTCCAGAAAAGAAACCTCAGTTATTTTCTCAAAGGACTTAATCTGCCTGATGTCACGATCTTGCCATGCCTACACATTGCAGCAGTTAATATGGTAATAGGAGATAGAATTGTAAATCATCCAGCCCAGTGGTTGTAGCATTAGTAGATTAATGATTCAGTTGGTTGTGTGCAATGCACAGTGGCAGAGGAAAGGAAGAAGGCTGGTTGGAGGGCTTCAACTGTGAAGAAACTAGCAAGGGGTCCACACCTAAAATCTGCAGGGCCTGGGCAGGACTACAGATGGAGAACCATATACTTTATGAGTAAACAGTTAAAGGATCTGAATCAAGTTAGCAGACTGTTAAAAAAGATATATTTCTTCTAAACCTCTCCATCTTTGACTATATTCATTTATAACACAAAACAGAAAGATGTAAAGCTGAAGTTTTTATAGCATTGAAAGTTGGCAAAATAGAAGAGACTAGTGTATTCAATCATTGTTTAATGTCTAGCTCTTCTATCGATGCAACAGTGATATTGGATAAGCAATGATACTAACACATAATTCATAAATTATTATATATTTTTCATAAAATATATATTTTACCTTCATTTCAGCAAAATCACTGATTATGTTCCGATAATCAAGAATTTTGCATAATTTATGTACTAATGCCAAATTTGACAACCTTTTGTGATTCATTGTAGCTTTATTAATTTCAGTTGATTTCAGTTTATTAATCTCAGTGTTTCATTCATTTCAGTTTTAGAAATTTTGCTCTCCTGTGGCAATAGCATCTTAAGTTACCAATAAAATTCTTACATCAACACTTAGATTTATAAATAAAATAAGAATTTTGTATATCATGTTTGAACATTTAAATGGATTGCTTATGATAAATTATTATCAAAAGTTATTATAAATTATCTTAGCTTCTTCACACAGATTATTAACACATATTGCAATTTTCATCACTTTTTAAAACATTACCTAGATTTACACACTAATAGAAGGAATTGGTATTATATCTCGTGCGTGGTACATGTAGGAACATACACAAACATACACATATTTAAGAAAATTGTGAATTATTTAATGCTGAAAAGTGTTCCTTCAGCCATCACGATGTGCAAAAGCTTCCAAATGCTGCACTCTTTTTCTAAAACTGTTAAGTTGAAAGAATTGGAAATTGGAAAACGAAGAAAAATAAGAAAATGGATGCTTGAAAATGATACATTGTTATGTGAGAATATATGTCATTCATCCTGTCTAAGAAGAAGGACATGACAAATTAATTAACTTATCTTCTCTTCACTAAATGCTTTAGTTGCTCAAATAGTCCTGCATCTGATGCAGTATCTCCTCTGAGGTCAGCAACAGTATTGCCCACAAACCTTCCTGGCATTCAGATGCAAGCTGCTTTTTGTTTTGAAGACATAGGAATAGATGTGGAGAAGTGTTCCCCGCCCGAGGGCTTCAGCAATGGTAGTTGCAATATTGGATGTTTAGGGTCATGCTGGGCCAGTACTGGACATCGGATCCCGAGCAGCAGAATGCCCATGAGTCCCTCAACATATTTGATATGTGTGTGTTTGTGATATGCTTGTCCTTCTTAAATGTGGAGCTCAGGGTAAGGCCCTCTTTCCAGGGTCCAAGCATACTAGCTAGGAAGGTTTGGCCATCCTCACATCTCATTACTCAGCTGCCTTACCATTCCTTCTCCAAATCTTTCTAACATCCACTATTTCTCCTCCTCTCCATGGTACACTGATTCCTTCTTCCCATCCATCTTTCTTTTAAAACCTCCTTTTCTTCCTTGTTTTTCCCACTCCCTTTCCTTTCTTCCCTTTTCTTTCATTGTAATACCTCTTTTTAAAATAAAATTTTCTCAAGAAATACATTGCACACTGTTTCTAAAATGTTTGTATGTTGGGAGTTGGGGATGGGGAATATATAAAATTCCCAAATGGAATATAAAAAAGTGAAAGGATTCCCTCCCTTTACACTCCTCCAATACACATATTTCCTAGAGGAAACTACTGTTGAGATTTTAATTTTTATATTTCTGGGCCATTTTCTACACATTTAAAAAGTACATATTTTTTAAACAATTGTAAATAATCAGACACATATTGTTTTATAATTTATTTGTTTTCCATTCAGCAATAAATAGTGAATCTCTTTCCATGTCAGAACTTTTAACTTATATATAGTATTTTATATTATGAATGTATCATTTATTTAACCATTACTGATAACTGCAAATGTAGGTTTTCTCCAATTTTTGGTATTATTAAATATGCTGCAATAAATATACTTGCACATTCATCTTTATGTACTTGTGTATAGAAGATGTATGCCTAGACTTGGAGCACGTGATTAAAAGAAAATTTTAAAATTTGATAGATTTACAAAATATCCTTTCAGAACTCTTTTATACTCCTACCACCTATATATGAAAAAATGTTTTTCTCCTCAATTTTCCTAACACAAATTGTTATCAAATCTCTTTCAAATTTCATTTTCCTTATTTTTATAGACTAAATGTAATAAAAGAGATAGTCTGTCGTCCCAATGTGTATTTTCCTGATTTTCTAATGAGACTTAGCATCTATTCTTGTTTATTATTCATTTATAAATCACTCCTAACATATTAGGGATAAAACTTGGCTACATATGCAATAAATAGCTCTATTCCTTTGCTTCATCTGTTTATACCCTATTTATGTTATATATCTATGTCACAGATAAATTTCTCACTCTGTGCTCTGTTTTCTTCTTTGTTTATAATGTCTATTTACTTAGAGAGATTTTTACTTTGTACATGGTCAAACTTGTCAGTTTTATTTTTTATGGCTTATGATCATCCATTTTTTCTTAAGAAAGACAATAATAGAAAATATTCTCTTTTTTTCTCCTTTTTTCTAGTAAGTTTATTATTTTGTACTATGTTTATTAGAAATTTAATCCATCCAGAATGTATTTTAGAGATTAAACCTTATAATATTCCATATACATGTAGTTGTGCCAACAATTTTTTATTAAATCCTATGCCTCCTGATTTAAAATGACATCTTTATGACATATTAAATTGTCATATTTATAAGAGTCTGCACTGCCTATTTTGTCCCATTGATCTAATCAACATTGTTTTAATTACTAAAATGTTATGATTTACTTTAACATCCAAAAGTGTTCTCCCTCCCATTTTAATTTTTATTCCAAATTTTGACTATTCCTACCCGTTTGCTTTTCCAAATATATTTAGGAATCAATTTTTCATATTAATAAGCGTTTCACTAGATTTTTTCATTGAAATTGCATTGAATTTATAGTAGTCTGGGTAACATTTATATTCTATCATAAATATCTCTTATTTTACAATGAGATGTATGAGATGTCAGGTCAGGTTTTATACAGTTCAGTAAAGTATTATAATTTTCTTCGTATTGTTCTCACACATTGTCAAATGTATTCCTATGTATATTATAGCTTTTGTTACTATTGGGAATAGTCTTAATTTTCCATTTAGTTTTTATAAAGGAAAGCTTTTGTTTGTTTATTTATGTTTTATCCAGCCACATTTTGAGCTATCTTATCATATCCAATCATTTTTAGTTGATTTATCTTTAAATTTTTTAAGAAAATAATTTTTCAAGGTTTAATTATAACATTGTCAAGCATATAGCAGAGGTGAATTTTAGAGTTAACATCTATATACCCACCGTCTAGATTTTACCATTAACACTGTACTATACTTGCTTTATCACATATTTTTTCACCTATACTTTTTTCCACTTATTAATGTACATTGAATTTTGAAATATTTCTAAAGGATGTGCAGATATCAGTACATTTTCTCCTATAGACTTCATCATTTATGGCTTTAGAGTTTTATATTTGTTTACATTTTTCTTTTGAAATTAAATTTACATACAATGAAATACACAAATCTTCACTGAGTTTTGACAAATGCACAAACATGGTGACAGAAGCTCATTACCTCCAAAGTTCTCTCATTCACCTTTCTAGGCACTCTCTGTTCTCATCTTCCCAGAGGTAACCATTATTCTGATGGTAACAGAGGGAGTGGAGTGGGGTTGACTACTTTAGAAAGTTAACACTCATAATGAGATCTAAAGGAACAAGACACAGCCATTCAAAGAGGCAAAGGAAAGGTGTAAGTGCACAGGCCCTGAAACAGGAATAAGTTCGCTGTGTTGAAGGAAAAGCTTGGTATAGTGGAATAAGTGGTATAGGACATTGTATGAGTTAAGGGAGGAGAGTTAGACACCAGCTAGATCATGAAAAGCTCTATAGGCCACAGTGAACTTTGGATTTTACTCTGTGATCAGAGGCACGGTAGGATTTTAAACAGAAGGGTAACATTATTTGAGTTACATTAAAACAGATCCTTTTGTATGCTACGTGCAGAATAAGATTAAAAACAAGGCCATTACAGGATCAGAAAAGACATGATGGTGGTTTGCATTGGGATCATGGTGGGCCAAGTCATTGAGGACAATATGATAAGAATTGAATATGACTCCTAAGGCTTTTGTTTGAACTGCTGAATGGATGGTACACTTTTGATTGAGGTAGGAGAAGACTGAGGACAGAAGCACATTTGGAGAAGTAGGGTGTGAGTGTGTATGTTAAAAGGTGAGTAGGAGGGAAAGAATAGACATGTTTGGAAAAAGTCAAAGATGAGATCCCTATTAACATACAACTGGAGAGGTTAAGGAGCAGTTGGATATATGAACCTGAAACTCAAGGAAGTGATCAGGGCTAAAGTTGAATGAATAGCATATAGATTAAGTCACAGAGTGGGGTGAATTTGCATAGGGACTTAGTATAGATAAAGAGGAGTTCAGGTCAAGGTTGATCCTGGGGCAATGAACACACAGAAGAGGGCAGAGGAGGATGAGCTTGAATTGGAACAACTTGATAAATTAAATGGAAGCCAGGAGAAAGTAGAGGCAGATAAGACAAAAGGACACATGCTTCCAGAAGGAAGAAATGATCAGATGTATTGACTACCTCTGAGATGTTGACTAGGATGAGAACTTGAAGGCTACCACTGTCTTTGGCCACATGGATGAAGTTGATAATCTTGACAGGGGGAAATTCAGTTCAGGGGGATTGAAAATAAACTCAAAGGATTTGTCCAGTGAATAGGAAATAAAGAAGTAGAAAAAGCAAGTGGTTTTGATTTATTTCAATGAAATACACAGAAACAACCCCCTGAGTTAGGCAATTTTTCACGATATGCACTTAAGTAACAAAGAGAAAAGTCATTTCTTCAGTTAACTTCTCAGACCCTGCACCGTTTCCTTCCTTGGACATTTCCAGGTTGATGGAGTAGATTAAGGATTTAAAGCAACAAACAAATACAAACCTTGACCACTTTGAGTTGGTGTGAAGGATATTCCCGTGTCTCTCTGGGTCTATCAAAAGTATATTGTTTCTGTTGTGAAATATTGCACTGGTCATTAATTATCCCATTTGGGAAGTTGCTCATTACTGCTGAAATTTTCCACCAGAAATCTTGGACATGATACAGGTCTTCACTTTGGTTCCATTAAGATTTTATTTTAATACATCTAACCTTCTGTCTGACAAAGGTGATCCCCCCCACCCTTGTTCTACTTTCATCTTTAGTGTAGTGCCAAAAATGAGCTTTCTCATGCACAGTCTTATTACTGGTAGCAGTTGTGCCCTATCAAGTGACTCTTCTGGCAGTCAGCAGAAAGATTAAAAAAACAAAAAAAAAACACCAAACTTTCTTTTCACTTAGAACATCCTGAGAGGCTTGATCTAATGTTTTCTCTCTCTCTTTTTTTATGAATGATTTCAGGAAAATGGAATAGAAGTACATGATCACTTTACAGCACTCTTCTTTCTTTATGAAATAAAGACACGTTGAAAATAGTGTCTTCTACCTACTATCTCAATGATCCGAGTGTGTGACTGATACTCATGGAGAGAATCTTGCACTAATCTTCTTAGACATATTCATGTTGCTCTCCAAAGTCTTGATTCTGTTGAATAGAACTAAAATGGTAGGGGAAGAATAGTATTCATGTTTTCAAAGGCTAGAGTAACTTTGGAAGTCTTTCTAGGAAAGAGACCTCTTGCAAACTAGGCAAAATGGACAAAGCCACACTTTTAAAGGAAGTTTTGATAGACTTTGTGAAAAAAAGACCCCAAATAGACATTTGACCACGTCACAGTTTTGGGGAGGGCAGTTATCACTCAGGCCTTTCCTACATTATCTATAAAACAGTGTTTGCCCAAGAGGAACAAGGAGATCTGGCTTTTCAGAGAGGAATTTGATGGGTTTGTAGAGAAGAGCAACTGTAATAAGAAAGTATTCTTAGAAGCTAGATGGAAAATGCTATCTGTCGAAAACTACCAATGTCATAGCACTGTCATGCCATAAATTAAAAAAAGCATGAATTCCTCTTAGATTTCAGTAGCTGTTATATCTACAGAAGAATTCATGCTCTGGAGAGTGACAGATATTCTTTTTCATTGGGGCAAAATTTTAAGAATTCTAAGTCTAAAACTGACTTGAACCCAGAAATGCTTGTAAAAACCAGAACTCTGCCAGTACCACATTGGAAAGAACTTGCCAGACTGAAAGTCAATGTAAATGGTTCAAGATTTGTGTGTCCACAAGTTTACTTGTGTATAACTGAGTTAGCAATCACCTTGAATGAATCAAAAGAACACATTCTAGAATGTAATTCTGGAGTGTAGAACTTGATGAACCATTGCGCCATGAACCAGTCTTGTCTGTTAGATACATGGTAAAGTGAACCATAAGGAACTGTGTCTGAAAAGCTTTCTGATATGAATATAGTGGTCATAAATGTAACTGTGAAAACATTTCCTTCTAACTGCGGGTCAACCCTAATATGTTACCAGGGTTGATGTCGCCCTTATCTAGGAAATAATAAAGGAGTGGTTGTATCCACATCCCAGAGGAAGTCCAAAGGGAATTTTGAATTGTTTATAATGATTGCTTTCCATTGGCCTGAATGAATTAACAATCTCCTCGTTGATTGATATTCAGTCTGTGCCAAAAAGATAGAGAATTTTAAGCTTGTAGATGGAGAATGTACCACGAATTAAAGAGAGGATGTCAGCAGATACCAAGATCTGCTGGAGGAGAAATGCTTAGTCTGTGATTATTTAGGAGCTGTTTATCTAAGCTCTTTGTTTATCGTCTAGTTATTTTTTTCTTTCATGTAATAGGATATTTTATTAAGGTTCTACTCTATGCCAGACTCTGTGCTAATGCTTAATATGCATTTTACTCACGGGAATAGGTACAATGGATACTCTATACTACAAATTAAAATTTGGGACTAAGAGATATTAAGAATCCTGTTGAAATTGGCCCATATAGCAAGTGGCAAAGCTTAGGATTTAGAACTTAGGCATTGTAACTCTAACTCGTGTATTTTAAAAAACTTTTTCCTATTTATTTATTTATATTTATTGATTTCTTTTTATTGAATATAGTTGCAGTACCATAGTATATAAATTACAGGTGTACAATATAGTGATTCACAATTCTTAAAGGTTATGTTTCATTTACAGTTATTATAAAATATTGGCTATATTCCCTGTGTTGTACAATATATCCTTGTAGCTTATTTATTTTATACATAATAGTTTGTACCTCTTAATCTTCTACCCCTATACTGCTCCTCCCCACTCCCCTCTTCCCACTGGTAACCACTAGTTTGTTCTCTATATCTGTGAGTCTGCTTCTTTTTTGTTATATTCACTCTTAACCATTAAGCTATGCCATCACCTCTAACCTCAGGAGTGGCCTGTGACTCAAAAGAGGAGACAAAGCTTAAATCAATGAAGAGAATGAAGAAATTGTTTCCACTGAAGACTAGCTTTGCATTTCCAATGAGGCACATTTTTTCCTGCCCTCCATTATCAAAATGAACAGAATTAGATATGCTCCGTTTTTTTCTTGAAAAATTTGGAAAGCACCTAGTCGTTAATTAGGGCAGTCTACTGCAAAATATGTTACGATTGCTCCTGGTGTCTAGAAATTGCCATAGCATTTATGAAAACTTGGATCAATCGATACTCAATAGTTATTATCTTTTTACTGTAAATTTGACAATTAGAAAAAGGCGTTAGAGATGAAGGCTTCTCACATAATTTTATGCATGAGTAATTCCCGGAATAGATTCCAAGAAGATAAAGGAGGATAATAGGATAGAAGGATATGAGAAACTTGAAAACCCCAGTATGTAAAAACTGATGAGATAGTGAAATGCCAGAACATTTTATTCACACTTTAAGCTTCTGGGAAAAAATAATCAGTGGGGATCAACTTATCCAAGGTTATCCAATTGTTGTTCCTGGCTGAGCAATTCAGTATTTGAGATTTTATTGTGTTTATCAAAACCCTAACACTCTACTTAGAATATTCTCAATCAGCTTTACTTCATTCTTTGGAATTGGGGAGCAATTCTACATTGTAGGATAAGTTACTCACAGACAATTCTTTCCTTTTGTCAAACAGTCATTTATGAGGAATTTAGTTTTGATTAAGTAGAGGGTATTAAACATTTTTCCAGTAAGAACTGTCATGACTGACACTAAAACTCTGCTGAATGACACACAAATCCTCTACCCATTTATTTTTTCACTTTAGTGTTTGGAAAGCTGATAATACCCTGCTCAGTCTTTGGTTTGCTGTCAAAAATATGTTTCTTCTGGTCAAAGATAGTAATAACTGTCATTTTACCAAAAGGCCATGGTGCATTTTTATTTCCTTTTTTTGCTTTGGAAATAGAAACTTAAGCATCAAGATTGGATCACTTACTTGACAGAGAAAGAATCAGAGGAAGCATAATAATATAAGAAGAATTTTGGAAGGCAGTTATGCTCACCACTATACCACCAACACTGTACAAAATGAGTTTTGTAATATCTTCAAAATCTGTAAGGGGTGACTGTCATCACCTAGAAACTTACACGTGACTTAATATCACAAATTCCAGGTCACCTAGAAACTTTTACCTCAGATGGTTTTTAAAGTTGTCCTATCTTGTTTCGTGATGTTTGCAATAATAATGGACATAATTTCCTTTATCCAACTTGCCCTAGGAGTAAGATGACTTTTCATTTATTGTCCAAACTGGACCGTAATTTGAGTGAAGGGTGCACTATGAATGAGTACACTGCAGGTGCAGGTAAATGCTGTCACCTGACATTGGAGCATTTGCCTTAGACGTGAAGCAATTCATGATTATAGAAACTGAGAAGTCTTAAAATTCAAAATATTTTGAAAAGCAGTATGGCTTCCTTCTCCGGAGGACTTTAAGAGTATATTAAATAGCCGTGGGATTTTATTTCAGGAGTTTTCTCTGGATGCCCAGGTTTCAAATTCTAAGCTTGCAAAGACAGTTGTATTATTTAGTTCAGCATATCAGAACATGTTGGTTCTAAAAGCCCCACTGTTTCTTTATTTCACGTACTCTCCCTCTTCAGTTGAGGACTCCATCTCTTCTTTCCTGGATTGCTGCCTCTCTGTAGGAATGGATAGGTCTGCAATACAACAGCTATCTGTAAGCAAGATTACTAGTAGTTGGTATATTCCCAGGCCATGTGCTCTCTCTTCTCTATAATAAATGCCCCTCTACCCACAACGATGGGGACTTAGGTCACACTCATATGTGACACAGCTTAGATTGCTCAAAGATGATTTTCACCAAGAGGAACCCTGACCCAAACTGGACCAATCAGATTCTAAATACTTTTTAGGAGTAGGGACCCTGGGAGGATGACTGGTCTTCATTGATTGCTTGTACTGAATCAACGTGAAAAGAGAGATAAGATGGTCATTTTTGGTCATATGGATGGGGAAGTCAATATGGTGTGAGAACAAGAAGAATAAAACAGATCTTCCAAGACAAACAGAAGTGGGGGGCTCATGCTGGAAAGATGGAGAAAAATAACTGAATCTCCTGCTCTTCTGGCCAAAGCATCTTCCCAATGACTCTCTTCCATGTGTCCCAATTTTATCATCTCCATCACACTTATCAGTGTTCGAAATGATCTTTTAAACTTATTTTGTCAAGTGTGTATTTTTTACTCCCGCTTGTAAAAGGTATTCTGTGATGGCAAGGACTTTAGTGTGCTCCATGCTGTCTCTCGGGCACCTGAAATAATGTGTGTACCGTAGCCACGGATACACTTGATATTTGTTCACTGAATGAACCCATGAATAAGTATTTAAATTAATTTCTGTTTCTTGGTAGTTCAAGAAGTGAGGGCCATAGAATGCGTGATAAGGTCAGAAGGAAAATCAGAACATGGGGCATGACTCAAACAGTGGAGACATTGTGGGGATTTCTTCACCAGGCTGAGGTCCCACTGTGATTTTTGAAAGAAGATGAGGGGGGATGTGATAGGGAGGAAGAAGCTCCCAAGGTGATATTGGGGAATTCAGAGGATAAGCCCTCCATCTGGCAGTTTTGCTGGGTGCTGCCCTGTGTGTCAACCCAGCCAGCTGCCAGGGGAGCCTGAGAAAACAGAAGCTGGAGATAACAGAAGACTCGGGGCCTTTTCCATCAAATGCAAACTTTCACACCTGTCAGCAATCAATCAAGAGGTTTATGGGCCTGCAATATTTACACTCTAATTAAAAAATCATAAAGCAAGCACCCTTTCAGGTTGCAGAAAAACAAACTCCAGAACTTCGATAGCCGCGCTGTTAATCACTTACTTCTAATGATTCCGCCCAGCACTGATGAAGCATTTCCTCAGCCCCAAAGAGCCGGTGGGAGAAAGTGGGATTGGCACCAGAGAACAGCCTTCACAGGTGGCCGGAAACTTTCCAGTTTAGGGCACAGTCTCCATCTGGCGCTTGGGAAAATATTTTTGATACACCTAGTTGGCAGACTGTGTTTTTCCTCTGTTTCCATGTGGAACTGAAGGTCATTTACCATAACGTAGATACAGAGGTGGCATTGGGCACCTTGAGTTGGGTTAGTGGTGGACAGAGGATTCAAAGTAGGGGAATAAACTACCAATGGAGGCGTCAGTCTCACCATGAGCACCTGGAATTGCACACCTGGGAACAGGGCAAAGTTGAAGTTCACCTTCATCCTTTTGGTGTCTCCTGCCCATCTGGTGGCTCCCTTCTCCACCCAGAGGCCAGACCCACCTGTTGCTGTTGGCTATACCAAGTAGCCCAGGATGGTTCTTGGTGCTCCTGCCTCCTTTGCCTCCCTGCCACCCTCTTTCTCACTGTTCCCTCACCTCTTTCCAATTCCAGGGGCCTTGGTCCAGCTCCTGGAGCGGACAGAGCTCTCTCCCTTCCAGGGCTCTATTCAAGCTCTTTCTTCTCACTCTTCACATAGAGCATCCTTTCTCACTGGTCAGGTCACCCATCACTTTAGAGTGGCCTGCTCAAATTGGAGAAGCCACCTCTGTATTTTGTTTGTAAAACACCCTATCTTTATCACTCGCAGCACTTTTCACAATCAGTCATTAGATGCTTAGGCCTTTGTCTCCTTCTTGAATGTCTGTCCCTTTCGCCATGTTTTTAGTCCCACAAGAGCAAGTACCACCTCTCTTTTATTCACCGCTGAACACACAGTAGCTAGTACAGTGTTTGGCAAATAGAAATTTAATATACACTTTTTGAACGAATGAGTGCATGAACAAATGATTGAATGCCAATAAATCACACTTTCCGTGACGGTAATGTGGCTTTCCAAGATGACAACCAGGATGAAATTTCCAGAAAAAATTGGTCCCTATTTTGTTTCGCTGTCACTGCCTAACCTGGGTTATACAATATACAGTTTGTTTCCTTCCCTCTTTAACCCCGAAGGGGATGCCAATGGTGGGAACTTCAACGGCTGTAGATAAGAGGGTGAAGGCCACGTTTTGGCAGGTATTAATTTACACCATTTGTAAAATACTGCTGGGGCTGGTGGGAAAAGTCCCAGTCCTGTGTTCAGTAGCCCTGATTTCGAATACTGCCTCTGATATGCATTAGAGGAAGTTATTTTACCTTTATGAGCTTCAGTTTTCTCACCGATTCTCACAGTAAGGATGAACTGAGCTACTGTATGTAAAAGTCCTTTGCAGATGACCGAGAAGGCATGATTATGTTGTGATTTTCGTGACACTCACTGTAAAGCTTCCTGCCTTAAGGGTGACATGGGATGCCCTGTTTTCAATCTGGGTCACTAGGTTCACACATTCTCCTACCTGCTTTCACCCCCTGGCCAGAGTCTTCTCTACTTTTGCCCTCTCTGGTAGTTCTCCCCTGTTTTTGTACTCCGACCCCATGCTTGCCTTGGATTCTGGCCATTTGGTCGCTTATAGGAGGATGATTCAGAGGCCTCTGGGAATATCACTGAAAGCACTAACTCTACCACCCTCCACCGTTCTTGTTTCTTGGGCTGTATTAGTTTTATTAGCAAAATAACACAGGCCCAGTGAAATGTAATGGACTTCTACCTCCAAAGATAATGAGAGCCCCATTCACTTGCCAATTCAACATACATGTGACCACAAAAAGAAACCAGTTTTTATGGGCACATGCTCCCAGCACGGATCCCACTGGTGTGGTGCTGCTCTGGCGCTTGTGAAAAAATAAACCCTGGGAAATCACTGGGTTACAATAGGTTTCCCGTCAAACACAGGAAAGAAACAGCTGATGTCTGAATTTGCTAAATTCTGTTGATTCAGTGAGAGGGTGATGCGCACAGCTAACGAGGGAAACATTCAGGTATGTGAATTAAGGCTTGGAAACAAAGTGTGGGTTGTAATCAGTGCATCCTATATTAGGTTCGAATCATTATTTAGTGAGTGCTTCCCAAAGAAATTAGAAAAGAATCCCAAGCCTACCCGGGCTTTCTGATTCCCCCTTCTCATTGATGTAATGTAAAAAAATACCCATTCCTTGCCTCTTTTTCAATTCTGGAATTTATAAGTAATGCTCAAGTGACCTTGATCTCATGTGAGGCGGAAATAAAGCTGATATTATTATCTCATCTACATTAATGTGAAACCCTGCATAACAGAGAGGTTGTGTGATTTATCAAAGATCACACAGTGAGCCACTGGTGTTATCATAGTGCAAATGTTCACGTTCTCATCTCCCTGGCAGTAGATATTTTGTTCTCAGGGCTGGACTAGCTCTTCAAATTCTCATCATATGCCTTCCCTTCCTGGTCTGTTTCTGAGGAAAATACACACATATTCACACACACCCACACCCACACCCACTCACCCATATACACAGAGTCACACAGCCCTTGACCATTGAAAAATTGTCCCAAAGAGTTCTATCACTATACCTACCCATCTCATCCATCCCATCAGTCCACCTACCCACCCTCCAGCCACAATTCATCCATCTAGGATTGCCAGATTTAACAAAAATAACGGGACACCTAGTGAAATTTGAATTTCAGGTAAACAACAAACAATTTTGTAGTATAAGTCCCATGTAATATTTAGGACATGGTTTAACAGAAACTCATATTTCACCGGGTGTCCTGTACCTTGTGTTTGTTATCATTGTATAGATAAGAACACAAGGCCCAGAGAGTTGAGTAATTTTCTCCCATTTACTTAGTGACCATGCTGCTAAGTTTTAAAGAGAGAGTTTCTGTGACTCTGCTTCAAGTATCAAACTCAGTGTTTAAATTCAATATTTTAGACTTAGGGCATTTGAAGACCAATATGGTAGGCACTCTTAGTCACCCAATTGCCATTCCCATTGCCTTATTTCTTCCTTGCTGGAAGACCCCAGTTTTAGGGGTGCCCCTGCCTAGCCACACGTGTGTGCAGGGAAATGGTCTCCTGCAATGAATTGCTATCATGTGATTGGTTTAGGCATCAATATATGTCCCCTTCCTGGCCAATGGGATTTGAAAGGAAGTACGCAGAGAAGTTACTGGAAAAGATTTTTCTTGCTAATAGCACTGTGTACGTGGTGAAAATGCTTTTCTCCTCTGCATGCCTGTAATTGTCTAAACATCATTCTTGGGAGGACTGCAGGCACTTATACAGGAAGGGAGAACTCCCCAGTGACTTCTTTTTCCCCAGAGGCTTGGTTTTATTGTATTCTTTTTCCTTAATGAGATGTGATAAGCTCGGGTGGCACTACACAGAGTCATGTGACAGGGCAGAGCTGCCGGACGGGGAGCTGGGTGTTGGGAAAAGCCATCTCTTAAGGCATGGCTTGTTCCTGCATCTCACCCCCTGGCCTGCCTCACTTCCCTCAGTGGTCCCTGAGAAGGTAGCTTATGGGGCAGCGAAGTCTAAAGGCTCAGGCACTGATGGGGTTGGGGAAGGGAAGAGCCTGCCAGAGAAACACTTGGGCCAAACTCTGGCTCTGGGGCTCCACCTGGCTAGACTTAAGAGTTCCAGAAGCTCTTAGGAGATTGGGATAGCCTGGGAGGAGGCTTGTCTCTCTCTGTTACCCTCTCACTGGTCAAGCCAGTGAGAGGCTCCCATCTGTATCTTCCTCAGGTAGGGAGGGATGATGAACCCTCTCTTCCACGTGCCTCTCCAATCCATCAGCACTGCGTCTGGGGCAGAATAACATGGAATGGACAGGGAGAAAACATCTGCATCCTTGGGGATTGTTGAGCTACTGAATTTCCTGCAACTGTCCTCACTCTACATTTCTTATTTTGTGAAATAATAAGTCCTTTTTCTATGTAAAAACTCTTGGTCTACTGCCTGCAACCAAAAGCATCCTCAGTGAGACAAAACACCAGACTGCACGGAAGAGATGGATTGAATGGTGTTCGGTGTTCTTTGATCCCTACAAAACTACACACACACCCTCAACATATTTTGGGTAGAATTTCAGCAAAGAGGACTCCTGTCACCTCAAACTCTTGATTTCCTAAACTGTGAGTCCTAAGTTTGTTTTTCGGGCAAGGGCTCCTTAGGTAGCCCTCCCTAATAAGATTTTCTGAAAAGGTATTTTCTCCTGGAAAACTGCAAAGGAAAACCGCGTCTTGCCCATTCATGCTACTTTTCAGAGGCATATGGAGATCTAGGTTCCTTGGACACCTGCATGAACTTACTATACTGGCTCTCAAGTTAGCATCTCTCCAGTGTGTTTTTTCCACATCACACGTGGAACATTTTTAATAAACAAATGTTTGTTGAATTTGTGCTCAGCTATCTGGTAGGTCTTTTTATTTTCAATTTCTATTACTGTATTTTTTATTTCCTTTTTAAAATTTATTTTTTATTGAAGTATAGTTGATTTACAATGTTTCAGGTATACCCCGAAGTGATTCAGATATCTCTTCTTCTTCAGATTCTTTTCCCACTTAGGTTATTACAGAATATTGAATAGAGTTCCCTGAGCTGTACAGTAGATCCTTGTTGTTTATTTTATGTATAGTAGTGTGTATCTCTTAATTCCAAGTTCCTAATTTAGACCCACCCCCATATCTGGTAGGTCTTGTAGGCAACAACAATATGTAGAGAAACTGACCTCAAGGTGATTGTCTACTTTTTAGGAAAATATAATAATAATAAGTTCATCGATTTAGAATTTTTAAATGTTTTCAAAGACTGTATCTTATACTGAGCAGCACTTTAAAAAGTTCTCAATTTGACAAGGTAATATAATACATGGAATAACAATATAAAACTAATATATTTTGAGCTAACATTTAAGGCATATATCAGTAACTCTCAAATTTTGCAGAACATCAGAATCAGGAGAACTTGCTAAAAATTCAGATTCCTAGGCTCCATCCCACACTAGGAGTTTGATTCAGTAGGTCTTGAGTGGGGAACAGAAATTTGTTTGTTTTTTAAAAAATGTGCATGTGATTCTGATGGTCCATAGACTATATCCTGAGGAACATTTAACCCATAAGGATCACAATTATTAGCCAGAAAGTGGTGAGCCCAATGTTGGCTTAAAGCAGAAGAGACCTGTTGCTGATCCTGAGGGTTTCTTGAAGCCGGGAGAGGGCCTGTGCGAGGCAGCTGCTCTTCAGAACTCTTCTGTTCTTCAGCAGAGATCTCTGACATTGAGGAGATGTCTTGGTGGTATTCAGGTCCCCTCAAGGCCTGGGAAAGGGGTCTGGGAGGCAGCTACGCCCTACAATGGCCCCCCTCCTCAGGAGCACTCCCCAAACCTGAGGAGACTTCTTGCTCGCCTTTAGGGCTCCCCAAGGACTGGAAGGGCACCTTCTAGGCAGTAGCTTCTGAGTAATCTCCTCTTTAATATCAGCGCTCTCTGAGCCTGAGACGATCCGGTGCTTGACTTTAGGCCCTGACAAAGATTTGGAATAATGATTTGGAGGAAGAACCCACAGAAGTGTAGCCCTCAAGGTCAGAGTTTTCTGAGCCTGAGGCTTGCTGTACTATAAACCTCGTGATAGACTGGAGGGACCCATGGAAGGCAGCGTCTCCATAGAAATGCACCCCATGGCAACAGCACTCTCTGGACCTGAGAAGATGTACTGGACTTTATTTCTCACTAAGGATGAAGCAGGGCATCTGGGAGGCCGTGGCACCACAGAAACACACCCCATGACAGCAACACTCTCTTCAGACACCTTCAGTCTTTGGGCCTTTAGTCTTCAGAGAACTTCAGGCCTCACCCCTGGCTGGGAAGAGTGTCTGGGAGCAGGGGCTGGAATGAAGTCTGAGAGTCAACAGATCCATAGAAATGCTCCATCAACATCAACACCGTCTGGGCCTCAGGAGATCTGCTGCTCCACCATTGGTCTTATCAGGGACCTCAGCCCCGCTGTCTGGGAGGCCAAGTTCTTTTTACACACTGCCCTTGCAGGAGCATTCCAGCTTTGCTTTATGTCACACTGTGGACACTTACAGCTCAGTCAAGGATAGAAAAGTGGCTAAGGAGCCTGTGTTTGTCCAGCCATGAAATAGGCCAGTTAAGCTGAGGCCTAGAGAGAGAGGCACTCTCTCTTCCCCGTCAAGCACCCAGAGGACAGAACACATAGCTTACAGCCCTGCTGCTGTAGCTGCTGCTTCCATCAGCACTGGTTTCTCAGATCAGCTCTAGTCTGGAGGGAACCTTGGAATTAGCTCAACATCCCCAGCTCTGCCCACGGTAGGCCTGTCACAGACAGAGCAGCCTTTTGCTCCTAGAGCAACGTCCTGACATAAGTGTATGCGTGACAAATAATGCCTTTGGAGTGTAAATTATTTAAGTTCGTTAACAAATAGTATATGTATCTGTTACAGTTAATTGACTCACCTAGAAGTAGACTGTGTAATGTCTAATGAAAGGAAACTTATAATAATAATAGAAGACTTACTATGATACTGTGATACTGGTCCTCTTTTAAGAGCTTCTACATGGAGTACTGTATTTTTAAAAATTTATTTTATTCAAGTATAGTTGATTTACAATGTTGTGCTAATTTCTGCTGTACAGCAAAGTGATTCAGAGATATATATTTATATATATACACACACATACACGTTCTTTTTCATATTCTTTTCCATTATGGTTTATCACAGGATATTGAATATAGTTCCCTGTGCTATACAGTAGGACCTTGTTGTCCATCCATTCTATGTATAGTAGTTTGCAACTGCTAATCCCAAACTCCCAATCCATCTCTTCCCCTTGGCAACCACAAGTCTGTTCTCTATGTCTGTGAGTTATTTTCACAGATAAGTTCATCTGTGTCATATTTTAGATTCCACATATAAGTGATATCATATGGTATTTGTTTTTCTCTGTCTGACTTACTTCATTTAGTGTGATCATCTCTAGGTCCATCCATGTTGCTGCAAATGGCATTATTTTATTCTTTTTTATGGCTGGGTAGTATTCCATTGTGTATATGTACCACATCTTCTTTATGCATTCATCTGTCGATGGACATTTTAGGTCGTTTCCATGTCTTGGCTAATGTGACTAGTGCTGCTATGAACATAGGGGTGCCTGTATCTTTTCGAATTAGAGTTTTGTCTGGGTATGTGCCCAGGAGTCGGATTGCTGGATCATATGGAAACGCTACTTTTAGTTTTTTGAGGAACCTCCATAGTGTTTTCCATAGTGGCTGCGCCAATTTACATTCCCACCAACAATGTAGGAAGGTTCCCTTTTCTCCACACCCTCTACATGGAGTATTGTATTGAATTTTCAAAGTAACTCAGGGGCAGACCTTTTCAGCTTTAGCACTATTGACTACTTTTGTCCTAATAGTCTTTGTTGTGAGGCTGTCCTGTGCACTGTAGGATGTTTAGCAGCATTTCTGGTCTCTACCCCCCAGATTCCAGTAACATCTCCCAACACCCACCCCAGCTGTGACAACCAAAATTGTCTCCAGACCTTGCCTAATGTCCCTTGGAGGACAAAATGGCCTCAGCTGAGAACCACTGCCCTAGGAGGGAGGCACACTTGCTAACCTTTTTTTTGTACATGAGGAAACTGAGGCTTAAAGGGATTGAGTATTTGCCCAAGTTCAGACAGCTATCAAGGATAAAACTTGGGGTTTAAATCTTGTCTGTAGAGTCTGAGCTCTCAACCGCCCCTCTGTATGTCACAGAGCGATCGTCTCTTTTAACATCTGTAGTCCTGCCAAGTTGCCCAGGATACTTCTGGCAGTTTCACAGTCTTTGGCTGCCCATTGGCCGGTAGAAGATTTTGCATTTCTGGAGCCACGATCACTGGAAGACTTAACATCAGTTCACACGCATCAATGTCTCCTTCAGAGAGGCTAGGGATTGTGAAAAACTCTTTAAAGTTGTTTCTACCTGGGATTTGGGGGAAGCTTAACTTTGTCACACCCAGAGAACATTTTTTTTTTTTTTTTTTTTGCGGTACGCGGGCCTCTCACTGCTGTGGCTTCTCCCGTCGCGGAGCACAGGCTCCGGACGCGCAGGCTCAGCGGCCATGGCTCACGGGCCCAGCCGCTCCGCGGCATGTGCGATCCTCCCGGACCGGGGCACGAACCCGTGTCCCCTGCATCGGCAGGCGGACTCTCAACCACTGCGCCACCAGGGAAGCCCCCAGAGAACATTTTTAACCACCTATTTGCAGGCCCTGTTTAATGCTTGATGGCTCACTTCCTAAGGTCTCAAGTGCTTTTTTATGCTACAGCTGCTATAAGGATCAAGGAACTGACATTTGCCAAGTGCCTGGAGATCCTGAACACATGATTCTTCCACAGGGCTTTTCTTTCATTTGCCATCCAGAAGGTACATACAACTAGTAGCTGAAACTCACTAATCACAACCAGTAAAAAGGCAAGGAGTTCTGGCTTTAGAAAGTGTATCAAGTACCATCTTGACCTCTCAACTGTGTGGAGCTCTAGGTAAAGGGGAAAAGTACACCCAGGTACTGAGTCCATAATGACAGCAGTCACCTACAGGCTCTTTGCTCAGGACTTGGTGAATTTGATTGGATGGATTTCTGGCTCTCCGGTATTCTGTGCCTCTCAAAACAGACTTTCGTTTAGCTTTATTTTTCTGGGTAATCGCATCAGTGGTATTGCATTTTTGCTCCAAAAACATGCTCTATCTAATTCTCATAATCCCAGCTCAGTGAGTGGTTTGTACATGTTATTTCAAACCCATTTTCCCACCAGCCTACCATTGCCAATGTTTTTTTCACTATAGGATCATTCATTAAATGTGTGCGTTACCTCATGAAGTTTGTCTTTACCATAAACTGGTGAGATATGTCATTGTCACTGATAAACTGTCAAGGGGAGGCTTACTGAAACCCTCCAGATCCCATATCCATGCCTGGCATTTGTTTTCAAAATTCTTCTTATCCAGGGTATAAAGAGATAGTCTCAATGGAAAGGCTAAATAATTTTGTTGAAATACCCGCAGTCAACTAACCCTGACCAGTGACTTTTGTTTGAAACATATTTATGCTTATTTAATACATGTTAACTCTGTCAGGTTAAGAATTTGGCTTCAGTTTTCTGGTTGTGTTTTTAACCAGTCTGATGAATGTGTGGTGATTAATGGAGATGGGATGTAGGGAAAGAAACAAGGAAAACAGAGACCATGTTTGTTTTGGCCTTGACAGCCCTATTGTTCAACCGTCCAGACATTCATCTCTTGACTCCAGGATGGTGTTTGGGGTCTCCCTGCAACCTACCTTGGGTCCACATGTCCCTGTATTTCACAAAAGCATGAGGTAGGCTGAGCAGATGCAGAGCTGTACTCTGATGACCAGTGTCCTGGTGACACATGGCAGGGTCCAGCCTCCCACCGTTGGACTGGGATCTCCACTCTCATCTGGTCCAGCCAGGACTGTTCCTCCTGTTTGTGATTTACCAGTCGTGGGAAAACTCCAGTGCTGTCCCTTCAGTGTAATTCTTCAAGGAGACGTCTCTGACGGTGGAGAAATATATGTTGCCTTTTATGAATAAACAAACAGAAGAGACCAGTCCCCGGTCCTGCAGGATGTCAGCAAAGGCTTTTGGTGGAAAGGATTTATAATAAGCTGGCCGGAAAATGCACGGGGCTGTTAGTTTGAGTCCTGGCCCTGGATATTCTTCTCAGCTCCTATTCCAAGTAGGTAGCAGGTCTTTCTGCTCCACTGACAGGGGCCAGGGAGAGCAGGGGTGGGATTTGTGTTGGTGGCAGAGAGCAGGAGTTGCTTTAAGAAAACTCCCTTCCGATCTTTGTTTTTTTTTTTTTTGTTTTTTTGCGGTACACGGGCCTCCCACCGCTGCGGCCTCTCCCGTTGCGGAGCACAGGCTCTGGACGCGCAGGCTCAGCGGCCATGGCTCACGGGCCCAGCCGCTCCGCGGCATGTGGGATCTTCCCAGACTGGGGCACGAACCCGTGTCCCCTGCATCGGTAGGCGGACTCTCAACCACTGCGCCACCAGGGAAGCCCCCGATCTTTGTTTTTTTACCAAGCCTGAACTGCTTGTAGCTATTACACAGGGGAAATGGGGAGCCATTTGTATCAGGGGTACGAGATGGAGAAGATCCTGCCCCCATCTTGTCCAGGTTGAGAAGCAGATGCTGTCTGTGTGAAGTGAGACCTGTGCCTTATCCTCCAGCAGCGCCGCCTGAAGGCGGCGTGGCCTCTGTTCTTCTCTGGGAGGAAGTGGAGTGTAGTGATGTAGGAAAGGAAGTGCTGTGTTGAACAGCCCAGACTCTGAAGCCAGTACATCTTGGTTAAAATCCCAGCTCACCATTGTGGATCCAATGGGCCTTGTTCTACCCTGTTTTCTGTACCTCAGTTTACTGATCTGTAAAATAGAAATAATTATGAAATAATCTCACAGAGTGCATGTGAGGATTCAATGAGTGCATTTATGTTAAGATACTTAGAACAATGCCTAGTGCATAGTGAGCCGTCCATAAATACCAATTACTATTATTCATGTTTAAAACCAATCGATAGTCCATGGACAAGTTTAACATGAGATCAGCAGAAGCTTTAGCCTTCAAGTCCCTCCTGCTCTTGGACAGAGAGGATTATCTGGCTGAAAACAAAGCAGTCCTTCCCTCACTTTCTGGGCTTTATATTAGCTTCCAAGATTCAGGAGAAGCAGAGTCCTCCCATCCCACATAATTCTGAGTTTGAATTTGCCAGGACTCCTTGCAAGGTGGAACAGTAGTTCAGATCTTCAGTAATTTAAAGGAAAGAAAAAGAAAGGTGACATGTCTTGCACAAGTTTTATTACAAATTTCTCACCCATCCACTAATAATGGGTCACCTGCCTATTCTCTTTTCATACAAAGAAAATTCAAGGTGCCCTTGAAGGAATTTATTTAATTCTAGAGAATTAATTATCTAATTATAGAGAAGGCTGACAATGCAGACAAATGCAGTCTAGGAGACAGGCTTCAGTGGAAGAGGGAAAGAAATTTTTTTCTAGGCAGGAGAGGGCCAAGTGGTGTGAAATAGGGAATAAGGGTCATTCACAGTCACGTTAACATGAAAGGACAATCCTTTCAGCAGATGGTGCTGGGAAAACGACATATTTACACAGAAAAGAATAAAGTTGGATCCCTACCTTACACCATATACAAAATCTTAACTCAGAATGGATTAAAGACTTAAATGTAAGACCCAGAACTATAAAACTCCTAGAAGAAAACATAGGAGAAAAGCTTCACAGCATTGGATGTGACAATAACTTTGAAAGCGCAAGCAACAAAGGCAAAATTAGACAAAGAGACGAAATCGAACTTAAAAAAAACCTTATGTGTATCAATGTATACTATGAACAAAGTGAAAAGACAATGGAGACACTATGGAGTGGGAGGAAGTAGTTGCAAATCATATGTCTGATAAAGGTTAATATCTAGAGCATATAAAGAATTCCTACTACTACTCGACAACAAAATAACAAATAATCTGATTAAAACTGAGCAAAGGCTTAGAAGAGACATTCTCCAAAGAAGATGGATAGATAGATGATAGAGATAGAGATATATAGATATATAGATAGCCAGCAAGCATATGAAAAGATGCTCAATATCACTAATTATTATAGAAATGCAAATTGAAACTACAGCGAGATACCACCTTACACTTACCGGGATGGCTACTATTAAAAACAACAAACAAACAAACAAACCAAAAAAACAGAAAATAACAAGAGTTGATGAGGATGTGGGGAAATTAGAACCCTTGTGCACTGTTGATGGAATTGTACAATAGTGTAACTGCTACGGAAAACAGTATGGTTGTTCCTTAAACCCCAAAAAAAGAACAGCCATGTGATCCAGTAATCCCATCTCTGGGTATATATACAAAAGACTTGGAAGCCGGGTCTGGAAGAGATATTTGCATAGCCATGTTCAGAGCAGCATTATCTGCAATAGCCAAGAGGTAGAAATAGCCTAAATGTTCATCGATTGATGAATGTATAATCAAAATGTGGTATATACACAAAATAGAATATTATTCAGCCTTAAAAATGAAGGAATATTGTCTATGCTATGGCATAATGCACTTTGAGGACATCATGCTAAGTGAAATAAGTCAGCTACATAAAGATACATACTGTATGATTCCACTTATATGAGGTACTTAGCATAGTCCAATTCACAGAGACAGAAAGTATAATGGTGGTTACCAGGGGCTGGGGAAAGGAGGGAATGGGGAGTTGTTCCTTGGAAGTGGACTCTGTGATAATGAAGATGGTACGGGAAGTTTAGCGTGGGTCAGGATGAACTTGGGATCCATAGCCTGCCTTTTATTGTACTGCCTGCCCCGTTCCTCCATAGCCATTGAATGAGGGCTTCCCTGGGAAGGGATGTGCCTCGACCCGTTGGCTCCCACATTCAACAGAGGCAGTGTTGGAAGAGAGTGGCGGGTGGAGAGCAGTCAGTGGATGACCTTCCCCAACAGTAGGGGAAATAACTCCGTCAATGATGCACCAACCAGAAATCATGGTAGGAACAATAGCCACTGCCCAGACCAAGTGTTTGGTGATTATAGCTGAGACCAAGGGAGAGGAGCTGTAGGTACAAAGGGTGCTCTTACAACAGTGGAGGAAGAGGCACCACAGGACTAATATAAAGGCCAGTTGGAAGTGCCACGCATCAGCATTATCCTTCCTTCCTCCCTCCCTCTCTCTCTCCCTTCCTTGTCCCTCCTTCCCTCCTTCTTTTCTCTTTCCTTCCCTCTATCCCTCCCTTCCTTCCCTTCTTTGCTTTTGTTTGTTTTTTCCCTTCATCACTTCCTTCTTGTCCTTTCTCCCTCCTTTGATCTTCCCTTTCTTCTATAATCTTTGTTTAGAAACTAAATGACATGCATCTCCCAACGTATCTTCCTACCTATACACTACCATGGTAGACATAGACTTGTGCCTGGAATTAAATGTCAAATGAGGTCTAGACATGTACCTTTCCTCACATGGACCGTCAGTCCCTTTGGCCCAGGGTGGTGGCTTGATAGTTGTTTGTTAACTACTCAGTAGAGTCACATGAACAATATGACTAAATTGAGAGATCACTAATGTCTGTTACTCGCTAAATTTAGGTAAATATCCCCTCTAATAACTGGTTAGTCAATAAATAACAACTCATTAGTTTACTTAGAATGTATATATTACCTGAGCCTTCCCCCATCTTTCCCCCAAGATAACCCCATTTCTTGATGATATGAATTCAAACAAGCCCATGTTTACTTTTTCTTCAGAAGTAAGTTTTGCTCAAGAACTTAAAGGGAGATTTCAGAGGTTTATTCAAACCTTATGTTTGAAGCCATAAAATTAATAAGATATAGCATTATGGGTTGCAAGTCAAATAATTGAAAGGACTAGACATCATTTATAATTTCTCACTTATTAACTAATGTAACAAAATCAAATGTGGACATTAGCAAGTATCCAAGTAAATTATAATTTTCATCTCCATAATAGCACTTCATGCCCCTCGGCATACTGTAGGCTCTGACATTTGGGGTTATGGTTACCGATATTTTTCTTTAATTTACAAGAAAAAGAAGAAAGAAAATTCTAGAACTGCCACCATGTGACTCTCTGTTTTTCATTTTTAAGAATAAACCAGAGCAAAATCCTCTTTACTGAATCTCTCAATAAAAATATGCTCAGAATTACCTCCAAAGTGTCTTTTTGGTATTCTTCAATTTAGGGCATTCTATTATTGAGTTAGGTGAGTTAGTCAGTTGCTTCTAGTTGATTTTAAATATTCCATTTATTGTTAGTTGCAAAATCTAATAGAGTTGGGTGTGTATCTGGACTCTCACATATCTGTGAGATATGTGATCTTGGGCAAGCTATCTGATCTCTGTCTCCTTCTATGCAACGGGAATATCGCTTACTTCATAAAGATGTGGTGAGGATGTAAGTGGCTTAGTGCAATGCCTGGAACAGAGTAAGCTTTAGATTAATATTAATTATCAGTAATAACAGTGACATTCTTCTTATTATTAAACAAAGGAATGAGAGTAGGTATTCCTGTAGATCCCTTTCAGTGTTAAAATGCTATGGATTTATGTTCCAGACTAAACTGACTTAAGATTTGAGAAAATTTAAATAAGATCGTTTTTTGAGGGGAATTAGCCCACTCCAAGTAGACTGAACTTAAAAAAAATTCTCTGACATTGATTTTTGGATATGCATAAAGCAAATTTCAAGCCATTGTTCAAAGCCAGTTTCAAAGATTACCATTGAATGCCACGTCACAAACACGTATCTCATGAAAATAAAATATAGACCACTTATTAAAAACTGCCCTTAAGCAAATAATCATACTTTAAAAAATTAATCCTAAAAGTCATGCCTTTACCTTTGGGTTTTAGTTTGACTTAATGACAGACATAACCCTGTATACTCTTTACTAATGTGTCTCTTTAACCATTGACTTGTCTCTGGTATCCATGAGAGCCCAGTTGGGAAAATCAACTTGGAAGATTCTAGGGAAAGGGAAAATATGAAAGGAAAAGTATACACACACTCACAGGCACACATAATTTTTGGAAGCTGGACTCATACACAGGGAAGGCCTCTGAGCTTCCTTGAACCCCAGTCAGAACAACTCCAGCCCAGGGTTCACAGTATCTTGTGCAATGTTGCTGAGCTTTTGTACGACTTGCTTTAAGACTCTAACAAAAGTCTAGGCAACTTGCTGTTGGAGTTTCTCAAAGCCACAGCCGTTCTTTCTTGCTTTTAATGAAATTCCTTTCTATTTCTCCAGGTATGACTCCCCTCGGACCAGCAGGGCATATTTTCTCCTTGAGTTAGGACAGCTTATGACAAATAATGATGGGGAATCAATAGACAGCAGGGAAATATTGGGTGAGAGGCTGAATGAATCTCTGAGATAAATTATTGACCACAGGCATGGCTAGTTCTCCTTTCACTTATATGTTCCTATGCCATCTCACTAACAACCTGAAAGAAAATCAAATATTTTGTTTGGGGGCTTCACTAATATCAGCAACTTTTACTATCTTAATGGCATTTTTATTGATCTCAGCTTTAATGGGAGCTGTATATATTTGATGTTGGTCATTTAAAGTAGAGGTGAGTAATAGACTTCCCCACTGAGGATCATAAAGCAGCTCCTTGTCTGGCAAGTACGGGAAGCAAATAGAAGACAGCATTTAATCTACTGTTCTACCGCAGTTATCAGGACTGAGATGAAAAAAAATATTAAAATGTAAAGGTTGGAGCTTCCCCCCCCCCATGGTTGCCCCCCTTCCTGTTGCCTCCCCCCCTTCACCCTTTCCCATGCTGACTGCTAGGCACACTGGTCATCAGCAGGCGAACAACAAAAGGCCATTGGCGCAATGACCTTGGCTGTGGCATCACGCACTGGAGGAAAGAAATGAAGCCATTAGACTGAGGCAGGAGAACAGGTTATAAATCAAGCCATTTCCAATAAGCTGCCGTAATGGCCATCCATCATTGCCAGCTCGGCACACAGCAGACCGTGGAGACACTGGAGCTGCTAAAGCTGAGACATAAACAATAATAATCCGGGCTTGATATTTCAGCCCTTCAGGAAATTTAGGGACATTTGCTTTTCTTTTGTTTGTCAGAGGTGATATTTAAAGCATAAGATGTAATAAATAGAGGAGCGGTGACACGATGGGACAGTTTACAAGCATTGCATTCTGGGTGTGATTAAAGGGAGAATCAAAAGTTGAATTCCAAAAACAGCCACTGCTTCTGGAATAAAAGAGCAGACCCCAAACAAATAAACAAAACATCACACTCTTCATAGAATGACAGCTAGATGTTTTTGGAATAGGTTGATAGGTCTCATTGCTTTGAGAATTACAGCATTTTCTGTTACTGGGGTAAAACACAGTAACCCTGGATCATGATTTTGCTTGCAGAAGGAAGAGAGAAAGCTGGACAAGTGACTCAAATTCGTATTCGTAACCAGGTTACAAGTGGTTAATTGGAATTAGGCATGTAGAAGTTGTGCTTTTTAATAACATCATATCGTGCACTTCCAGTGGACAATTCACTATGGCATATGACCTTATGGCAAATATTTCAAAACAATGTTGTCAACATTTTAAGTGCACTCAAGATTGTTTACTGTGGCTTTGGGGAAAAAATGCCAAGCAAAGAACTAGCTGTTCTACTATGTCTGGGTTTTTCTGAAAGTCTTTAAAATGATTTCCTTATGTTATTAGGATTTTATTTCAAAGCTGTGCCCATCAGATATGGCCATCCAGCATGTTTTTCCAGATTTCTCATTTCTACTCTACAGTGCTTGCCCATCTCGATCTTGATTTGATTATGCAAAATCTCCAGTCCATATTTTTTATGTTATATGATATTCTCCACTACAAATGATAATGTCAGTTTTCAAAAATATATTTCCAGTCATTAAAAGTAGATAAAGGGGTTGGATGGTCTTAAAATTCACAAGATGACCTTTATGAATTATGATGCTATTTCAAACCACTTGGTAATGTATTGGAGTAAACCTGTCTCGTACCAAAATCCAAGAGCAGCTAAAGTAAGCATAACTGAGAGGCATGTTGCGACAATAGCACAATGTTCCAAAGAGCAATTTTTGGAAATAACATGGAGAAACTGCAACTTTCCTACCAAATCGGTCATTGTACTTTTCAATCTCCCAAAGTATGCAAGTCTTATAGGGTGTTTGCACGGTAGCTATAATGCAAATACAAGAAGAAAGTTAAGGTCCAGTCAAATAGTGTAGTAACTGAGGCAGAAATATGTGCTACATGGAAATGGCAATGCGTTTCAACAGAAATAAATCGGTTACAGACAATTAAGGAGATTCAGTCTCATTTACTCTCTTTTCAGCCTAAACTTAAGAGCCATAAAAAAGCAAAATGTACACCTAGATCCTTATATACTTTGGTGAGTCACCGGTTTCAAAATAGAATATTTTAATTATATTTTCAGAACTTAGTAGGGTAAGGTGATGTGTTCTACAACAGATCAATGTTGACAATAACCATTTTTCTTTCTGGCTGAAAAAGAGGACTGCCGATTGCATGTTTGGGAACTGATTAAAATAGCAGCAAGATGCTTAATCAGATACATTTAAAGGTGTGGCATGTTTTGCTTCCAAGTATGCCTGGGACATTTGTCCATAATGAGTCCGTCTTTCCTGAAAATTTTTTAGAAAAATATTTTTCTTAAAAGGAAAGATGTCTTTTGACTTCTTTTGCATGAAGGCAGAATCTGTGCCTGCTACTAGAAAGGGGAACTGAAGATGGATTTCTTTCCCTTGTTTTTGTGGCATCCTATCAAATTTGCCCCCTCAGTTAAATGGGGAAGTCTAAGGGAGATTGTCCCAGACTTCTCAGGAAAGTCAGCATAAATTTTTAATGGTTTGTCTAAATATTCCTATAATTAAGCATCTGATGATGTTTTAATACAAATGAAATAGGTTTGTTGTCTCATGAGCTGCTATTAGTCCTTTATAATAAATATTTATAAGTGTTTATAAATAAAATATTAATTGCCTGCAATGACATTTTAATGTGGTCCTAACCAACAGTGAAATGCTGTATAGCATCATGCTGCCTCACAAAATGTTTTGGAAGTTCTGACACTGCATCAGTACCACCGAGGTGGCCTATGGGACCGGAGTGGCCGTGGGAGGATTGCAGAGGCTACTCCTGGATAGAAGCAAAGACCCCCAGATGTTAGGATTGTTGGAAACACCAAGCCATTGACCAACTCAATGGTTTCCCTCCTTTCCTGCTACATAGACTGTCTACTAGAAACAGGAGCATCTCCAACATTACTAAAGCTTTACACGATGGAAGATTACATTGTTCCCTCTCGGGCACTTGTTCCAAGGCCTCCATTCTCTCTTTTCTCTGGCCCTCTGGGTGTGAGACCTTTCAGAAGGAAAAGGACAAGGCTTGACTGATATCCAGGCTGCTCACAGCTTGTGTAACTAGCTCTCCTAGGCCAAGGCCAGGTTGGGTTACAAAATGGTGATAAGGAGACAGGAAGAAAAGACTGTAAACAGCCTCTGCTAAGTTTTGATCTGGATAAGAAAGGAAAAATAAGTTAATGATAGCCTGTCTGAATTTTTTTTTTTTAGACTGAGTATCTATTATCCACCTGCCCAGGAGCAAATGCAACCTCGATGGGCTTCAAAATCTCCATCTGTGAACTAGGAAAATGAATGTATGCTATTTACATATTTTTTTAGGGACACTAATGAGGGCAACAGTTTATTTTTATTTATTCATTAATTGATGCAATTCATAAACTTCCACCATCTGCTACAAAGATTCAATTAACTAATTGTCATATCTCAGTTTACAAGTATAATATATTATAGAAGTGCTAACATGGAAGGGGCAGCTGGATGTGTGAGCAAGGTTGGATTTTTTCTTGAAAGAGTCTATCACACTTTTGCCTTGCACTTACCTTCAAGCAAATTGGAATTTTTTTTTTTGTTTTTTTGCGGTACACGGGCCTCTCACTGTTGTGGCCTCTCCTATTGCGGAGCACAGGCTCCGGATGCGCAGACTCAGCGGACATGGCTCACGGGCCCAGCCGCTCGGCGGCATGTGGGATCTTCCCGGACCGGGGCACGAACCCGTGTCCCCTGCATCGGCAGGCGAACTCGCAACCACTGCGCCACCAGGGAAGCCCGCAAATTGGAATTTTGTGAATCTTCTGTGTTACATAAAAGGAAGTGTACGCAGTAGGCGAGGACAGACTTTGGTTATTGGCTTATTAGCCTTGGTGCATACCATCTAGTGCCTTGGAGGAATTTTCTAGTGTCTTTGAGCCTCAGTTTCTGCAATTGTAAAATGAAGAAGTTGAATTGGGTGTTTATCCTGGTAGGAATGTTAATAATACCTTACATTATGTAGATTTTTATTATTTAAAAAGTGATTTTGGTTACAATATTTAGCTTATTTAAAAATCCATCTAAAAGGTAGGGAGTGAAGGTAAGTCTTGCAAACGCCAATCTGACAATTTTTGAGGGTCATGAGGCTCAGAAGAATCAAGATACTTATGTGCATTCATAGCACTAATGGGTCACAGACCAAGGATTGAAATTTAGGCATTCCATTTTGGGCGGTTTATTTGGTTTTTTTTTACCTTCAGGTAACATTGTTTTTCTAATTAGAGAGCATGTTTCGAATGCACGTTTTCTAAGTAGGTGGTTTCCAAAAACTCTTTCAGCTCCAAACTTCTCTATTTCTAATGGATTCCTTTGGCTTTTGACCATTTCTGTGGCAGAGCGCTCTGAAAGGGATTCTTGTTCCTATAGGTCATTGAACATGGCAGCATTCGTTGTCATGGATGCAATTCAGTTGACAATAGGGGTCCGCGAGAAGGACCATGTAGAAAAGGTAGAAATATACAGTATTAATTTGATGTCCATGATGTTATAGTTGAGAAAGCTAGCATTATGAGGACTTGAAAATGTTTTTGGCTACTACTAAACCTTATTATTTACAATTCATTTCTTATGAGTCAAGTCCCAGTAATCAATGTGTAATCTGCCAATTGCACTGTATCAAGTTTCATAAAAGAGGGCAGTAAACATACAGGTACCTGTTGCACAGTCCCCTAGAAATCAATCGTCTGTGTGGTGCTCTATGAAATTCTGTTTTGATTAGGTTGTTACATCTGGGACAGAACTGCAAATAGTGTTTGGCGGAGGAAGAATGTGGGCCTGTATAATGCTGAGATTAGAGTCTGTCCAATAATACAAGCATGTCAGCTGGGACCGGTCCTTGTATTTATAGAGGAAAAGCCACTGAGTGAGGATTCAGCACACAGGTTTAAGGGAGGTAGTGTCAATTACTTTGGGATCTTTTGTGATAACACTGGATAGACCACTGAGAATGTGCCATATTTAATCTCTTTCCTGCTTAAGTGGACAAAATCATCCTATTTGGGCAGAAGGCACAGAGGAGGAAGACGGGCAAAAATGACCTCCTGCTGCAGACCCTCTACACTTCTAATTTTTATGATTCTATGATGTGAGGGTCTAATTAATACGGTGACTTCTCAGAGTATTTCATGCTCTGTGCTTACGTAACTCTTTCAGATGGCAAATTATATGGCTTAAACTGCCATGCAGAAGGAGAAGGTAAGAAGTGAGGGAATAAAAGTAGTGGATTCTTAAATTAATGGTAGGAGCAAAGGTATATTCTCAATGGTGGATTGAGCTCTGATGTCTTAAGAATTTGTTATCCTACAGCAGAAAGACTTCCCAATTAATTCGTTTCTCAATCAAAGACTGGGTAGTTGTGAGGGTATAAGAGAATGAGATTCAAAAGCCATGTGTGAAATAATCACACACTAAAAGGGGATTCACTAAATTTGATACCCATATACTATGAATGAGGCTCTTTGTAACAGGTTGTATTCCTCGGATTTACAGATCTAATAAGCATAATTGGCAGATCCTGCCTATGACCACAGGTGGGAACAGCTGGTAGGTACTTGCCAAGAGCAATACATTTCACCAGCTGCCAGTGGAGCTTGCCAAAGTGGGGTCACCATGGAGCAGCTGGTCTTGTGGATAGGAACCTAAAAATCTGTCACTAGAACTTCCCGACTGTCACCTGCTAACTAATGTTCCAGTAGGTCCTAACTTAACAGGAGGGAGCAAGGTAGGAAAGTTCACACATTATTCCTGAGCACCTCGATGTCCAGAAAAAGTCTTCAGCCACCAAGAGGGCTGTTACTCTCACTGTGATGTCCCTGCAGTGATCCCACCATCAACATCAATCTGATTTTCTTAGCTGTGGCCTCTTTTACAAGGATGTACCATCCAATTGCTAAGGAAACTCCAGAGGTTACGCTCTTGTCAAATATGAGAAATCTGGAGACCTCCAAAGTGATGATTTGCCTTTGTAGAGGTAATTGTGGTTCTTTGAAAGAAGTTGGATTTTCTAGGTTTAAATAATTAGCTTAAATCTCAGTGTAATATGGTGTAAGATCTATGTGTGCTGCAGGAAAACAAAATTACATAGCACACCCATTACACGTTTCACATCTCGTCCTCCTTACCACCTCTCCTGCTTAAGGATTTCTCTCCTAAAACTTTATAATACAGTTATCCCATCCAAACTGGGTCAATCAGTGATTGAAATAAAACACAGAATTTGCATACTGTAATTAACAAGATGTCTTGTTTTCTATTAATGACCAATACACATTATGAAGCACATTCAAAAACGCATCCCTTGTTTCTTCTTGACTGAGATGGTGCTTCCCTTTACTTCACAGAAATTTATATAAATCTTCCGATCTGATCTCTTTTATGGGGAATTACTTTGATAGGACATAAAACAAGAGCAAAGAGTTGGCAATCTCTCTATGCCAATGAAGCCATTGTATCAAAAGTTCATACAGTACTGACCTAACAATAATACTGATAGGTTGTATCCGTTTTTAAGGGCACATCTCTATTTTTTTGCATATTCTGCTCCCTCTGCTTTGATTATCTACTGTGTTTTCATGAAACCAGATATCATGGAAAACTTCATTTCCTGCTAATCCTCCCTATTCAGGCAAGAGTTACATAAGGTTTCTCAAACACTGCAGTAGATGCTAGGAATTTTCCCTCATTATCCACGCTCCCCTCCCCCCCTTTTCATAATAAAATCCCTTGAGTTTCAGCAGGCTGTCATGGCCCTCTTAGAAACTACATTTCCCAGATTTCCTTGTAATTCCATGCTCTTAAGTTCAGCCAGCGGGATGCGAGTGGAAGCGATGTGTACAACTTGTAGGTCATGTCCTGCAAAGAGGAAATGACTATGTTCCATCTCTCTTCCTCCTTTCCTGTGGGCTGGGACATGACCCTTGTGCTGGCGACTGTTGGCAAATGGCAAACAAAGAAGGAAGGAACCTGAAACCCAGCTGACCTCATGGAGCAGAGCTGTCTGCTGGCTCCAGACTGCCCACCTACATCTGGACAGAGAAATAAATACACTGCTATCTTGTTTGAGTCACTATATTTCTGTCTCTTTATTACGACAACTTAGCTCGATGCCCTAACTAACATATACCTTCCTCTTTCCAGTCTCTGCATCTTTGTTTTCGTTATTTTCTCTTCCTGGAATGTCCTTAACTATCTAGTGACCATCTAGGGACAGATCATATAATCCTCCCTCTGACTCCCCTATATGAATGCAGAATTTTTCGTAGTTTCTTATTAAATTCCTATCACAGTGGATTCCGGAGAGTTTGCTGTGTCATGTCTTTCCAATTAGGCCATTAAGTTTCTCAAGATGAAGGGAGATGCCCTTCTAGAACCTGGGTCCTCAAAGCATATTGGTTGAAAGAATAACTACTATAGCAATAATAAAAACAATAGCAAATAACAGTAATGATGATGATAAGTTGCTGTAGTCATTTTTAAGTTGTACACTTCATAGATTTCATAGGCTGCTTTTAAATAACTTTAAAAGTCAATGTGGGGCTTCCCTGGTGGCGCAGTGGTTGAGAGTCCACCTGCCGATGCAGGGGATGCGGGTTCGTGCCCTGGTCCGGGAAGATCCCACATGCCGTGGAGCGGCTAGGCCTGTGAGCCATGGCCGCTGAGCCTGCGTGTCCGGAGTCTGTGCTCTGCAACGGGAGAGGCCACAACAGTGAGAGGCCCGCGTACCGCAAAAAAAAAAAAAAAATCAATGTCCTTCCCACTTCTGGGTATAGGTACAAAGGAAATAAAATAAGTATCTTGAAGAGATATCTGCATTTCCATGTTTGTTTCAGCATTAGTCACAATAGCAAAGATATGGAAACAATTTAGGTATCCATCAGCAGATAGATGTATAAAGAATTGTGAGACACACACACACACACACACACACACAGGAGTATTCTTTAGCCTTAAAAAAGAAGGAAGTCCTGTCATTTGCAATAACATGAATGAATCTGGAACACATTAAGCTAAGTGAAATGAGCCAGACACAGAAAGACAAATACTGCATGATCTCACTTATGTGTAGAATCTAAAAAAAAATCAAACTCATAGAAGCAGAGAGTGGAATGTTGGCTACCAGGGCCTTAGGGGTGGGACAAATGTTGGTCAAAGGGTACAAAGTTTTAGGTATGCAGGATGAATAAGTTCTGGAGATCTAACGTACAGCCTGGTGACTGTAGTTAGTACCATAGGTACTCTTGAAATTTGCTAAGAGAGTAGGTCTTAACTGTTCTCACTAAAAAGAATGATGACTGTGAGGTTGTAGATATGTCAGTTAGCTTGGTTGTGGTAAGCATTTCACAATGTCTATGTATATCAAACATTACATTATATACCTTAAATATATACAATTTTTATTTGTCAATTATACCTCAATAGAGCTGGAGAAAAAAGTCAATGTTAATTATCATTTAGAATACTTTAGGGAAGTTCCATAACTTTTTATGCTAATTTGTAAAATGAAGCAGTTTGGTTAAATTAGGGGCTACAGACTGGCAGCTACAGATGAATTCTGGTTTTTTGGGTTGTTTGCTTATTTGGGGGTCCATATTTTGGTTCTCAGTAGAGTTTGGTGATGTATAGAAATGTACTCCCCTGGATGTCATTTCAAAGTGTCTCAGGTTAGCTGTCATATGCTTAGGCTCTTCTCTTGCATAATGAATACTATCCAGTAGGTCCTCTTGAGAGGCTTATGGTTTTACTAATTATGGTCCACATGCTGAAATGGCAGTGGACTTGGGATTTCAGAGAAACAGTGAAAATAGAGGAAGAGCTGTGAAACAGAGTGCTTTGAATAGATTATAGCAATCTGTATAGGGAGTCTGCCGCGTCTGTATGGTGGACAGGTTCTGACTCTCGGGTATTCAGAAATGGAAGTTCTTGTCTAAGGCTTATTGATGTGCTCATTCCTATAGCACTTTTCCTGGGCGTGGCAGGCAGTACAGGGGTAGATATGGCCATGCAGAATTTGAAAGTATTTTTCAGAGCTGGAATGTGACACAGAACTGTAGTTAGAGGTCTAGTGCTGGGGAGCCTTAGAGATAAACTTGTTAATAAGCAGAATGATGGCAGTTGACGAGATGGAACAGCAACACCAAGCATAAGAAGAACCACTAATAAGGTGTCCTTCCCACATGAATGGGGCTGTGACTATGGGAGGTGACGGTGTCACTGAAGTTAGAGACAGTTATAAGCAGTGATCTTTAGGGCTTCTAGGCTAATTCATGTTCTGGAAGCAGATGTTAAAAGTGACTGGTGAAATTCAGGGCACATGAATAATCTGATGAACACTCTGAGACTTGAATGGACTGCGCTGGGCAGCTGGGGTATTACAGTGGGGTGCTGGTCCCTCCTACTGGGAAATAGAGTCACTTTGGAACAATGAATATCCCCTGGGAGTTCTGGAACTTAGTCAGACATTGATGAGAACAGGCATCTGTCTTCTGCTTATCCAAGTTCGGTTTAGCTCCGGCTGTCGTGTGTTGGCGCTAACAATTTGGGTAGAGGTGTCTCTGTTCGCGTGGCCTCTGCCAACGTGTTTCAGAGCTTCTCCCCTCTGGTTCTGCTGCCTGAAGTATATATAAGGTAGAAGCAGAGATAATGGAAGTGATAGCATTTCAAGTGCATGCTCAAGTGCGTGTGGGCTTAGCTTCTAATTTTGACTCAGCTACTCCTGGCTGTAGAGTGAAGCTTATCTTCTCAGCTGAGTTAGCTTCTGTGGATCAGTGACTTTTGTTAATTCAAGCATCATTAACTATTTGTAAATGACAAATCATGTCAATGATTTTGGATAGAAGCCTAAGTCTTAGGGAAATAGGTAGAGAGCTGAGTTGCCTGTGTCAAAATCTTCTAGTGAAATAAGAGCTCATAGTGGTGTTGGAGATCTCAGGGATGTAAAATTGAGTTGGAGGAGGTTTGGGGTAGACCTAGACCCTCAAGGATGAGGATGTCCTTGCGGCTTCAGATTGGACATATCCCTGAGAAGACTGGTAATTGGTGCAAAGACACAGTAGGCCTGATGGACTCCAAGCATCCCTTTAATCATACTCGGGGATTCCAATTCCAAATCTCTACATTCCTTGCCTTAGCCTGGAGACTCTATGGCTGTACAAAGTCCCCCATCCAAGGTTTCAAACCCATCTTTTTGTTTGACCCATTCCATTCAGGACTTTCTGAATGGTGGATGAGCGCAAACCCTGAGCTGTTGAGTAAGTTAGGAGATCACAGACTAGGATGCTTCAGGTTAGAGGTCCTCTTTGACTATGTTTAGTAGCATAGAAAGCCAACAGGAATTTCCTGGCCCATAAAACAGCTTCTCATGGCCCAAGACACATCTAGAATACAGGCTTCCATCTGCCTTCCCTTTAAAAAAAATCAGAATGAGCTTGTATTTAGCCTGACTGTTAAGCTTCATGGAAAAAGGAGCCTGGGATTCATCGGGAGTGAGAAGTCACCCTGAATAGTGAGTGCACTGGGGCCTACTGGGGCCGAGGGACAGCTTCCTGTTCTACAGGAAGGATGCAGAGGCCCCCGCAATAGAGCTGGAGGGCCTAAAGAACTCTTGGAAAATGTTTCCTCAAGCCAAAAGGCCTTGGCTTTGGACTCAGACAGCCACTTTCCTGCTTGGCAAGAAAAGGAGAACCCCCCAGAAATCAGGCCTGTGGTTATCTGGAAAATAATTGCTAACATTTTCCGTCCACCAGGCAGTAGTCTATGTGTTTTGTATGTACTGTTTCATAAAATTCTCACCCATCTTATGAAGTGGGTGCTATTTTTATTATTATTATTATTTAAACTCCATTTTATAGGTAAGAAAACTGAAGTAGAGGGGATTAAAAAAACTGTCCAGGAGCACACAGTTAGTGAGAACTAGAGATAGGATTTAAATGCAAGACGTTTATGTGTAATCTAAAAAATACAACAAGGTAGTGATTATAACAAAAAAGAAGCGGATATAAAGGGAAAACTACTAGTTACCAGTGGGGAGGGAAGAAGGAGCATTATAGGCATAAGGGATTAAGAGGTATAAACTATCAAGTATAAATTAAGCTACAAGGGTATATTGTATAACACAAGGAATATAGCAAATATTTTATAGTAACTATAAATGGAGTATAACCTTTAAAAATGGTGAATCACTATATTATATACCTATAACTTATATAATATTGTACAGCAACTGTACTTCAGTTTTTGTAAAGGCAGGAAGTTTGACTCCAGAGCATCTGCACTGCAACTGCCTGGGTCCATTTTCCCTCCCTGGCATCCAGATTGGGTTTGTTGGAACAACTAGGAGATACGCTAGGAAGTAAGCCAGATCACAGGGTGTGCCTTCAAGGATGATACACAACTTTATCATTTCCTAGGACCTTGGTTGTCTGGTCTTGGAAGTGGTAAAGGAAGGCATGGAGGCACATACAGATTGTGGGGCTCTCTGTGAATCACTTCCTATAAATGTCCTCTTGGTCTATTTTCTTACTTTCTCTTAAATTGCCTTCTATCTCATTTCTTGGGTGTGACGAAGTGGGTCAAACCAATAGGAGCATCACCTTCCCAACTAGACTCCCTCACTCTTCCTCCGCACACACTCCCATCCCCATGTGACCCCTGCCTTCAAAGTCGGATGAGATCATCCTACTCCTTAAGACATGTCCATGGATTTCAAACCTTTGTATTCACACTCCTTGACTTGGCGTACCATGCCCTCCATGATTAGAACCCACCGACCTGTCTAGGACCATGTACCATGGTTCCCCTCTTCCTCTCCCACCCCACACCCACCTTCATCCTTATACTGTAACCAAACCTAAGTGCTGTCAGCATAGTATGGTGCTCCACATCTCCATGAAGCAACACATGTCTCTCCTTCTTGCAACTTGCATACTCACACTTCCACCACTCCCACCCCCAACATCTTTTATGAATCTATTACTTATATTTTAATATCAAATCCAATATTATCTCATCTCTTGCTGTAAAGCCTTAAGGACTGACTGGTGCCTCTGCCCATCCCCCAGACAGTACCCTAGGAAGAGGACAGGCTCTGGGATTAGACCTGAGGTTTCACACCCTAATTAGGAAATATATAAGCATTATGGACTTGGATGGAAAAAAGATTATCTAAGTCTCAATGTCCTCATCAGTAAGATGGGTCGACTAAGATTTTCCACATTGAGTCCTTGGGAAGGGTAAATGTTGTAGAACAGGAAAAGCACTTGGCTCAATGCCAGGTGCAGAGTAAACAGCAGAGAAGTGATGGCTGTTATCAGTGTTCCAGTTATCATCTTATTCATCTCACTGTTGGGTAACCGTCAACCCACGTGCATGTCTTTTTTCTAGATGTACACTTCTTGAGGATACTGTCTGTGTAATTAGATTTTATATCCCAGCACCTGGCACAGTGCCCGTCATGTAACAGGTGCTCAATAAACACTTATTGGATGAATTATAACTCAATTATCTGCCATCTGCTTTGTCCAAAGCCGCATATTAGCAGGATCTAGCCTACTGCTCCCCTATTCCATCCTTCCATCTGCCTTTGTGTTTAGGGAAAGGGGAGTTTATCTTGCCTCTCCTCATAGAGTCAGTTCACACAGGTCCTGCCACTCTGTTCTCACTGCCTCCCAATGGTCCCAGCCAGGTTATACCTTGGGTTTCAGTGAATCTGACTGCTGGGTACCCCCTGGAAATGCAGGACTACTGCTTTCCCTCAAAGTGACGCTGCTGGCACCTTGCTAACCTCAAAGCAGGTGTGCTCTGTGGAAGCCACAATTCTCTTTCTTGTCCCATCCCAGCAGTAAGCACTTCATACCCACTAACTCCTCTCAGTGTCACTAACATGGTCCATTGTAAGAAACACATTGTCAATAAGGGGATGAGGATAACAAAGGGAGCTTGTTTTGTGGCACGTGGGGCAACAATAAACATCACTATTCCTGAAGTTAATCAACTCTTTTTCCATGGCTGGCCGTTTCTCTTAGGAACCAGCTGGCTGACACACTGCCCAGGTGAGGCTGCTCAACTTTCTATCCATCTTTTCACACTTCTTCAAGGCCCAAGTGCCCCACCCTCTTTCTCCTGTGCTCTTCAGAGACTATTCTCCAGTTTCTACTCCTGCACAGTCCTTCCCAACTAAAAGGGCTATCGACATGTTTCCTAAATTCAAGAGCAGTCTCTGCTCAAAATCCCACCTCTAGTAACGTAAACAATCAGGAGAAGCTTTTGAATTACATTTTTTCTTTAAAGGCTTTGAATATCTTAGAACAATGTTGAATAATCTCTCTAAATGAAAGGGGAAAGAAAAATGCATTTTATCTGTGTGCAGAGCAAACTCCAGGGTCAAATCATTCTTTCCTTTTCTTTTCTTTCCTTTCCCTCCCCTTCCCTCTCCTTCCCTCCCCTTCCCTCCCCTTCCCTCCCCTCCCCTTCCCTCCCCTTCCCTCCCCTTCCCTCCCCTCCCCCCCCCTCCCCTCCCCCCCT
>NW_021703775.1:31983927-32166381 GCF_005190385.1 Monodon monoceros | reverse complement strand
CCCTCCCCTCCCCTCCCCTCCCCTCCCCTCCCATCCCCTTCCCTTTCCTTCTCTCCCTTCCTTCTCTTCCCTTCCCTTCCCTTCCCTTCCCTTCTTCATGTCTTCTAAGCCATAGAATCTACAATAAGCAGGGTAGAGATGAAGGAATGAAAATGGGTCCACTTCAACTGGCCCCTTCTGCTCCTCAGTGTATGTGGGTTGGTCCTATGACCTAAGAAGCCCCAAGTAGCCAATATTGCTGGGATGAGCAAAGAACAATTCCCTTTTCTTTGGACCTTCCCTGCTCACCTGCCATCCTCTGTCTCTATGGCTCCTCCTTGAGTTGTTTTCCTTTCTCCCTTCCCTTTTTTTCAGGGTTTGTTCTTCTTCTCCTAGGCTTCAGCCATTCCATTTTATTTGGGTGATGGTTGATGGGGGGACTATTCAGATCCTGCAGTTGGAGCATTCACAGGACAATCAGACATGTCATCCTGACAAATGATCTTGTACTAGAAGAGTGTCTGAATAATCAACATGGTTCTTCAAGTGAGGACTGATCAAACTCCCTCTTCTGCTGCCCTGAGTGTGGTATATGACATTCCCTGGAGGTGGGGCATTCACAGGACGGGAATAAATCAAATCCTAGATTTCCTCAGCAGGAAAGCCAGAGCACTTCTTTCGCCTCTCTCCTCCTGATGAATCTCCCTTGATAGACCTTGGTCAGGTCAAATGTCTGGACTGTGCTCCAGGCAAAATACCCAATGGGATACTAAGGCTTTGAGAGAGGACTTGGAAGCCAAACTTTCCATTCGTCTTGCTGTTACCGTTCCTAGGACTGCTGTTGAAAGAAGGTGACAATATGGTCCCAACCTAGAGAAGGAGATCAGCTGGAAGGAATTTATTTTTGGCTATTGTACAATTTAACATGTTACAAAAATAATAATAACAGCTCAAGGAATTTCCTCACTGAAAAGTGAGTTTTAAAAAATCCAAGACTTTCCAAGGGCTGATGACGAGCTGGAGAGGGGAGCATGGCTGAGCTGAATCTTGAGAGAGTTGCCTAGTGCCGAAGCAAATGCTCTGGAGGGCTGCACTCTGTATGGTAGATTAAGTACAGTGCAAACTCAGTAATCTGAACAACCTTTATTTGAACTGTCCCATTATTCAAATGACTCCCTGAAGCCAATTTCCTTTACCTTGTATGCTCTGACATGCTGAAATTGAAAATTTCACTCATTGTTCCTTTTTTTTTTTTATAAATCTTCAACCTTTATTACTCAAACTGAACACTTCTGAGCTCTGATTTGTTTGGATAATTGAGATCCCCATATAATTTTGAATCTAACACCTGACGATAGCCCTGCTTAGAGGTTCTCCATCAGGTGGAAAATAGGCAGGAAATAGGACATGACCATTAAGCAGGACTGCATGAAGACAGTGAATTTCCACCCCTGCAGTCTCATGCATGATTACGGACAATCAGTAAGTCCTCTATTTATTGAACTTACTCATAGAAGCAAGTGTATGTGAACAAATATCGTCTAGAGGTTAGTGTTCGTGTGCGTTGAAACCCTAGCTGCTGCACCTACTGTGTGACCTTAAGCAAGTTATTTAATCTCCTCAAGCTTCAAATTCCCCATCTGTAAATTGAAAAATAATAATAACCTCATCCATGTCATTGAGTTGACTGAATAAATGAAATACAGTGGATGCTTGAACAACACAGGTTAACTGCAAGGGTCCAGTTATTTGTGGATTTTTTTTTTCAATAGTAAATACTACAGTCCTACATGACCTGTGGTTGGTTGATTCCACGGATGTGGCAGAACCTTGGATGCCAAGGAACCAGGTATACACAGAGGGCCCAGTATAAGTTATATGAGTATTTTCAACAATGCAAAGTGTCGGCCCCCCCAACCCCCTCGTTGTTCAAGAACCAACAGTACATGTACTTAGCAAGAGCTGGGAACCTAGTCAGTGCTTGGTAAGTATGAGCTATTATTACTAACTTCCAAGAAAAATTCAAATAAGCATAAGGTCTTGGCACTGCCATCAAAAGGTTTGCAAGCTATTTGGAAAGTCACTAAATAACACAACCAAACAACAACAAAACACAAAGACATACACACATGCACATCCACAAAACAGAGCACAGATATGTGACCCATGTATAATAAAGCCATATAGCCCACATTCAAATCCCGGCTCTCGCACTTTCTAGTTGTATGAGCTTGGAAAAGTTACTTAACATCTCAGTATCTCAGCGCTCTCAAATACTATAATAGTATCTATGTCACAGACTTTTGGGGTTGATTAAGTCAATTAATAAGCATATAATTATTATGTATTATATAATTAACATATAATAATCAATAATTAATATGTATAATAATTGTATAATGTGCTTGGAACAGTGCCCGGCATGTAAAGAGTGTCAGCATTAATATACAGTAGTATTAGTTGTTCAGAAAGGACATGTATATGTATACGAGGGGAAAAAAAGAGGTATTGGGTGATCAGAAATGCAGCATGATCCAGAGGGTGAATCACATTTGCATGGGAAGGAAAAAGAACGTTCTAAAACTGGAAAGACATAAGATTTCTTCAGCTGATGTTGAATAAGCTCTCACCTTTACCGCTATCACTGGGAAGGGACATTTCCTCTCAACAAAAGCCAGTGCTATGGTAACGCCATTTCCCATCTGAGCTCTCCAGTAAATGATGTTTTCACCTCATTTGTAAGTAAATTGAGAAGTCCAGGGATGTCCATGAGTTTTGTAAATTAAGTGAACGTAGACTACTCTCCTCTGTGAAAACGTCCTCCACATTAAGCCCTGAGGACCTGTCTCTCCTGCCTCACGTCTGATGGCTTCTTCTCAGTCTCCTTCCCTGGCTCCTTAGACTGAATCTGCCCCTGAATGGTGGTGGCCCCTGTGGGCATGGTTTTCTCTCTCCCTTAGCTCCATGTGCTTGTTTTCTATGAATAAATGCATTCATTTTCATGACTCTACTGCCATCAGATGTAGAAATCTCCTACCACTAATGTTTTCAGCCTTAATATCACGCTACACTTCCAAACTCATCTGATTATCCCAAAGGCAGTAAAACTACAACCAAAGCTGAAATTACCATGGAAAACTAACACCTCTTCTTCCTCCTACCTGTTCAATAATGCTTCTTTTCCTCCTCAAGATCAGTAACATCATCACTATCTACCTGTATCTTTACTAGAATTCTGACACCTCCATTCCTACACCCATGTATTCAATCACTGAGTCCTGCCCATCAGCCTCAGAAACTTTCCCCAAACTCACTCTCTCTTTTCCCCTTTTGCTTGCACTGCCTCAGCTACTCTCTACTTGGCCTAAAAGCTATGCGCTATGCCTTCTACAAATCTCTCCCCACTGTCTTCCCTTTTTACACAGCTGCCAGTTTTAGCTTCTTGGAAAGCAAATCTGTAATTGTCACTCCTTTGCTCAAACACTTATTTTGGCTCCCTATTGCTTGGGGATTAAGTCCAGTTAACTCTGGTCTGTCCTCCTTGTCCGGACTGGTCCCTTGGGCCAATTATAATAGAAATTGGCACCAGGATGGAGCAACGCTTTGCTTTAATAGAACCCTATACTTTTCAACTTCTTGTTCCAAACAATGTCATAAATTATGAATGACCATAGTACAGGACATAAAAAGACAAATGACCTTGTTTGTTGTGTGAAAAACATAGACCATGAAGTACCCAATGTATGATGTGATTTATCTGAACGGACTCCTTATGTGTTGTTGTTTACCCTTCCCTTTGCATTGGCTTAAGTTGAAAGGGGGGATTTACTGACTGACCTAAATGAATAGTCCAAGAGGTGAAGGAGACTGTAGGCAGAGCAGTTGAGGTCTTAGAACTTTGTCTCCAACTCTGGGCTGTGTTTGCATCTGCTTCGTTTCAGTCTCAGACAGGTTTTCTCCGTGTGGCTCCATGATGACCTCTGGTAGCCCTGAGCCTGTATCATTTATGTAGCTCATGATCCCATAGACACAGAGAGAATCTTTCTAATTGGCTGGGCCTGGGTTGCAAATCTACCACCTTGAGTTGAAGTTCTAAGTCCATTTCTACTCAAACCAAGTGGACTGAGCAAGAATTTTTTTTTTTTTTGGCGTGGGTGCGGAAGTTGGGAGGGGGGAATATAATTTCCCAGTGAGACAGACAAACTCTATATGCCCACTATGCCTCTAAACACAAATACTTTTCTTCATCCATTATGATAAATACCTCCATGAGAAACTTCCAGGTATTCAAGCACCAAGAATGGGCCTTATATAAATGAGAAATATTAAAGACAGCCAGTTCCTGACCCAATGAACAAAGGTGGCAGAAAATTTTCCAAAAATGGCATTCTGGTAAGAACCGCAACAAAAGGACTGGCTACCACTTTGAACCTGAATTTGATTCTCTTCTTTCCTAATTTCAATGTGTCTAAATCCTTGGGATCGTGGCCCCAGAATTTTCCCACAGATTTAGCAATAATGGGCCCAGACCTCTTAAGGCAGTTATGGTTGAAAATATTCTGTTCCGTGGCCACTTTTAAGTTCTCTAGCATATGTCAGACCATAGGAACCAACTGGGGGTTCAGAAAGTAAGAGCCCTATAAAAAAGATTTTCTTCTTTGGTTTTCATTTAGCTTACTCAGGTCTTCAGAGATTCTAGCAAGCCCAGAGGGGCCACCCACCCCCATCTGTGGGAGTTAGAGAGCAGACGTAATGCAGAGATTGTCTGCTATGTAAATTGATGAGAATGGGGGTGAATCTCCCATAGACAATAGTCAGATCCAATGATGTTAAACTGAGAGGTGACCAGGGAGTAGGAATGATCATTTGTAAAGAGAAAAGTGTTGAAAGGCCCTTTTGCCTGGCAAACATAAATACCCTGAAGAATAGAAAGCTGTGCGTGGATGTGGGGCTCGCTTAATGTGAATCCTACATCAGGCGTTTGTAAGTGATATAAAACTGTGATGTGCTGTAAAATTTATATTGCTCCCCCAAATGATCTACTGGTAGAACATATATATTTTGCAGAAAATGTTAAAGCTGTCATAAAACCTCATTGCTACAGATACAGTAGGTGCTTCAGAAGTACACACCAAAGCAGGGATTTGTAATCATTTCAGGGTGGTTCGTAAAAGAAAGCACATTGTGTTTCAACATCTGAGAAAGGACAAATATTCCCTTCTTCCCAAGGCCTGTTTTATCTTATTTTACATACTTAAAAAAGAGAAAAACAGAGGCAAGCAAACAGTCTAAATATTTAAATGAAAGCTTTTGGGCTTCCCTGGTGACACAGTGGTTAAGAATCCGTCTGCCAATGCAGGGGACATGGGTTCGAGCCCTGGTCTAGGAGGATCCCACATGCCGTGGAGCAACTAAGCCTGTGTGCCACAACTACTGACCCTGCGCTCTAGAGCCCTTGAGCCACAACTAATGAAGCCTGAGCATCTAGAGCCAGTGCTCTGCAACAAGAGAAGCTACCGCAACGAGAAGCCTGCGCACCGCAACGAAGAGTAGCCCCTGATCAGTGCAACTAGAGAAAGTCCGCACGCAGCAAAGAAAACCCAACGCAGCCAAAAATAAAAATAAACAAAATAAATACATTTATAAGAAAAATAAATAAATAAATGCAAGCTTTTCCTTATATGCCCGGGTTGCTAGAAAGGTGAGAGCCAATGATAATTTCTTTCCCAAGTTCACATAGAGTTGTTGACTCTGTTTAATAATAGTAGATCTTGTTCAGGCTGAACAAACTGGTCCCTGGGGTGGGGTGGGGGGAAAGCAGCAATAAATCAATACTCCAGATGTAATCTTGGTGTCTAGAATGCAGAGAGAGATTTGGGTGCATAATGGTGCTGGTTTGTCTATTGTCATTCAGACACAAGCTGCCTCAGAAAGGGGCTTGTGGGAACCTGATAAGATGTGGTCAAAGGTGGGTTATAAATCACAGAGAGGCAGGATTCTGCTGATTTCATACACCCGCACTTTCTGGGGTGAAAAAAAAAGTGATAGATCTGCAATTTACTGCTTATCACATCTGCTAGAAGCTTTATAATACAAAAAGCCTGACCTTCAGTAAATAAACGCCCTGGTTGACTACCTGCTTCTGTTTAGGAAATATGGTACCCCAGCAACCAAGAGCTGGAAGCCCTGTGATGACCTGTTTAACAAGCCCATCTTTGATGGTGAGCCATGCAGAAGTGAGTTTTACTCACAAGCATCTCCTCCTAGAACAAGAAGTGGATGGTACTTGTTGAAAGAAACTGTATATTTAACTCTAGGGGAACAAATGGACCCAAGGGATCATATGGATTCCACACTTGTTCAGCACTTGTTAACGTTTTGCAGATCACTGGACCACAATGTCTTCTCAAAGAATAGGGGAGGGAGGAGGCAGAAGCAAGGGGAACAGAGAGGTGAGAAACCAAGGAAGTTGCTGCAGCCCAGGGAAGGCAGCGCAACATTGCCAGGCAAAGAAAGAACCACCTGGTGAAGAGAAGCAAAAATTACCATGCATTACCCTAAGAGGTGGTATATTTCTATCTCATATTTCTTCCAGGGAAAAGTTTGAAAACACTGACTTTTTTTACTGCAGCACTTTCAAAATTAATATATATGTAATCCTAGTCTCAATAGAGGATGGGTCATCTCTAGTTAAAAGTGCATAGGAAAACAATATATCTTTGTAATTTTCAGATATGTAAAGCAAGTCAGTACTCCAAAAGTCTTCACATTCTCTCCTTGCTCCCTGATGGAGTGAATCTGCATTTTCCTTAACATACTCTTCCCTGAGTTAAATATGTTTTGAGTGGATCTGAGTTTTAAAAGAAGTCACTTCATGTTTAAAAATTGTTTGTTAGCTAAAAGAAGACACCAGAGAAGGTCGTTTTAACCTTGCATTTGTAATTTATTTATAAAATATGTCAATTGTTTTATACTTGTGCAAATGAAAAATCCATTCATTCTTTCATCGAAAATTGATTAGTTAGTTATTATGTAGCAGGTACTCTCATAGATGCTGGCAATTAGCAGTGAACTAGATAACAGCAATCCCTTCCTTCGTGGAGCCTACAATTTAGTAGGAGGATCTGAACAATAACAACTAAGTAACTACAATATGTAGTCTGCCGAGACAATAAATGCTATGGAGAAAATAAGCAGGGAAGGGTCTAGAGAGTGCTGGACTGAGTATGGGGGGTGGGAGGAGTTTATAAATTATTTAAATTTGAAATATTTCCCAGTGGTCAATAGTTTTAAATTTCTCTCTCACACCTTTTAGCCATGATTACAACTAGAACTGGAAGTGATCCATTTGTATCTCATCTCTTTGCTGCGCTCTTTTCTACCTGCAAGGGGACAGAGCTGCAGAATGGCCAACAGTCCAGGATAACCAAGATGATGTTGAGTGACCAGGTCAGCCTATTTCACTACCCATTACCCAGCACCTCTTAAAAACAAAACTGGTAAGTGGGTATAGATGAAAATATTGTACTACCACGTGCACGTCAGTTACTAAGAGTCTCAAAGGATACAAAGCACTCCTATTCCCTTTTCTGTACAATAGTTCTTTTTTTTTTTTTCTCTTAGCGAAAGCAGCAAGATTTAGGTTCTAGTCTTAATTCCATCAAACTGGGCTTTCTTACTGTCTTCCTGTATCTGAGGAAGCCTTAGATGATGCTTCTTGGCATGGAGTATTTTGAAAGATTATTTGCGAGACTACTTGGCAGGTTCTTGTTGACCACATATATTTTTTACTCAATTCTCTGCAAGAAATTGTAACAGGTGGTATCGGTTGTGATGCTTTGGCTGAAGTAACAAAAGCCAGCTCCCGGTGGCTTATGCAATAAGGATGCTCAAGGACTCACAGAACTGAGCGTCCAAAATTGGGTGGAGTATCAAGTGACGGGCCTCCCACCTTCATTTCTCTCCACTCTTTCAGCTCTACTCTGCTTCCTATGCTGCTCGTCTTGTCTTGTGGTCTCAAGATGACTGTGGTCATCAAGGGCTAAGGTGGGGAAAGGAGTGGAGGGGGGAAGAGAGGGAGAGACAGAGAGACAGATGAGAGAGAGAGAGAGAGAGAGAGGGACCTGGATTTCTCTCAAGAGTCCAGAATTTTTTCCCTCAGAACTTCTGGAAGCCAAATTCATTTGTTTTACTGGCCAATATTGCCTTAATTCAGCCCATCCCTAAGTCAGTTGCAAGCAAAAACACTGCATAATTGACTTTGACCCAACAGAGCCCATCTCTTGATGGCAGGGACCTGCCTTGAGCATCTTTTGTAGGTGCCTCAGACCAAAACACTGTGATTTGTCCATAATGGATACCCAGTTATTTATTTAATTCAGTCATGTATTTAACATGTATATCAAGTGCCTATTCTTTTCCAGATCTCAGGACTAAGGATTTATAAGTGAAAAAAATTATCAGTGGTAAAACAATATGTTCCTGTTCTCTTGGAGCTTACAGTCCCGGGGAGGGGGAGATGGTATACAACAAACAAATAAGTCAGTTGAGTGACAGGAAGTGTTTTGTGAAATCTAGTGATCTTAAAAGTGTAACTCAATTCACAAGAACTGGCAATCGGTGGCCGATTTATGAGTGTCCTCCTAAGCCAGAGGTGAGACATAACACACATATAAGATGCTCCAGCAGATACAGAACATAGTACGGAATCATGTTCAAACCGCCACACTTCTGTTTTCTTAATCCTACTTACTTAGACCTGGTTGGCCCTCACCTACACTTGTAGGTTTAGAGTCCTTATTTCTTGCCTCTTTTGAGTCTTCCTTAATAATTTTCTGCTTTTTAAGCCTTCCCTTTGCTGTGAAGACCCCTCATCTACTGCTGGATGAATTGGCTGATAACTGTGAGCCATTTTCTTGTTCTCCCAGGACTGGTGTTAGGACCATATGAGATGCTCTACTCCTTCATCTGACCTACAGTGTTTGAAGATAGTAGCATAACTGTCTTGCAGATGGAAAAACTGAGCCCCTACGGATTAAATAATCTGTTCGGTGTTATACAGCTAGAAGATACCAGGGACATGATTCAAATCCACACCCAAGGTCCTCTTGAGCAAATCTAATATGAAATTCTACCTCTGTTCAAAAATGTTTCTTATGTTAAGTGTGTCCATCCTAAGACTGTAGAACCCATGTTACACATCTCTTCTTTCTTCCCCACGTTTCTGGTACATAACACTGTCCTGAGAGTAGAGTAAAATCGATAAATGATTGAGGGTAGAGGGCTTCTCGTTTGTGTGAAAACAATATAACAGCAACCTTGGAATAACATTTTTCAAAAAGAATAGTAAACGGTTATTTTTAACCAGGTGACAGCTAAGATATTCAAATAATAAATGAATTTACTCTGATGGTCATGCAGATAGATATTAATGTGGCACTGAAGCGTTTCCATCAGTTACATGGGCATGCGTTGGCTCTAGCCATGACATCATAGAAGCATCAAGGCCTTTCAATATAGTGATCAGGGAACAATATGGATCATAATTTTAAAACAACCCTTCTTCATGCTTTAAAGTACAACTGTTACCAGCAATCATAACAACTCAAGTTTATGGTTGGAGAGCAATCCTGCTGAGCTGTTGCTGCACTGCCTGATGCTCACGTGGGATCCAGAGACCATCAGTCTGCCTCTGCCATTCAAATAATGCACACCCACTGTAAATGCCTCTCGGAATTTATGCCACTCGTGAATAGTCATTCATTTGGATGACCAGTACCCTGCTCAACCAAAATTAAAAAACAAAATATTTAATACACTTCAGTATGATTTAGTACATATAAACATGGTGATCATAAATCAAGAGAATTTCCCCAACAGGAAAACATAAAATTTCCAGATCCATTTTAGAAATCTAAACAATTCATGCTCTGGCCCCCAACTGTCATGGGATCTTGGAATTGTGGTGTTATGGGAACCCGGAAAACTGTAAGCACCCATCCCGCTCCCCTTTGCAAGGCCTCCTGTCAACAAGTCCAGACACAGGAAAAAAAATGTTAGACACCTGCAGAGTGGTTTTTAACAGTTTGTTCTTTTTTAAATTATAAAATTAAATTACACATATATTCTCCTATGAAATTGTGTTTAGTGACTATCAGGGAAACAGCTGCTGAAACAAACAGAACCTGAAGTGTAGAACAACTGAGATACACTAGAAGATTCTTTCTTGCTCACATAACAGACAAGGCAGATGTTCTTTGTTCATGACGGTGATGTTCCTCCAACTGTGGAACCACTTGGTGGTTCCACAACCAAGGCTGAATGAGGTGCTAACATTGTCAACACAAGTTCTCTGAAGCATCTGTGGTCTATTTCATCCTAGTCATCCAGAAGAGCTTGGAGAAGCATGTGCAGAAGATTTCAACAAACTCTGCCTGAAAGTGGTTTCTATCACTTCCCCTTGCATGGCATTGCCTAGGACTCTGTCCCATGGTGAACCTAGCTGCAAGGGAGGACGGAGAACATGGCTGTGGCTATGTGCTTAGAAAGAATAGAAGAATGTGCATTTTGGTGAATGGTGGCTCTCCCTGTCTCAGTGATAAATGTCATAGCTCTACAGAAACTTTTCCCAGAGTTATCCTACATCTTGCTTCTCAGTGCCTACCCGTTCCCTCCTAGGGCTTCTCTGAATTCAGTATTCATTTTGGCACAAAATTAAGACTCATAAGAAGGTAGTCAAATGGTACAAAATTCCAGTTATAAGATAATTAGGTACTGGGATGTAATGTAGAACCTGATGATGGTAGTTAACACTGCAGTATGATATATACAACAGTCGTTAAGAGAATAAATCCTAAGAGTACTCGTCACTCAGCACGGGAATTTTTTTTTTCTACTTTTTGTTTTTGTACCTATGCAAGAGGATGCATGTTAACTAAGGTTATTGTGGCAATCATGTCACAATACATGTAAGTCGAATCATTATGCTGTACACCTTGAACTTGTACAGTGCAGTATGTCAACTATATCTCAATAAAACTGGAAAAAAAAGATTAAGAAGAGAGGAAAGGACAGAGAAGAAAGTGATTGACACACTTCTCTCTCTGTTGATAACTAGAACTGTCCTCCAACATTTATTGACACAATACTGAAGACTGCTTTAATTGAACTGAAACAGAAAAACAGTATCTTCATGATGATCACCCATCATTTACAGGAAATAATAAATTGACCTTCGGTCTTCTCATCTCCTCACTAGCCGTCAGCGTCCTTCTCTCATAAGCCTCATGTGCAAACCAGTAACTGTCTCCACAGTTTACCTCTGAATGCTCCCTCACCCCCATCCTAAAACGAACTAATCAATTCATTCTCCTTCAGCAATGCTCATCATTGTAAGAGATGCAGGTGCAATATTTCTGGAAATCCACTGTCTCATGGTTTGCTGAATGTTTACTAAGTCTGCTTATGAAAGATCTCACAAATCCTCTGCTTAGCTCACTTCGCCTTTCTGCAGTAGAACAGAGTTCACATTAGGTTCCATGTCTGAGAATGAGTGAGAAGGTGAGATGGATTTCCAAAATAAATCAACTTACCTGGGTCCCTTTAAGTACGTTAGAGACCACAGACCGAATCAGAGACTTGAGATACCCTCTAAGGGAGCCCCCTGAGGATTCAACCAGAGTTTTCTAAGCTAGAAGAGTTGATGTCAGTCAGACAGAGATAGACAAGAACTGCATGATATCACGTATATGTAGAACTTAAAAAGGCCAAACTTGTGAAAACAGAGGATAAAATGGTGGCCACCAGGGGATGGAGGGTGGGGAATAATAAAGATGTTGTTTAAGGGTAGAAACTTACAACTAGTGGTAAATAAGCCCTAGAGATCTAACGCACAGTATTGTGAACGTAGACAACAATATTGTATTACAAACATCAAACTTGCTAAGAGACTAGAACTTCATTATTCCAACCACTAAAAATGAAGGATAATTACCTAATGTGATGGAGAAGCTAGTTATCCCTACAATGACAATCATATTATAATATATAAATGAATCAAATTACCATGTTGTACATCTTAAACTTATTCAATGTTATATGTCAAATATATTGATATTTCAATACAAGGTTTTTTAAAATATATATTTTTAAAGTGTTGATGTCAGTACACCATAAAACTGTATTTGAAGGCTGTGACCACAGAGGCCACTTCAAGTGTAGCATGCTGACCCACTGGAGAGCCTCCGTTCTTCATGTACTCACTCATATTAAGGAGGAAAGTTCCCCCATCCAGGACTTTGAAATTCATTGAAAAAATACGAAATCATATTCCTGACATTTTTGAGGGCTTTATTTCATTTTGGTATTTCTGAGTGCATAGATAACCTTTCTTGTGAGTTTCCATGCCGTGTTTTTCACCTATACTCCTTCCTTCTCTTTCCCTCTCCCTGCTGAATTTCTCTCCTCTCTCTCCTCTAAAACCTGCGGGCTAAAATTGGTCCCAAGCGAGAAAAAAGGAGAAGCAAGAGGACCCCTTGAAATGTTTCATTCCCACCCTCTACCTCTCCTGCATTCTGAGACTGTCCCCAAGGAGATTTTAGCCTGGTCACCTCCCTCCCATCTTCCCCTTCCTCTCCAAATTTGTGCAGATGACAGCAACATGTTAGATCCCAGAATGGTAGATTTTTTTTTTTTTTCATAGCACAAGGTTCTCTTTATTGTGATGCTCAGTGGAAAACATCTGTAAACCAGCTCACTGTAGTGTTGACAGCTGCAACCATGCTAAGGCACGTTCATTATATAAAAAACGGGCGTGGTGGGAGTTCTGTTCACTCCTTTGTGACAGCAACTGGGACCTGAATTCAGAGCTTTTTAGGCATATGTAGCTTTTATATATCCATGATTTCTTGAGAGTTTGTTTCCTTAAAAATAAACCTTCTTTGCCATAAGTAAGTCTAAATGCAGCATATACAAAAGTTAGGAATACAGGGAAATTCAGGCACCAGTGTAGACCAGTGTAGGACAAGCTACTCTCTTCTAGACATGGTTACAAAGGAAAGGCAGTGATAAAGACTTGGAATTTTACCATTTATTACAGTTAGAGGGAGAAAAGACAACTTTTTTTTCTTTTAAAAATATCTGTGCAGATGGCAGTCTTGAATTATACTGATCTGTCAACAGTGCGGATCAACTACCCTCGGGCCCCAGTCCTGGAGTAGGTTCGAGATCACCTGGCCCTTTCCACTGCTCTGGCTGTCAGACTCGGGACAAGTCCCTTAACCATTAAATATATTTGGTCCCCGAGGGTGTTGGGAGAGGTGTTGGCCTTTCCAGCTTGGCCCCTGGGCCCTGTCTTCTCAGTCCAACAGGCTGAGAAGACAGTCCCGTTGCGGCAGGGGCGGGCTGCCCTCGGCAAAGGACGGAAAGGGGTCATGACTGCACTTGAGACATTTCAGAATCAGGAAGGTGATAGTGGGGCCGCCCGGCAGGGAGGAAGGGACGCTGCGGAGGCTGGGAAGGGGAGGTGGAGTCGTCGTTGTCGTCCGGCTCGGGCAGCAGGAGAAGAGGTGTTTATTCGGCAGCTTTGGCCTCGGCCCCATCGGCTCTGCCGTGCACCTCCTCGTCCGAGCGGTCGCCGGCCCCTTTCCGGGCCATTCAGCGGGGCACGACAAACGGCAGGTCCCCACGCCTGAGCTCGTTCTTGAGCGAGCTGACCTCGCGGTTCATGGCGTCCAAGGTCTCCGTGGCATCCTCCAGCTCGCGCTGCAGTTTCCGGCGCGAGGCATTAGCCCGCTGGGCCTCCTCCAGCTGCCGCTTGAGCCGCTTCAGACGGGGGGACGCCTTGTCCGCCCGGTGCTTGCGCTGCTCGGCGTTCCTCCGCTCATCATCCACCTGCAGCAACGCATCCTCCAGCTTCTTCTCGGCCCGATGCACCTGCCTGCAGGCCGCCTGGCGCTCCTTGGTCTCGTTGTCCAGCTGCTGCTCCAGCTGTGCGATCTTGGCCTCGAGGGCGGCGATGGAGGCCTTGGACTTGCCAGTGCCCTCCATGTCCTGCAGCTTGACCTTGAGCTCCGTGTTCTGGCGTTGCAGCCGCCGCCGCGCGTTCTCGTTCAGACAGGGGCTGATCTGGTCGCTGTGCAGGTTCGCCTTCTTCAGCCTGTCGCTCACCAGCTCCGCGCTGCCTTGCTCCTCCACCAGCTGCGCGATGCAGGCCTCTGGGCGCCGCTTCCCCTCCAACACCAGGGCACCTTCGCCGCTGCTGTTGGCCCCCTGGTCAGCCAGCTGGCCCCGCTCCTGCTGGGCCTGGCGCTTGGCACGCTCGGCAGCTGCCAGCTTCCCCTGCAGCTGGATCATCTCGGTCTCCATGCTCTGCCGTTTCTTCTCATTCTCCTTGGCCTGCACCAGGATCTCCTCGCGGGAGGCGCCAGTGTCCTCCAGCTCCCGCAGGCTAGTCCTTCATCTGGGCCTGCAGCTTCGTCCTGGTCCGTTGGATGGCTTTGTCCCGGTTCTTGTTGGCCGAGTCGATGTGGGCCTCCAGGTCCTTCAGGTGCATCTCCAGCTTCTTCCGAGCGGCCACGGCCATAGAACGCTGCTTCCTCTCATCGTCCAGCTAGGCTTCCATCTCCCGCACCTGTCTGACCAGCTCCTCGCTCTTCTTGTCGCGGCCCTGCAGGTCCCGCTCCAACTGGGCCTTCATGGCCTACAGGTTCACCTCCAGCCACAGCTTGGCATCCTCGCCGGCCTGCAGCTCGTCCCCCAGCTCCTTGAGCTGGGTCTTCATCTCCTCCCCCTGCCGCTCCAGGGCCCGCCTGGACTTCTCCAGCTCTTGGACGCTCTTGCCGACGTCGTCCTGGGAGCTCATGAGGTCCTCCATCTCCGTGCAGATCCGCTTGAACCTCTCCGGCTCCGCCTTCTGCCCCATGGCCTCCTCCAGAGCCCGGGCCAGAGATGGCGCCTTGGTCTCCTTCTCCCGGGCCTCTGCCTCCGCCCGCTCGCGCTCCTCTGCGTCCTTGTCGGAGATGGTCTTCTCCTCGGCCAGGAGCTGGTCGAACTTCTTCTGCTTCTTCTCCAGGTTGGAGACGCTCTGCCACTGGTGGTCCAGGTCCACGAGCAGGTCGTCCAGCTCCTGCTGCAGCCGCGTCTTGGTCTTCTCCAGCTGGTCGTAGGCGGTCACCTTCTCTGCATAGCGCTTCGCTGCCTCAGCCCCTCCAGGTCCTTCTGGAGCTTCCTCTTGGCCTCCTTGGCTATCTCCAGGCACCCCACACCGTCCTCCATCTTCTTCCTCGTGTCAGTGACCTGGGTGTGCAGGGTGGCGATCTGCCTCTCGAGGTTCTGCTTGGCCTCTTTCTCCTCCACCAGCTGCTCTTTTAAGGAGTTTTCTCATCCTCCACCTGCTTCAGCTTGGGGCTCAGACTCAGCTTCTGCCGGTTCTCCTCCTGCAGGAGCTCCTGCGTGTCATGCAGCTGTGACTCCGGAGCGGAGAAGTCCTTGGTGAGCTTGCTGGACTTGCTGTCTGACTGCGTGAGAAGACCCGTCACATTGTCCAGCTCGACCTGCAGCTTGGAGACCTTGTCGGCTAGCTCCGTGAGCACGCGCTCTCTCTCGGTGAGCTTGACCTGCAGCTCCTGCAGCTGGGGCGATGGTAGATTTTATCCCATAAAACTAATGTCAGGAGGATCTCCAGCTGTCAGTAAATATGTTATCAAAAGGCTGCGAAGGGCTGGAAATTTATTTTAAATAGTACTGGTATTCCTCTCCTTTATAGAACAGTTGCCTCCTAGACCTCTAAACTGAAGGAATTCTTGAATGAAAACATCTTCATTCTGGGAACAGCATATGGTTATGGTTGCAAAACTTAGGAGTCCCGTTTCATCATTATAATTTGATGATCTCATTCTTAAACTGCTAAACATTCTTAAACAGCAGGGTGTTGTAGTGGAAGTTGCATTGGGGTTTTACATCAGGGAACCCCAGGTTGAAATCTGGACTCTGTCACTTAATACTAGTATAACCTTGGGCAAATTACATGCCCCTTCTGAATCTCAGTTTACACGTTTCTACAATGGGGAGAATAATTCCTATATTTTTAAGAGTGGTGATTAAATGACAGGTTGCACATACTGTGCTCAACATTTTAGATACACTCAATCTTTTCTGGCACTATGGGTATCTTTAGGGAAGTCACCTTGTATCTGATCTTGTATTAAGAAATAAGTGATATTCCATTGTATATATGTGTCACATCTTCTTTATCCATTCATCTGTCGATGGGCATTTAGGTTGCTTCCATGTCCTGGCTATCGTAAATAGTGCTGCAGTGAACATTGTGGTACATGTCTCTTTTTGAATTATGGTTTTCTCAGGGTATATGCCCAGTAGTGGGATCGTAGACATAGAGAATGGACTTGAGGACACGAGGTGGGAAGGGGAAGCTGGGGCGAAGTGAGAGTAGCATCGACATATATACACTACTGAATGTAAAACAGTTAGCTAGTGGGAAGCAGCCGCATAGCACAGGGAGATCAGCTCGGTGCTTTGCGATGACCTAGAGACGTGGGATAGGGAGGGTGGGAGGGAGGCTCAAGAGGGAGGGGATATGGGGACATATGTATGCATATGGCTGATTCTCTTTGTTGTACAACAGAAACTAACACAGTATAAGCAATTATACTCCAATAAATATATATTAAAAAAATAAGTGAATGAATGGATGAGTGAATGAATACATCTATCTAGTCAGTGTTCAAAATTTTTCTAAACTCAAAAAATAGCACTTGATATGCTAACAGCACCAAATGAGAAAAACTTTATCCACTAAATGAAACAACTCTGACGTTAAGTCCCAAACAATCACAAAATCTACAAACAACCATTGCCTTGTCAAAGCCACAAAGCCATTTGCTAAATAACACCTGTTTCTGCACACACTAGAGCAGAACTCCCCAGGGAAACAAGAAATGCACACTTTGGGTATTGTATTTTACACTGTCCTCTTTGTTGCCCTTGTATAAGGATAAAGATATTCAGAGAGATTAACATAAAAGTCTGGAAAAAGTGTACTCCACCTCATCACCACCCCCTGTAAAAAAACAAAAAAAGACCTAGAGGGCTTCCCTGGTAGCGCAGTGGTTGAGAGTCTGCCTGCCGATGCAGGGGACACAGGTTCGTGCCCCCCCGGTCCGGGAAGATCCCACATGCCGCGGAGCGGCTGGGCCCATGAGCCATGGCCGCTGAGCCTGCGCGTCTGGAGCCTGTGCTCCACAGCGGGAGAGGCCACAACAGTGAGAGGCCCGCGTACCGCAACAACAACAACAAAAAAGACCTAGAATATCAATTCAGAAATTTTCAGGTAATTAAAGTGGATTAAAACAAAATAAAACATCCTTAGCCAAATGTTCTGATCATTAGGAATTGCTTTCTTAACACTAGTTGAAATGTAGAAGTCAGGTTGAAGAAGATGAGAAGGCTGCCAGAATTTCTCACCCTTGTATTTTTATTTCTTATGTTATTATTGTTATTATTATTATTATTATTTGCGGTACGCGGGCCTCTTACTGTTGTGGCCTCTCCCGTTGCGGAGCACAGGCTCCGGACGCGCAGGCTCAGCGGCCATGGCTCACGGGCCTAGCCGCTCTGCGGCATGTGGGATCTTCCCGGACCGGGGCACGACCCTGGTGCCCTGCATCGGCAGGCGGACTCTCAACCACTGCGCCACCCGGGAAGCCCCTCTTACGTTATTATTTGAGTGCGGAATACTTTTAAACATATCTTGAATGATAATATCTTCCAACCGTTATGATTTGTTCCTTTAAATAAGTGTTTTGAGGATATTTTTCACATTCTGACCTGTGATTTCATTGTACTCAGGGCCAGCTGCTTTCCCGTAGACTGAAGCTCTGACATTTATAATGGAATTGAACAGTGTAATAGGATTCACTTAACAAAAATGCTGCTGTGACATGAACTTTATGGGACCTTCCATTGAACAAGGGAGGCCTGTTTTAACATTGTCTGGTTGCTATTTCATGGCAGAAATGGAAGCAAAAAACGCAATAGCTGGGTCTCTGCATAAATGAAGCCACACCATTTTTCTTTTTCTTCTCTTTTTTAAAATAATTTATTTTTTAATTGAAGTATAGTTGATTTACCATGTTGTGTTAGTTTCAAGTGTACAGCAAAGTGATTCAGATGTATATATAAACATAAATATATACATATATGTTCTTTTTCAGATTCTTTTCCCATATAGGTTATTACAGAATACCAAGTAGAGTTCCCTGTGCTCTACAGTAGGCCCTTGTTGATTATTTATTTTATATATAGTGGTGTGTATCTGTTAATTCCATATTCCTAATGTATCCCTCCCCCTACCACCTTTCCCCTTTGGTAGCCATAAGTTTGTTTTCTATGTCTATGAGTCTGTTTCTGTTTTGTAAATACGTTCATTTGTACCTTCTTTTAGATTCACATATAAGTGATACCATATGATATTTGTCTTTCTCTGTCTGACTTACTTCACTTAGTATGATCATCTCTAGGTCCATCCACCACACCATTTTTCTACAGTGGAGACACAGTCATAAAATGATGGCAAAATTAAAACAACATTTCACCTTTTACTCTTTGGTAAGATTCTCCGTATCCGTATAGAAGAGAATATTTTAATATTCTGCCAAAAAACATAAGTGGTCTGGTAGCATCCTCATTAAAGCCTCACAAAGTCTTCCAGAGTTCTCGAATCTCTGGAGCTCTGCTACTGCTTCCAAGTAGCTAATGTGATGTTATTTTACAACATTCTGCCAGAGCTGCTTTCTCTCCAACAAGAATCTTACTAGCTTTACCGTTTGGCAGCCTGTAGCATGTTTAGAAAAACATCCATGAACCAGATGGCGGAAATACAGAGTAGTCTGTTTGGGAAACCCAGGTTATAAATATGTGCATGTTGGGAAAAGGGCAAAAAGTTGAGGTAAAGCAGCTGATGCAGCTTTCAGGCTGGGCTCCAATCATGACATTTTTAGACGGGTGCCCTGAGAGCGTCTACATGTTTATTTTCTATTGTATTTTCCCCTCATGCTCAGGAAGAACCCACAGGAGTTCACTCATTTTCCCACACTGGAAACCAAATTGAATCCTGACTTGGGAGTTTTCATCGAGGTTTCATCTGCAAAAAGTATATTCTTCTGTTGGTGGTGAGAGAGGGTGGGGATGAGGTGTTAGGACTGGGGTGCCTCATCGTGTGACCCAACTTCCTCCTTCCTTGACCCTTCTCCGTATGTGTGAGGATTTCTCCTCACCCTAATATCAACTTCCAAGTGAAGTAAGGCTGAAGTGAAAATCAACCTTAAAAGAACAAAGATGGTTTACAGCCACAGTTTGTGTACATATTGGCGGGGGGTGAGTGGGTAGGTGAAAGATGCAGTTAAAAGAAGAAGGGCACGACTTTGCGTGTGTGTGTGTGTGTGTGTGCGTGTGTGTGTGTGTGTGTGTGTGTGTATGTAGGGGGAGTGACTTGTGTTAGATGATTGCATTCATCTGAATAGCAAGACCTTTTCATTGCCTCAGGGGCTGATCACAGCCTTCTCTCTTTCTACGGCCTTCAAGAGTCACAGCCTTGCCACTATCGATTAGCTCAGGCCATCAAAGAGTTGCTCCCTAATCTTCCTGCTGCGCTGGGTGGTGTACTTTTTAGGCACTGTGGATGGACAGTTAAACTGATGTAGCCTGCCTTCTCGAGACTTATGCTCCTCCATAGCACCAACATTGCAGTCAGCTACGCAGACACAAGGCAACTGCATTCCTTACATCCTTGCCCTTGCCACCTTAAGGAAATTGAACACTCTAGGCCATGTTAGCAGTAGTTGTAGGCATACAGCCCACTGGGGAAACAATGAAGAGCTCAGCTATATTAATTCTTCTGTTTGGCTGCAAGCACCCCTGAGATCTCGCTTGAGTCTTCCCGGGGACTCTGTGGGCCTCCCTTAGTTGCCGCCCCTCATTGTTCCCGGCCTCCGCCACTGCCTGACATTGCTGGCTATGGGTACATCCCTATGTTTCTCATGACTTCAGCAACACTGGTATAATCTCACTGGACGTTCTCCTATAGCTGCTGCGTGGAGGCAAGAGAAAAACCCTCTTCCCACTGGTGTTTCATCTTTACTGTTGAAGTGCAAACAGGGAAGCTGTGTGCTTTCAGCCTCTTTAGTACTCTTAGAGGCAAGTACCTTTTATTGTTTCCTCCTTTCAGCTTTCTGTGTCCTTTCCCTTCTTCTTGGGGTTAATCACTAATGCCAGATGGTGCGATTGGGACAAAATTCAAGCAGCAAGGCCAGGGCTATGGCTGTGGCCAATATCAGCTCTCCTATTGAACCTCCCACCACAATCCAATGGCCTCCACCTTCCCAATGACAGGGTGTCCAGAGAGTTATCATATGATTCTCTGGGATCTTCTCTGGAGATGAGCCACAAACTCCAAGAGCCTGCCGAAATAATCCTCCACACTCTGATATGCCCAATTTTCAAATGATTTTATAGCTTAAGCTGTTACTCTTGCATCCATTCCATGTAAATATTCCTTATCATGGTTCCATATTATTATTCAGAGCTCACCATGATGGAGAGATGGTCAGACTTACATAAATTTACAAGTTAATTACTTATATCAGTAAATCATAAATATTTACTTACAGTAACTAAAAAAAAATTAGGTATTACAATTTTAGAGTGTTTACAGAGACCAACTCTCTTGAATATCAAGAAAAGAAAACTCAACCAGCAATCTTCAGTTCTCATGAGATTCTCTAGAACTCTTTTAACAGCTTAAACAGGTACTCAAAACCCACAGCCATTTGGCTCTGGAATATTCTGCCTTTTGAATTATCTCAGCAAAATAAGCCCTGGTATGGATGGAATTGTGCCCACCCCCACCCCACCCCGTCCAATTTATATATTGAAGCCCTAACCCCCAGTGTAATATTTGGAGATAGGATTTTTAGGAGGTAAGTAAATTAGATGAGGTCATAAGGGTGGAGCCCTGATCTAATGGGATTAGTGTCCTTCTATGAAGAGACACCAAAGAGCTCTTCCCCCCACCCCCACTCTTCCTTTCATGTGCCACAGAGGAAAAGCCACGTGAGGACACAGCTAGAAGTCAGCTGTCTTTAAGCCAGGAAGAGAGTTCTCATCAGAAACCAACTTGGCTGGACCTTGATCACGACTTCTAGCCCCCAGAACAGTGAGAAAATAAATTTCTGCTATTAAGCCATCCAGTCTATGGTATTTTGTTATGGCAGCCCAAGCAAAAGAATATAAGCCTATCAAAATGGATCTGGTATCTAGTTCAGCCAAGCCAGTTTCTTCCATTAGAGGAGCAGAACCAAAAAATCACGTTCCAGTCTGCTTTTATGAAGGGCAGAGGAGAGATGGCCTGAGGGCTCAAGAGAGGTAGCATAGGTGAAGCGGGATATAGAAAACACTTAATGGAATGCTCTACTCAGAGGCAACATACAAAAGCAGAGAAAGCCAGATAGACTGGACTAGAAAAAAAAGTTAATTTATCAAACTCATGAATGTTAATTTTAGAGCCAAATGCAAGTGTTTTTTTTTTGTTTTTGTCTGAGAACTGTTTCTTCTTGTTTACAAAATGCACGTCTGGCCCTGTCTTGTGGTTCATTTATAGCTATGGACTTTGGATCTGTAGGAGGACTTTCCAGCCAGAATTTTTCCACTTTCCTTGCAACTATTTCCATCCTGGTTTGAAAGAAGACAGAAGATTTTCAGGCTTCTATGTTTATAAGAACAGAAGCATCCCTTTCATAAGGAATTGGATTCTTTATTTTCTGCATTGTATCTTCTTCCCTGGCTCCTTTACCATCACGTTTCATGCCTGGGTTTTTCAGCCTTTCTGCTGTATTCTCCTCTGTTTTAGCTCTAAGGATTTTCTTATATACTGCTACTACACTATTTTAGTCATATGAATTTATCTTTCTGTGTGTAGATAAATCACAAATCTATATTTTCATCTCTATCTTTTTCATAAGTTCAAGATCCGTAAATCCACGTGCCTTCTAGATATTTCTAATAGAATATTACACATCAGTCATCTCATACATCCCATATCCAAAATGGAATTCACTGTATTTCCCCCCAAACCATTCTCCCTCATGTATTCAAGACTCTGTTTAATGCATCATCTATCCCCATTTCTCAACTAGATAGACACCTCAAAGACACGTTCAGCTTGTCTCTCTCCTTGGCTCCCTCAGCCTTAAGCCCTACAATCTAGTCACTTAACGAATCCCTTTGTTCCCACCTCAGATATGCGCCTCAATACTTGACAATCCATGCTCTCCCACTGTCACTGCTGCAGCCTTAGTGCAGATTTTCTTAGTTTATTGCCTGTATTTTCCCACAGTCTCCTGGTTCGTCTCCCAGCTCCAATGCAACTAGAGCTAGTGTTTCGCTGCTTCAGACTTACATCTCAAGTCCCCACAGGCTTCTATCCTGAGCCCTCGCCTAAGATTATTTTATCAAAGTTGTCAATTATGCCTCAGATATAAAATCTAATGGATTCTTTCCCATCCTCATTATCTTGACCCCTCTTTAGCATATGATGGTGTCAACTACCCTTTTCATTAAAGTCTCTACTCCCAGGTCTTAGACTCTATTTTCCTGGTTCGTTCCCTACCTTCTCATTATTTCTGCCCATCTCCATTGTTGACACTTCATGGTGACTTCAGCATTATCTAGATGTAGTGAGTCTGTTTCTTTATTTTGTTTTTTAATCTCTAGTGATGCTTTTCCCTTAGAGACTAGTTTGCCTGACATGAATATTATTACTAGCTACATAGTATCCCAAAACACGTAAGCATCCTGCTTTGAAAAGAGTTTTGTTTTCCTCAGAGTTTTACCATTATGGAAGAACCTTGTAATGAGTTTCTTTATACATACATCTTTGTAAGTTTCTTTGGTTGATTTCTGGTATAAATTCCTAGAAGAAAAATTTGTGGTTCAAAAGATGTATTTTAAAAACATTTTGTGATACGTAGTCACTGGAGAATATTTCCAGTAGAAAATATTTGAACCAACTAACACTTTCATCAGCGGTTTAGGAGAATGACATTTTTCCCATTCCCTCACCATTAGCAGAACGTTTTATCTCTGCTATTGTGACAAGCAAAAGCAAACGAGGGGTGTTTTGTTATTTTATGTATCTCATATTCTGTCTTCTCTAACCATATTCTTTGCTCATTTTCAAAAAAATAGTTCTTTTTGATATGTAAGAAACCTATGTAATAGTGATATTAACCCCTTTTCCAATACATTTTAGATATTTCAGAAATTTGTTATTTGTCTTTTAATTTTGTTAATAGTGTTCTTATGTACAGTTGTCCATTTTTATATTTCTCAGTAACAAAATATAGTAACCTCTTTATTTGCAGTTTATCTCTTTGTTGTACCTTAGAATGATCTTTTCTCCTCCAAAATTATATAAATGTTCATTTATATTTTTTCTAGATCTTTTATAAGTACTTTATAGATCTTTTCAATAGCACTTGTAATGAATGTCATCACTCTATTTGGAATGTCGGTTGGTAAATTCTTTTTCAAGTAAGAAACTAGGAAATGTTGAATTTTATATATATATATATTCTTTTCTCACTGATGTGCAGTGCTACATTTATTGTAAATTGAATTGTGATTCTTCACTTGCTTCTAGACTGTTTTATCTCTTTCACCCATTTCTTTTTAGACTGTTTCATTGGTTGCCTACTTATTCTGTGATTAGGGCCATACTCTTTTAAATATCATTGCTTTATCATATGCTTTATTATCTAACAGTTCAAGTGTATATCATTTTTTTTGGTTACAATGTTTATTGGATATTTTTGCCCAGTTATTTATTCAGAGAAACTTAAAAAATTTTTGTCAAGACTTTCTCCCCAAATATCCTTTTGGGAGTTTAATTAGACATATCAATTTTACAAATTAACTCAGGAATTAAGACTCTCCAATATGGTATGACTTTAATTCTAGTTAATGGAAAAGTATAAGTGATAGCTAGTTGATGCCCTATTTATGAGAAGTAGGTAAATAGCACAGACGTTTCTGTAAGGATGATTCCCTTGTTTCTGTCCTGCACCTCAAAGGAATAAGTCATGGGAAGGGGGTTTTCTTCCAGGGACTTTCCTGCCTTTTACCCCATGTAGAACATTTCACAGCTTGTCTCATTACAGCATTTGTAAAAACACAGTCTGAAAGCAGTGGTGCATAAATGAATTATTTAAGTTTTGCAGCAAATCGCCCTCATCTTGCTTGCTGCCTCTTAATGCACTTTAAGTGAGCCCAGGGAGGCGAATCATAGAAGGCACGGGGTGAAATGTAAACCAAGTTTTATTAGCCACACTATAACATTTATTAAGTATTAGAGACAGTGTGTTTAAATAAGTTTGATTTGCTGAATAATCACCGACATTGCAGCCATCTTCCCCAGATAGGAGCACTCCCTTGTCAAAAATATTTATTTTCTTGTCACTTCTGTTAATATAATGGGCTCTTGGGGTTTTGTGAGACTTTCTTAGCAAATCGTGATTTTCAGCAAATTACTATGTGTCTCCCACTGAATACAGCTTTAATAGCTGGGGGGAGGAGAGGGAAACCACCCACATCATTGACTGAAAGTACATCATCTTATTACTGGTGCCATTTTAGGGGCCTCAGCTGCCCTAGGAAAATGAGGAGCTAGACACCCTCTTAGGTCCGTCCCAGTCCTTCCGCCAATGAACAGTGTCAATAAACTTGATGTCCTCCCCCCACCACCCTGTCAGATTGGCCTGAGGCTGAATTCCTTTTCTTTTTAGGGGTGAATCAGCCTTTAAGACCAAATGATTCATACCACAGTTACCAACTCTTCCTTTCTTATTCTCTTTCGTTTTCCTGATGCAAAATGAAGCAGACAGATGCTCAGAACGTTTCTGAGCCTTGGAGCACCTTCCTAACCTTGCGTCAACGGGGTGAGTTGAGAATAGGTGATTCCAGGATGCTCTGCTATATACATTTATGGTATAAGTCCTTTTGTTATGGGCAGACACTAGCTGATATTTAATGCAACTGAGAGCCCACCTTAGATATCGTGAAACATGGCCTGTTTGGGTACTTGCCTCACTCCTCTGTGACCAGAGGCTGCAAATGTGCAAGCGGTAATCTGTAAGCATGTGTGTGTGCGCGCACGCACGCGTGCCTGAATCCTAACTCTATGAGGAAAGGAAGGAGTGCAAAAAGGCAAGAAGGAAAGAGAGAAATGCCCCCTCGTCATTTCTTGTCTTTACTGGAAATAGTCCTTTTGACAGGGACACCCACTGATTGCCTTCTGTTCATTACACGCAGACCTGTGGCATTGCATTTCCAGAGATACTGAGCGAAGATCCTAGTACAAGGCTTAGGAGTCATTGAATTTTACTGCCTACCAACCCCTTTGGCATCAGTGAAGAGGTATTTTCCTTTGTAAGGTGCCTGTCAAGACTGTGGTCATCAGTGAGGAGGAGACTGTTGTTCTACTGTAAGCTAAGAATTCCGCTGGGTTTGTGGCTATTTTTTATGTTCAAGTTGTTCGTTATTTACTGAGTGAATCAGAGTAAGAAAGAAGAAATTTGTAATACAGGTAATACCTCATATGACGCAGGTAAACATAGGTTATTACAGAAGCATATAGGTGGGACCTTGACCCATTGACCCAGTCTTGAAAGAGATGTCAGGCTGGGAGGGTCTGGGAAAAGCCATTGGAAGACATGAAATCCAAGTTGAGACCTGAATGTTGAGTAATAGACAGTTAAACAGGAGTATCTGCATGTGCCAAGGGTTAGAGGCAGGAGAGAGTGTCTGGACTATTGAGAGGGACTTAATATAGCTGGATGTGTCTGGGACTCAGAGGGATAAAACATGAGGCTGGAGATGTAAGCAGGGGCTTGTTCAGGAACAGCCTTAGAGCTGCTGGAATTTTCACTCAGCTCTTGAAGACAATGCATTGTATTAGAGATTTTAAGTGGGGGAATTACGTGATCAGATTTCAAATGTAGAGAACGCACTGCTTTATTTTTATTACAAGCATGTATTCAGAAAGAAAGATGACTGTTGTAATGTAGAGAATAACTTGGAGGGGGCAACCTGGAGTCTGAGAGGGAAATTAAATCATTAATTAAGCTGAGAGCTGTTGGGCTGACTATGAATATCTCATTGGAAAGAGACAGAGGGATGTGTATGTGGTAGGGTGGAAGTGTGTGAGGGGTGGATGTGTGCATTGTACCATTTTCCAAACAAGACTGATGATTTACTGGATTTATTAGGCAAGAGAGGAAAGAGCTAAAAAAGACCAGAGGAGTTACAAGATGGATGCCAGTCCTTGAATGGAATCTGTCAGGAGAAGGAACTGGTTTTTGAGGAATTCCTGTGAAGTCAGAACCCTTGGGGGCAGCCAGGTGAAAATACCTTGTAGACGGTGTACATTCAGGTCTGGAGTTCTGGAGAGAGATTCTAGTTCTCACTTCCCCGGCCTTTAATCACTCCATAATGGAAATAGTTAATAATATCATCTGTTTACCTTCAAAGGACCATTTGAAGCATCTCCATAAAAAGATGGGATCCCAAATTCAAATAAAAGCAGCAGCAGACAAATGTTTTAGGTGTTTAAGTATCATATCAAATATTGAGATATTAGGAAATTCCCAGGCTTAGGAATATTTTTTAAAGGTTTTTTTCTCAAGTGTATGACATTGCAAATAGGAAATAAATGCTCATTAGGTCTTAGTGGAGATAAATGTTACATAATATTGAGAAGGATTCTTAATTTATAATAACAGGAGACACCTCTATATTAAGCTATTTACCTAAATGAGGGTTTGCCATGTTAGGAAACTAAAGCAGAATTCAATAGGAAGCCATCTTTATAGGGAATTTGAAGCCTGTATGGTCAAAGGGTGCAGAAACAACCTTGTTGGAAACACTTGGACTTATTTGATGTAATAAAACAATGAAGAAATTCAGACAGTGATTGGATAAAGGAAATCTGATTTGAGTTTACATCTTTTTCCTAGGGGGTTTTGCTAGGAAGTGAGAATGGGTTTAAGGACCTCTGAAAGAGTTAAAACAAAAACTAGTAACCAATAGTAAATTATTTTTGGTGGTGAATAATTATCGTTTAAGGAAGCATGATTGAGAGGAAGTCCTTCCCCGAGTGTTGTGTGTGTGTGTGTGTATGTATTTCACAGTTTTTTCCTCTCCAAGTCTATTTTTGCTCTTTGTTGTCCCAGTATTGGTCTGACTGTATCTGTAACACAGTGATCACTGATAAACATTTTCATTTTATTCATAGTGTGGAATAAGGTGCTCTGGTTTTCTAGAAACTTGACTTAATAAGGTTTGGAAGCCTATTCTCTACCTCTGAGGTGATATGGGAGCAGTGGGTATGGGTCAGAGGATGGGTTGGGTCAAGGGACTGATAAGAAAATGCAAGAAGGAAGAGAAGAATTCAAGAGATGATGTAATAAGTGCACAAGGCAAATGCTTAAAGAGAGAATTAGAGACCACGGTTCTTCCCCAAAGATGCAGGAGACCAGACAGTGTGCAGGAGTCCAAAGATCTGGATCCAGCTGGCCAAAAAAGCTCACAAAACATGCACTTTTTCCCCCCAAAATTTACATACTAGTTCTTCAGTAGCGTGGTTTAAGTTGGTGTATAAACCTTCCTCCTAATCTTCACTATCACTTTCTATCACCAGTGTTTGTTATGTCTGGGTGGCAGTCTGCTCCTCATACCTCATGCTGGAAGTCTTGACCTCCTTAGCACCTTTCAGGCAGTGTGATTTCAATGTACATTGAAAACTACTCTGGTTTATGCAAAAGTTAAATAGCTTTTCTTGAATATCAGTCAGAAGCTTTTGGCAGACTGTTGTTGAGTACTTAAGTGATGGTCCTTGTGAAATTTATATCAGTCACATCAAACTCTTCACCTTGGGAATCCTAGGTTCTATTTCAAAGGATTCAGCAATTTCTACTAGTTTTAATTGTCTTAACTGTCTTATGCCTATTTTTGTTTTGCTATTACAATCATCTTTGCTTTCAATATTGGATTACAGTGTAATATTTTGAATATACTTGAAGTAAACATTAATGTCCCCAATACAGAATAACTCAGCTGAAGTAAGAATGGTATGAACAGATTGCTTCCATGACAACCATGCCACAACTGACTCACTGTTCTGTCTCTTGACTGATAAATTTTTAAAAGAATTATATTTATGGAGTGGTAAAACATGTAAATGGTACATAATTCTAAAAACTCAAAATAATGAAAAGTAAGTTTCCTGGTTCCTCTTCCTAGTGGCTAGCACTCATATCAGTTTCTTATGTATCTTTCATACATTATCTGCCAACATACATTCATACACTTTCATATAACATTATGTATTTGTTCACCCAAATGATAAATTTTTTAAAAAATATTTTTATTCATGGCAAGCGATTCCTGGTAGTTATTTATTTTATTTAATTTATTTATTTTTGGCTGCGTTGGGTGTTCGTTGCTGCTCGCGGGCTTTCTCTAGTTGCAGGGAGCGGGGGCTACTCTTCGTTGCAGTGCACGGGCTTCTCATTGCAGTGGCTTCTCTTGTTGCGGAGCATGGGCTCTAGGCGCCTGGCTTCCATAGTTGTGCCTCGTGGGTTCTAGAGCGCAGGCTCAGTAGTTGTGGCGCGTGGGCTCAGTAGTTGTGGCTCACAGGCTCAGTAGTTGTGGCGCATGGTCTTAGTTGCTCCGCGGCATGTGGGATCTTTCCGGACCAGGGCTTGAACCCGTGTCCCCTGCATTGGCAGGCAGATTCTTAACCACTGCGCCACCAGGGTAGCCCAATAAATATTTTTATACCTTATTTTTTTCACCTAATACTCTATCTAGGAAATCCTTCCACTTCAGTGCATATAATTAACTCATTCTTGTTTACACTTGGATAGTTTTATATCATTTGAATTTGCCATAATTTACTTAACTGATAACTCTTTATTAATGGAGATTTTGGTTTGTTTTATTTTAATTTTTGTATTTTTGTTAATGACAGTGCAGCATCAATCATTCATACAAATATATGCATATATGTCAATGTATCTGCAAGCTAAGTTCCTAGACGTCAAATTACAGGGTCAGAGCAAATAAGCATTTTAAATTTCGATAGATTTTGACAGATTGTATTCTATAGAGGTTGTGCAAATGTATATTTCCACCAGCCTTGTATGAGAATGCCACTTTTGCCAAACTCATTGGCACTTTTGCCAAACTCATTGGCAATCAATCATTCAGATTTTGTCAAACTTTTAGGTGAAAAAAAATGACATCTTATGTTGTAAGTTTTATGTTACTCTTATATTGAGTGGGGTTAACTTTACATGTTTTAAAAGACATGTGGTTCTTCTTTGTTAACAATTATCTGATCATGCTGCTTGCCTAGTTTTCTATTGGCTTGTTTTTTCCTTATTTGATACTAGGAGCTCTTTATATAGATAAGAACTTATCACATTGCCTATGATATATATTTTAGATATTTTTATCAGGTTTTTAAACCTTCCATGTTTTCTTTTTATTACCTCTTTGTTAATCTTTTATGATAAAATATTTGATCCACTTGGCATTTATTTTGGCATATGGTATAAGTTAGGGATCCAGTTTTTTAAAATAGCTTTTCAGTAGCCTTGACATAAATTATTGAATAAATATATCTTTTCTAATTATTAAAGCCTTCCTTTTGCTTTTCAGTGTTATTTTTAATGTTTTCCTTTTATAGATTATAATATCACAGATTCTGCTTATCTAGTTTTTTCCTTATATCTTCTATTGTTACTATTTTGCTATTGTAATTGGGATCTTTTCTTCCATGATATCTTGTAATTTGTTGCTCTTCCTGTATAGGAAGGTCCTGGATTTGGGATATCAGATTTTTAAAATATTTATTTTATTTATTTATTTTTATATTTGGCTGCGTAGGCTCTTAGTTGAGGCATGCGGGATCTTAGTTGCGGCACGTGAACTTCTCTCTAGTTGTGGCGTGCAGGTTTTCTTTCTCTAGTTGAGGCGCCTGGGCTCAGTAGTTGTAGTGCACGGGCTTAGTTGCCCCGTGGCATGTGGGATCTTAGTTCCCTGACCAGGGATCGAACCCACATGCCCTGCATTGGAAAGTGGATTCTTTACCACTGGACCATTAGGGAAGTCCCGGGATATTAGTTTTGTACTCATCCACATTTATACATTATCTTACTGTTTGCAATATATCGTTAAGTCTTTGGGATTTTCCATGTGTACAATCACAACATCAAAAATAATAATTTTACCTTCTATTTTCCAACTTGAACAATTTTACCTCTGTTTTCCTTCCTCATTACAATGGCTAGTGCCTCAAAAACAGTGACAGATAATAATGGTGGTATTGACCACTTGGTGGTGTTCTGGATATTACTGGTAATGAATCTAGTATTTTTCCATTAGGCATATATTGACTTTAGAGTTGAAATTTTATATGTGTCAATTCTCATTTTGTTAGGAAGTATTACTTTTCCCTATTTTATTTAAAATATTTGTGTATTTCTTTTCTTATTCCAGGTTCATTTTTTCAGTCAAAAGTTCATATAAAACTTTTTCAAATGCCTTGTCAGCACCTGTAGACATGCTTATCATTTTTCCCTTTTAATGTATTAATACAGAGCAGTATTGTTTCACCCCTGCAATAAACCCCACTTGGTCAGGTATATGTATTCTTTTCACGTACTGTTAGATTCCCTCTAATAGTGTATTACTTAGGGTTTACTTTTATATTCATAGGCATATTGATCTGCTCTGTTCTTTTTATGCATTTTAAGGCTTTGATGTGATATATTTGCTTCATAAAAATAGTTTATATGCATTAATTTTTACTATTCTTAAATGCTATCCCATAGTCACTTTTTTCATAGGTACTAGAGGAAACTAAAATGTGTTTTCTCTGTTTTTAGGGCATAAAATTTAATATATATGGATCTGATCCACCCCATAAGGGTCCAACAAACTTTAATCTCTAAACCATTGTTATTAATTTCTTGCTTACTTTTCCAGAGAGCTATTTTGTGTACATAAAAGAAAAAATTGATATATATATTTTACAAATGATGGCAGACTATGTAAACTCTTCTGTGCCTTGATTTCTCACTTAATAGAATACCTTGGAAATCTTATCAGTTCAACATCAATTTTTTCCTGAGTTGTTTTATGATGCCTCCACACAATTCCAGTGTATAAATGTACATTATTCGACTGTCCCTTTTTAATGGGCTCTCATGTTTTCTCCCATCTTTATGTCTTAAAAAATAACACTGCAATAAATAACTTTATACATACACCATGTGTGCAAGTATATTTAAGGATCAATTCCTAAAAGAGTAATTGCTAGTGTATTTACTAATATAACAAATAAACGATATGGCAGTTGAAATCTTGATGCCTTCTCATTTTATAAATGTTAAATCTAAGAGACATGGACTTCCCTGGTGGCACGGTGGTTAAGAATCTGCCTGCCAATGCAGGGGACATGAGTTATATCCCTGGTCCAGGAAGATCCCACATGCCATGGAGCAACTAAGCCCGTGAGCCACAACTATTGAGCCCTCACTCCGCAACTACCGAAGCTCACGTGCTCTAGGTCCCGCGTGTCACAATACACAAAAGAGATAGAAATCATCATCTAGGTCACCTTCCCATCAGGTGTGAAAAAAGAATATCACCTTAACTTACAAGTCACACTTATTTGAGATATTTATAGTATTCCGGTTCAAGTGAAAAACCAAAGTTTTCTATTTAACCCATAAACAAACTTTACATTCTAAGGTATGCATCACTTATGTTCATTTTAGATCTTCTGTGGAAGAATTATATTTGATTTTTTTTATTACAGTTTAAGAAATGCCTTTTGAAATGCATTTTTGAAAAACCTTAAAGATGAGAATCAGTAGAGCTTAACATGGAATACGTCTTTCTTTTTTTTTTTAAAGCTGAATAGGGCTTTATTTATTTATTTATTTTTAACATCTTTATTGGAGTATAATTGCTTTACAATGGTGTGTTAGTTTCTGCTTTATAACAAAGTGAATCAGCTCTACCTATACATGTATCCTCATATCTCTTCCCTTTTGCGTCTCTCTCCCTCCCACCCTCCCTATCCCACCCCTCTAGGTGGCCACAAAGCACCGAGCTGATCTCCCTGTGCAATGTGGCTGCTTCCCACTAGCTATCTATTTTACATTTGGTAGCGTATATATGTCCATGACACGCTCTCACTTTGTCCCAGCTTACCCTTCCCCCTCCCCGTGTCCTCAAGTCCATTCTGTAGTAGGTCTGCGTCTTTATTCCCGTCCTGCCCCTAGGTTCTTCATGACCTTTTTTTTTTTTTTAGATTCCATATATATGTGTTAGCATACGGTATTTGTTTTTCTCTTTCTGACCTACTTCACTCTGATTTGTGATTTACACTTTACTTGCATTGTATTTATTTTGGTTTTACACTGTGAATGGTAAATATTTTTTTTCTTTTAAGAATTATCTATTATGTGAGTGAAGTAAGTCAGACAGAGAAAGACAAATATCATATGATATCATATATGTAGAATCTAAAAAGTGACTACAAATGAACTTATCTACAAAACAGATAGAGTTACAGATGTAGAAAATAAGCTTATGGTTACTGGGGATAAGGGCGGGGGAGGGATAAATTTGAAGATTAGGATTGACACAGACACACTACTATATATAAAATAACTAATAAGGACCTACTGTATTGTACAGGGAACCTTACTCAATACTTCGTAATGACCTATATGGGAAGAGAATCTAAAAAAGAGTGGATATTATGTATATGTATAATAGATTCACTTTGCTGTACACCTGAAACTAACACAACATTGTAAATCAACTACACCCCAATAAAAATTAAAAAACAAAAAATGAACCTATTATGTAGTTGAAAAGAGGAACAGAGGAAGGGGAAACTGGCAAATTCCTAAGTGCTCAGCACCCCACAGGTTCTTAATCCAGTGGTGGTGGGTTTTGGCTGAGAACTTTACCTTGTAATGTTATAAAGCTAGGCTATACGATACTGTATCATTAATGTTGTGCACCAAGACCTGTAATTGTGATTATTAACATTCATAGACTTACCTTTAACTTATGAAGTCAAAGGGGAACAAAGTCCATGACTAATTCTCTCACGTATTTGGCTTAGAATCTCAATATTTCAGAGCAGGAAATACGGGCTATTGCCAAGTTGTGTTATGGAGAATGGCATATGGCTGTGTGTCAATTAGTGGGTTTAAGGATCATGTGATCAAACTAAAAGACCTTTTCTTAAATGTCAGCACTATTGTGCTGTGTAGGCACCAAGTCTTAGCTAGCCAACCAGTTAAATGGTATCAAAAACCCAGACTACATCTAATTTGCCCTATTTCAAGAGTGAACCTGTTTCGAACAAGTCTAATTTTATTTTTAACATCTGTATGCCTGCAAACCTTTTACTGTAATTAGAAAGGAAAGTTCTAGCATGGGAGACATGAGGAGAGGTTGTCTTTGGCTGGCATCTGGTGTCTTATACAAAGCTTGCTGAGGGTCTGTTACAAAATATGTTCTCTCGTCTGAGTTGCTGGCTGGTTCTACTCTTTTGGAGCCGAGGGAGAGTAGGGAATGAATTTGGTCTCTGCTAACTGAGTTCTCTCAAAAAAAGGTTTTGTTGAGCTCTTAAAAAAGAAATTATATCAACAGTAATTCCAACTCCTAAAAGCAAAATCCAAACCTGGAAAATGTTATGGGTATGAATGTTCAGTCACAGCATTTGGGTCACAAGTTGGGGAAGGTTGTGTAAAGAGTAGGACACAAAGGAGTGTTTGGGGAAACATGAAAGGTGGGTTTAGTTTATAATGATGGCTACTGGACCCACAGCTCCATTACATGCTTACAACTACTGAGCTTGTTGCCAAACCTTCAGAGAAAGCCAGCAATCATGCCAAGAGGTCTAGACTTGCTTTGAAAGTCATAAGATTAGAAATAGAAAACTAAATGTACTGGCTAAGAACTTGGAGTCTAGAGTCAGACAGATTTGAGTTTAGGCCTGACTATAACACTTACTAGTTGTATGACAAAGAGAAAGTTGACTAACCTCTCCAAGGTGCAGTTTGCTTCAGTTTCCTTAGCTGTAAAATTGAAATAATAATATTGATCTCATTTATTAGTTGACATTTTATTGTAAGGTGAAGCTATTTATCATTTATATCAGTGTAAACCGGCAGAATCCTATTTTGTTACAATTATTATTGTCCACTACTATCAGTATTTATTGTAATGCTAAAATTGTCCCAGATTTAGGCAATGAGAATTCCTTCAAGAAAATATCTGCATTCTTTTGACATGATTCTATCATTTTTTTAGGCCCTTCCTTACTTTCTGGCCCCCAAAGTTATTTCAGTCCATCTTGTTTTTCCCTGGAGACAGCCATTTTCCCAAGGAGTCCTAATTCCTCTAGTGGAGAATGGTAAATAGAAACCAATAGTTTGGTGATAAGTGTTGCTATTGCTACTGGGTTGCCACTACCTTAGTCTCCCTTAGTGGACAGCACTAGGAAATTATACATAGTATATACAGTTTATACTGATCTCTTCATCACCAATACAAAACCACAGGGTCTGTTTTAACTTCCCCCTTTCTGTATTTGTATCTCTTATCTCTGACAGTGAGAACACTGATTCCTGGCATCCTCAACATAATTATTTACATGTACAAGTCCCTGCACGTAGCAAACATCTGAATCTGTTGAGTGCTTCCTTGCTTGAGTGCCATAATGCTACCTTCCCATCTCTCTTGGGTCTGTAAGTTTCTGATTAAAAAGGAAGGAAGAAAGGAAGGAAGGAAAGAAGGAAGGAAGTGATGGTGGGAGGGAAGAAAGAGTAGGAAGAAAGAAGAAAGGAAATATTTCTAAATAGGATTCTGTATGCCATCACAAACATCTGAGCTGGGAGGAATGGTAGATAGTAATGGTTTAGTTCTTATTAGTATAAAATGGGCAAGACTTTACCTCTCAAGGAAGTAAAGAAAAAAAGTGAGCAATAATATAAAAGAGAGAGATAAAGAGACAGACACAGAGAAAAAAAGAGAGACATAAAGTGAAATAGAAGAAGCTACCCAGGGCCAACACTTTTAGCCTCAGCCTTACTAGAAGTGTGAGTATCAAAAGCAGAAATTGCTGAAGGAAAACCTGAATAGAACCTTTGAACTGTGGAGCCATAAGAGGACTTTTGAGTTGGTCTCTGGAGAAGAACATATTACATTTACATTGAGAGACTATCATACTAATTCAAATCACCCTCTTTCACTGTTCAATCTATTTTCTTTCACTCTCCTTTATTTTCTTTCACTCTCCCTTCCAAGATATACTTAGAAATCATGTTGATCTCTACCAAAACTTCAGAATTATTATTTCTTTATTGAAGTATAGTTGATTTACAAGATTGTATTAATTTCAAGTTTGCAACATAGGAATTTGACAATTTTATAGATTATACTCCATTTAAAGTTGTTGCAAAACAACGACTATTTTCCCTATGCTGTACAATATATCCTTTCGCTTATCTATTTTATACACAGTAATTTATACATCTTAATTCTGTACCCACATCATGCCCCTCCCTTGTTCCCTCTCCCCACTGGTAACCATGAGTTTGTTCTCTATATCTGAGTCTGTTTCTGTTTTGTTATATACTTTCATTTGTTTTACTTTTTAGATTCCACATATAAATGACAGCATACAGTATTTGTCTTTCTCTGACTTATTTCACTAAGCATGATACTTTCTAGGTCCATCTACATTGCTGCAAATGCCAGAATTTCATTCTTTTTTTATGAGTGAGTAATATTCTGTTGTATATATATGACCACATCTTATTTATCCATTCATCTGTTGAGGGACACTTAGGTTGCTTCCCTATCTTAGTTTTTGGAAATAATGCTGCTATGAACATTGAGGTGCACGTATCTTTTCAAATTAGTGTTTTTATTTTTTCCTGATATATACCCAGGAGTGAAATTGCTGCATCATATGGTATTTCTATTTTTAGTTTTTTGAGGAACCTCCATGTTGTTTCCCATAGTGCCTATACCAATTTACATTGGTACACTAAGGTTCCCTTTTCTCCACATCCTTGTCAACATTTGTTATTTGTGGCCTTTTTGATGTTAGCCATTCTAGCAGGTGTGAAGTGATACCTGATTGTAGTTTTGATTTGCATTTCTCTAATGATTAGTGATGTTGAGCATCTTTTCATTTGCCTGTTGGCCATCTGTATGTCTTCTTTGGAAAAATGTCTATTCAGGTCTTCTGCCCACTTTTTTAATGGGGTTGTTTGGTTTTTTGATATTGAGTTGTATGAGCTAGTTACATACTTTGGATATTGACCACTTATCATTTGCAAATAGTTTCTCCCATTCAGTAGGTTGTCTTTTCCTTTTGTCAATCATTTCCTTTGCTGTGCAAAACATTTTAAGTTTAATTAGGTCCCATTGTTTATTTTTGCTTTTACTTCTGTTGCCTTAAGAGACAGGTCCAAAAAAATTATAGCTATGATTGATGTCAGGGAGATTTCTGCCTTTGTTCTCATCCAGGAGTTTTATGGTTTCAGGTCTTACATTTAGGCCTTTAAACCATATTGAGTTTATTTTTGTATATGGTGTGAGGAAATGTTCTAATCTCATTTGTTTTTACATGTAGCCATCCAGATTTCCCAGCGCCACTTATTGAAGGGACTGTCTTTTCTTCACTGTGTATTCTTGCCTCCTTTGTTGTAAATTAATTGACCATAGGTGCATTTATTTCTAGGCTCTCTATTCTGTTCCACTGATCTATTTGTCTGTCTTTATGCCAGTACCATGCTCTTTCAATTACTATATTTCTACAAAAAGTATTACTTTGAGAGAAATGTTTTTATTTATTTACTGAACGAGGTTTTGTTTGTTTTCCTTCTTGAAAGAAATTCTATATTTGTCCTTAAGAGAACTATTTCAGCTGGTTTATACTTTAGATGTACGTTAGATCATTTACCAAAAGTTATATAGAACAGATAGGTTTTAAAACAAATTAGAGAAATCTTGGCTATTTGCTATCCAAAGATCATTCGGCAGTAAACATCTCACCATTATCCTCATTTTGTTGGACGTCTATCTATTTTTTTTTTGGCTGTGCCACGCAGCTTGTGGGATCTCAGTTCCCTGGCCAGGGATTGAACCCGAGCCCTTGGCAGTGAAAGCATGGAGTCCGAACCCCTGGACCACCAGGAAGTCTCTGTCTATTAATTTCCATTGAGATATTTGTGAATAATGGAAGGCTAATACTAGCACAAGGTAAGCCTGTTTGAACTTTGGAGGAAGCTGAAAGGGACCCTGGACTTAACTCTTTGCCTGCAATATACACTCAGAAACATAAAAGTTTCCAACCCAAAGATAGCCATAAGGCATTGTGTAACTTTTTAGGGTATGCTTCTTCTAACTCCAAATAGTGATTTTAAGCGTTTGTTCCTGGAAACATCCTACTGCTTTACTTGTAACCTTCAAAAAAATCTACCTGCTTTTCCTTAAAAAAAAAAAAATTGATCCCGGGGCTTCTCTGGTGGCACAGTGGTTGAAAGTCCACCTGCCGATGCATGGGACACGGGTTCGTGCCCCGGTCTGGGAAGATCCCACATGCCGCGGAGCGGCTGTGCCCGTGAGCCATGGCCGCTGAGCCTGCGTGTCTGGAGCTTGTGCTCCGCAACGGGAGAGGCCACAACAGTGGGAGGCCCGCGTACCGCAAAAAAAAAAAAAAAAAAAAAATTGATCCCATGAGACACTTAGTATATGTTTTAAGTCTTTATTTAGTTATAAATAATCTTTTTAAAGCCGACCTTCATTTATCAGAAGAATTAGTTGTTCCTTTTGGCAGTCAAAAGAGTGGCATACCAGAACTTCCCTGTGTGACTTGGACTTTTTATTTACATTGAGGGGAAAAAAGAATTTGATCATAACCCTTCTCAGTGTTATTTGTTTCTCCTCCCATCCTTTGGTCTGAAATGGGAGGACTTAAAATATTAAATTATTTGAGTGGCTTAATGATTTTGTATTAAAAGCTGAAGATATGACTTCTAAATATTGCCTTGAGAAAACAAGAGTCTATTTTCAATAGGAGACATTACTAGGAAATGCATAATATGCAAATAAGCTTTTAGCCAACATAAAGCACACTTCTGTGAACCTTTGTCTGCATAATAATTCTATTCAAACTTCAAAAATCAAGATCCCAACCACTTCACATACACTGATAAACTAAGTAAATAAATACTATTTCAAGGGGGACTGATCAACATTTGAATAAAGTGTCTTCAGTAATATAAATACTTTCCATATTGTTGAACTTGTTTATATCTTCCAGTTTGCGTCTTAATGTAACAAGTTCTGAATATTGACAATATTGTTTTCTCCATTCCCTATGCCTTCACGTAAAGACTTTAGTGTGATTAGAAGCTTTTATGTATAGTTTTCCCCCTATATATCCTTTAATCTTGAAATGTCTTCCAACAATGCCTTGGAAGAGTGTGATGATCAGAATAAATATTTAGTTCTTTCTTACTAGATCTTTAATATCATGATAGGAAGCTGGTACAGTATATTTATGGGAAAGAGAGTAAGTTTTATTATTAGTCACTCAGATACACATATCTCTCGTATGTATGTACAATTGGCAATAAGCACATAAAAAATTTCCAACATCGTTAGTTATCAAGAAAATACAAATCAAAGCCGCAGTGAGATACAACTTTATATTCATTAGGATGGCTATAATAAAGAAGTCAGATAATAACCAGTGTTGATCAGGATATGGAGAAATCAGAAACTTCATAGACTGCTCGTAGGAACATAAAATGGTGCAGTCATTTGGAAAACAGTGTGATAGTTCTATGGGTTTGATAATTGCATAAAGTTTTATCCACCACCATAATGATATAGAACAGTTTTATTATTCCCTAACTTTTTTCCAACTACTCCTTTGTAATCAACTTTATGCAACATCTAACTCCTAGCAACCACTGCTTTGTAATTTCACTATAGTTTTGCCTTTTCCAGAATGCCAAACAAATCAAATTACATAATATGTAACCTTTCGGCCCTCAATTCTTTCACTAAACAAAGTGAATTTGAGGTTCATCCACTGTTGTGTGAATCAACATTTTGTTCCATTTTATTGCTAAGTAGTTAGGATTCAGTTGTTTGGATGCACCACAGTGCTTTTATCCATTCGCCAGTTGAAAGACATCTGAGTAGTTTCTTGGCAATTACAGCTAAGCATTCACATTCAGGTACTTTTGTGAACCTAAGTTACTTTTTTCTTCAAGGTAATCAACTATGAGTGAAAATTCTGGGTAAAATTATAAATGCATGTCTAACTTCATTTCAAAAGTTGCCACATTTGTCCATAGTACACTTTATACTGTACTTTTGCATATAGTGAACATTTTTCCTATACATATTATATTTCCACCAGCTATGTATGAAATTCCCCCTGGCTTTACAACTTCATCAGCACTTGGTATTGCATGTTTTTCTTTTCTGTTTTGCAGTTATGCTAGGTGTGTAGTGTTATCTCACTGTGGTTTTTTATTTGTGAGGACTTAATTCTGGGCTCTCTATTCTATTCTGTGTGTCTATATGTCTATCTTTATGTCAGTACCACATTGTTTTGATTGCTGTAGCTTTGTAGTAAGTTTTGAAATGAGAAAGTGTGAGTTCCAGTTTTATGTTCTTTTTCAAGATTATTTTGGCTATTCCTTGAGACTCCATATGAATTTTAGGATGGATTTTCTATTTCTGCATAAAGCATCGTTGGGATTTTGATAGAGATTGCACTGAGTCTGTAGATCATTTGGGGTACTGTTGACATCTTAACAATATTAAATCTTCCAATTCAAGAACATAGGATGCATTTTTATTTATTTATGGCTCTCTCTTTATGCATGTTTCTTCTCTCCATTATTCTCTGAAATCTAGCTGCCTTGGTCTCCCTACACTCTCAGCTCTATTTCCCCAACTCAGGGAGTCCACCAGGATTTGCCTGTTTCTCCTTCCTGTCCCACAGACTGGAAATTCTCTCAAGGCAGAAAGTTGGGCACTTGTAGAGTTCACCTTGTCTGTTTCTCATCACTCAGGGATTACTGATATTTTTGCCTGTATCCAGTGTCTTGAAAATCACTGTACTATATATTTTCATAGTTTTTGATTGCTTTAGGTGGATAGATAAATCTAGTCTCTGTTACTCTATCATAGTCAGAAATTTGAGTCTTAAATCAGGGTTCCTTCCCAGCCATAAAAAACTCAGAGATCCACTCTTTCCTGCATGTTAGCAAGTCTGTCCTGCCTTGGTATCTCTCTGATGTCTTCAGCTAGATTTTTTTAGTATTTTTTTCCAGCATTTTTATTGCCATAAGCAGTTTTGGACTAAGATGAACTAGTCCACCATCGCTGGAAGCAGAAATTGTTATTGTGCAATGAATTTTTTATCTTCATTATGCATTTTACCATCTACCGAACTCTTGCTATAATCTCTAAATCATTGACTGATCTTTCCAACCATGGCTGGAGAAGTTTGACACACACTCGTTTAATAAAAACTGTGTGTAAGGCATTATCTAAAGCAATGTGAGAGTTATAAAATGATAGAAGACTTTGTTCCTATTCATGTAGATTTTTAAGGGCTAATTCTAAAAAGTTACAATTAATTGGGGTAGAGATATGTATATAAAAACACTGTGTATCTTAATAATGTTAAAGGCACTTAAATGCCAAAGAATATATAAGGTTAAAATATTTGTAATAGTCCTTGCACTTTAGTTGTCAAGGCAAACTTTTGTTATTTGTAGATACAGAGCCATTAATAAATCAAATCAAATCAAACTGTTGCCCTAACTTGAATGTCCTTGAGCAAAATTAGACTTGTAAGATACAAATAATCTTATAAGGTATAGCTTTCATTTGTTTGACTAATTAATTTCTTTATATAACATGAAAATGTTTAATGCCTGCCATGTTGTTCTAAACCCTAAGGTAGCAAAGATCACTCAGACAAATAAAACACAGAAACCTAGAATAAATTAATGCACAAACATATGCAGTAGTTAGTACCAAAAATAAAACTTTAAATGGGAAAACAAAATGTGATTTTTCTCATTTTATTTCACCTCAATTGATATAAATTAACATTCATCAAAGTAATCACTGTGAACTCACACAAACGTGTGCACACATGCATATACACAGATACTCATAAATATGTTAATTTAGAGTTAAACAGGAGAACAAAGATACACAAATAGGAGTCACAAAAGGAACTGGTTACTGGATCTCTTGATGTCACATGAGATACTGAAGTAAATATCTATGAAACTTAGGAATAGAGTTTAGCATTTTTTAAATCAAAGTTTTAAGACACGTATCTTAAGACCATTTCAATTATTTTTTAATTGGATGAAAAGAAATACAAATAAATTTGATACGACTCTCAAGAAATAATCTATTGACACTGATGAATGGCTTTGAGAGCTGAGGATTTGGTCCTCTGCAGACCACCCTTGCATCTGTGTACTTCACTGGCCCAAAGTCAGTCAAAGGCTGGTCAATAAGTGAACCTCCCCACCACCCAAACGTTGCATGGAGGGAAGGTACATCAAAGACTACCAGGAACCAAATGCACTGAAGCTCTGAGGCTTCTGATGGTCCAAATTTCAGTCAGGACAGTCAGGATTGCAGATTATTTCTCTGAACAAGTCATGATTAATTCAGAGGCTAGGAATACAGTTTACAAAGAATGTTCAGTTATTTTGATAAACCAGATTGAGAGAGGTCAAGACAATAATTTGGTCAAAGCTGTTTGCCCACAATTTTCCAGGAACATAACACAGTTCTCTATATTTTCATCAATATGTATCCCAAACTGCTCTGCACAGAGCTTCCCTCGCAATTATGATTTTAAGTTGAACAAAAAATGGTGAATTGTCTTTCAAAAGCATTTTTTGTGTCTAATAAATATTTATTGAAAGGTTATTGGTTGTTACTTAAGCTAATTAGACAATAAATTAATATAAGTCTAAACAGATAGGCCTAGTTATTTATAGTTACATCCTAATTATTGGTCTAAAATTTATGTATTTACTCAACCATAATTAAAATTAAAATATTCTAGATACTTAAGAAGATGTGAATACAGAATAAGTTTAAAAGTTAAGCTTGAAATTTGTTTAGAGAACAATAATTTTCCTCCAAAGAATTTTTTAAATTAAAGGCACCAAATTTATTTACACAGAATGTCAAAAGCATTTTGGGTAACAAAGTTATGAGAACATTTTTTCTTGTAAGAAGATTATTCAGTTCTAAGACTTTAATTTCAAATTGTACATTCCACTCAAAGAATGTGAGGTTCTTAATAGCCATGATGTTGTAAAAATATTACTTTCATATTGTACTCATATCCCATTCTTCCAGTCTACCCTTAGAGTTGAGAAAAATGAATACAGTGACCTTAATGTGTTCAGAGATTTCCCTAAGTACATAACAGAGGAAAATCAATCTCTCTCTTGATACATACATACATACATGGCTATATAGCTCTATGGCTATATGTATATGCATATATCTATGAGTATATGTATAGAGAGGTTCTGGTTCACTACCTCAGTTGTGAAGCCAGATAAAGTGTGACAAGGAATTCATAATGTTCGGACATTCATTTAAACAAATTCTTTATTCCATAAACATTGCCTCAGCTTTCAAACATAAATAAGTAAAGATGAACTATTCATATCTTCTCTCCAGATGTTTTGTGTTTTGAGACTGCATATCACAGCTGGGCCAGTGACCTCTGAATCCTGGGAAACAGAGAACTCTGCAGTTCAACTTTAATAGAGGGAAAGTTCTCTGGCTGAGAGGTAGAAGCAGGTGGACTCCATGTTCTGCATTGTTTTACTCATAGAGCCAAATTCTTCATTAAGCAGTAGGGGGTGGAGGGAATTGCCACAGCTATTATTTTCTAAGTGCATAAAAAATCTTAAGCAGAGAGTTTAGATTTCTGATATTACCTGTTTATGTCTTGGAGTAAATACTGACAAAAAATGCACTGAATACAAAACTGATGAAACTAATTCTTGGTTTCTAAGGATATAGTCACAGATATTAGTGAACCTCACTGAAATCAGCCTTTGAGGTTAAAAATCCCAATACATCCGTTACTCATTGAATTAGAATATCTGTTAATTATCTGATTAAGGGAGCTTGTAACTTCATGTAACTTAATGTAAGACACCGAAACACTCTCTTGGAAAGGGTTTGCCCCTTAAAGTTCTTGGGATAGTGGCTAAGAAAACTCTCAGAAAACCAAGGTGATTGTGAACTTGCCCTTCATAATAAAAGGAATAAGAATTAATATTGGGGGATATGGAGGGATATCTAGTGTCCTAAAGGGTCCAGAAAGGTTGGTCACTTGGAGGCAGGGTGAAAGAGGGCAGAAAACGTCATTGGGCCATTTGGTAGAGGAAGGACTGTAAGCATTCTTTTCCCAGTTTGACAAGGCATCAAAATCTCTGGGGTGCCTGATCAAAATGCAAGTTATTCAACTTACCCCAGACCTACTGGACCAACATCTCAAGACATGAATCTTACAATTTTCATTTTCGACAAACTTCACAGGTGATTACTATACTTTAAAAAAAGGTTTGATAACTACTAGAATCAGAAAAACAGAGATGTCAGGTGGGAATTTGAGAAAAGAAATAGGTACACTGGAACAATGTGACTACATCAATATCTTCAATAAAGTTGACTCAAATTATGAAACGCTAGATGGGCAAGGGTTTCTTGTGGAAATCAGTGAAATAATTGAGTTCTGCTGACTAATTTTTATGGTACCCAAACAATCAGCCCATGTGGTCAAAAGGAAATTGTCATCAGAATTACAAAAAATATTTTGGTTCATGTTTTAAACAAATCTTCTCTAATATGAACCTACTATCTTGGTAGGATGAACAGTCAAGTGAAGATAATCTAATTTTTCCTCGCTGATTGAAGAGCTTGCACTTTCTCGAGGCCATAATTGTGATCATCATTTTACATTTGTCAGCGGTCATAACAGTAGGTGTAAGTACACTAGGAATTGGGCTAAATGTAAATTGAAGTCTGTAGTATTCTTAGAGAGCAAATGGCTTCAGGGAGGTAACAGTAGGTATCAAAAGAGTTGATTGAGTTGCAGTCTGAATTTCCACAACCATAGAGTATGTGGATGGGGCTACACAGAGCTTCTGCCAAGATATCCAAGCCCCAAAGCAGTCAAGTCATAGAACTAGGTGGAAGAAAAGGTGAGAGCAAGGATGCCATGGCACTTGGGAGCTGAACCCAGTTTCCCACTAATTTGGAATATAAATAGATTATTTTTTGCCCTTAGTTTGTTGTTCCTAGAAGACACCTAGCACTTCTATACACTATACCAACTAGCAATTATCTAAAAATACCTCAAAACATGCACTTGACCAATGTGTGTGTGTGTGTGTGTGTGTGTGTGTGTGTGTGTGTGTGTGTGTTAACCAAATTCTTGATATTGCTTGGGAAGAGAATATTTTGGTTCACTGAAGGTACAAGTCAGCTAACTGGCCTCAGACCATGCATTCTTTCTTCTTTGTTCACATTTTGCTGGCTGGCTATTTTTTAGAATACCTTCACTAGGATGAAGGATGTGTCCTTTTACTATCGTAAAATGAAGAGGAATCAAGGCTGAATGAAAGATAATAGCAGAAGGCGTTATCACTGAATGAAAAGGATACAAATTTGTGGCAGCAAATTCTTCCTTTGTAAATTTTTTCAAATTGGAGTGTATTTCGTTGTTGTTTTCTTATTATAAAAGACTATTCCTTTTAAAGAAAGGTCTGAAAAACAATGAAAGAGTAAAGATTATAATAATTATAATAAAAATTAATAATTATAATAAACCTATTAAGCCTATTATCTTGAAGTAACTATTGTAAACCTTGGCAAATATATTTTCAGAATTACGTGCATTCACACACATATATTCAATAGTTTTATTTTTATTATTTACGAAAATGGGATCGTATTTTAGTTTGATAACAGATTACTTATATTCAACCACCTTAAACTACAAAAACAAGAATTTCATAGGGTGCAATCCGTACATCCTATATTTCAGTCTGTTTCTTTTCCTTTTAAAAATATATCATGCATATATTTCCATAATAAATTGCTATAATATCTGCATAATTTTCCATTATGTGGAATTTATTAACTGATCCTTTCTTATTGGACATTTAGATTTTCATTTTTTTCCTGTTACTAATATTGCTTCCATAAACCTTCTTATAGCTAAATCTGTCCCACACACTTCCACCTTCCCCTGCCGACGGATATGTTTTCATAAGTGGAATGCTTAGATGAAAGGATATGCACTACAAATACATACCTTTTAGCTTACTATTTTTCTACAAATGTTCTGTGATGTTGTTTACTTCCCATGGCTGCATCTACACACAGAAGTGGATTTTGTTATTCACTACTTATACTAGCTACTAACATGCTGAATGCAATAAAATGTTTTGAAAAAAGCTTTACAAATGACTTTTTTTAGCTGCTTTTTCTGTTGTTGTCGTGGGTTGGCAAAATTACAGGCCCTAAATGTATTGATATCATCTTTTTATTTTCTTGGTTCAAAATTATTAACACTGTGATATTTAGAGACTACGAACAAAGTCTGTACTAACCAGATGAAACCTTCTCTCATTCTTCAAATGAACCCCTTAGGTGAAAACAGGTATTGAGTGAGAAGGATTTAAATAAATTTCTGGCTTCTTTTCCACATCGGACCTGTAGAAACCTTGTCTGTAATTGCCTTTTCGTTTTCCAGCATTCATGTTTCAGCTGCCCATCATAAACATCAACTAAATCTTTAGGAGTCTTTCCTCACCTGTCCTTGACGGCTTAGTCAGAAAGCAAAGATAATAAAACTTGTGACATCAATTTGTGTCATAACCCGGAGCCAGGCTTCATGTTGAAGGACTACGAAATTATAAAGTAGTGTTATCAGTTGTGTTGAAAATAATAATTGAGTAACTGCAGCCATAGATCATTCAGTGGTTCAAGAAAGCAAGGGCATCAATTATGTGACTGATAAGGAATTAATGTAAATACCAAAGAATGTGGCATCTTCCCATAAGCTTGCAAGGTTAGGTTGGATCTAATAATGAACTCCTGGTAGTGAGCCAGAACCAGAAGTGTCTGAGGGGCTGGAAGCTAGTCAGCTACTCTAGCTGCTCTCTAATTCTCCTCTCTAACTTGCCTTGCCGTTTCTCCAGGGTTAATGACTTGACTTTTAGCTGTCCTAAGATTTCACACATACCTCTTTACACTACCATGCAGTCACTTTCTGTGTGTCTGTCCCCCGTATGTCATGAGAGCCATGATGGTAAGGACCACAGTGGGTTCATCCCTCTTCACGTAGCCCAGGAACTGAAACTTTGGCAGCCCCAATGAAAGGATGAGTAATGCAATGTTAATTTTTTTTAAAGGCACAATTCTCTGTCAATTTTAGTCAAAGATTGGATCAACAGGAGTAGTCCTTGTGTTCCCAAATTAGAGACACACACTAGGAGTGTTAGAGACGTCAATGGAAAATAACTCTATTATTGTATTAATTCAATCATTTTATACCAGTAGACAATATTTTTTAAAAGCACAAAGAACAGCATTGACAGGGAAAGAAAGTACCAAATTATGACAAAAAGACAAATTATTAGAAGGCAGGGAGCTGGGGGAAGGGTTGGGATGGAAAGGATTGGAAGAAAAACTGCTACCAGGAAACCAGCTCCTTTCTTTCCACCATACATTGGTCTTTTGCTATAGGAGATAAATGAGCCATTGACTTCTGACTCATAGATTGTATCTGGGAGAAGCTCAGTTTTGATTTTAGCTTTCTTGATGATCAGGTCCTGGGTGAGATGCAGGGGAAGTAATCAGAGAAAGCCAATAGCTAAGTACCTGGCTAGCTGGACCCTGGCCACTCTGAGAATCAGAATTAGATGTCACAGGGTCTAGATGTTGCCTTCAAAACACTGGTGTGCCCACACGCTCCTCATCAAAGGTCTCCACTAGTGGAAATGCCAAAGCTGCTATCCAGCGAGTTTATGTTTACAGTGCAAAATCCACACTGGCTTTTATAGAGTTTTCTTTAATACCCCAATTTCCTGATGCCAGGCCTTTGTACTTGCTGTTCCCTGGGTTACAACGTCCCCACACCCTCACACACCTAGATCTTTCTTATCACTCAATTCAAATGTCATATTCTCAGAGTGGTCTTCCCCAATCATTCTACCTCATATTAAACTGTCGCTCCCCAAACCCTTTCTCTCAATAAACACACTCTGTTTTATTCTCTCCATGGTACTCACCAATATCAGAAACTATGTTATGTATAGATGTGTCTATTACCTATCGTTCCCCACTGGAATATAATTTCCAGGAGAACAAGCACACTGTCTCAGTCACCACTGCATTAATGCTGGCAGGTGGTAGGGACCCAATATATATTTACTGAATGAATGAATGAATTTGTATAAAACCTCAAGTCTGTTTACATCAGGCTTGTTTACTCTCATTATCGTATCGCTTAAAGTGAATTTTGTTCTGGGGCTTCCCTGGTGGCGCAGTGGTTGAGAGTCCGCCTGCCGATGCAGGGGACACGGGTTCGTGCCCCGGTCCGGGAGGATCCCACATGCCGCGGAGCGGCTGGGCCCGTGAGCCATGGCCGCTGAGCCTGCGCGTCCAGAGCCTGTGCTCCGCAACGGGAGAGGCCACAACAGTGAGAGGCCCACGTACCGCAAGAAAAAAAAAAAAAAAAGTGAATTTTGTTCAAACAAGGTGATACAGGCCATGAGGAACAAGCAAGCTCTTCTCCTCGGGAATTCAAGAAACAGAAACTAGCCAAAGAGGGACACACGTGCTAGCCTCGGACACATTTCCTCGATGAGGGTAATGAGAAAGAAACGGCCATAGAAACAAAACCTGGGATGTGAGTACCACTAAACACATCCCAGGTACAAGAAGTAGATGCAGTTGAAATGCCAAACCAGTGTGTAGATGGACCCTACGGGAGTCACTGAACACATCAGAGCCCTAAAGCCATCCTATAGGAGGTCATAATTCCATCTCAGTTTTACAGGCTTGTAAAGGAAATGTCTAGATTAAAGCAGCTTTCACACAAAAACACAAAGAATCTGTGTTTCTAGAGTCTGAGTAATGTTAAGTTTTGAGTGGTTTAGTGTCAAGACAGAGAAGCACAATGAGATTAATAGTTGAAAATGGCAGGTGGGGGGCCCATCAAACTCGAGCATGAAGCTGGATCGTGTTTAGCCAGGGGTAACGGGGGCAAGAGGATTTACAAGCATTCCCAAGATCCCGAGATTGACATTTCTTTCAGAAGTTTCTTAGGTTTCCCTCATTTCTCAATATTGCAATTATTAAAAAGAAACAGCCGCACAAGGGTTATTTTGACTGTCACTCAAACAATTAAATATTGTAATTCCAGAAGAGTTTATGTTCTGAAACTTGTTCGCAGAATACTCCTTCTAACATCAATTGATGTTAGTCACCAAAAGCCTGATTAATGAAAGGAGAGCCGTGGCATTGGCTGAGGAAGAACGTTGATCCGTAATTAGGGCATAAATGATCTTTCACTCTTCTGGCTGTAGATTATTTACTTTGGCTGGTACTGAGGATAACCTGATATATGACAAGATTTATGAAACTTGAACAAAACTTCCAAAGTATACACATGAGCGTTGCTGACCAGATGGAATCTCTCAGTACAGTGTGCATGGAAACAAAGCCACATATTTCCACGGTGCGACCAAAGAGTTGTGTTGTTAAAATTTTACTGTAAAAGCAAGCTTTTCTCATGTTAGCCCCCTTCTTAAATCACTTTCTGTTGACACTTGGTATTAGCAAGGATTATTGTTTACCCTGGATGGTATGGATGTATAGACTAAAACAGTGGCTCTGCTTACACATGCCCATGTGTGTATGTGTATAGTCAGATATACATATATACACACATACATGGACATATATATTATGAATATACACATATTTGTACCTAACAAATACAAAATAAGGTTGACAAGTACAAAGTTTGTTCATACCAGCTCTTGGCAGGATATAAATAATCGAAGTGTGGCTTTTTAAATGAAATTGATTCTCATATTGAATGCAGAGAGTTGATTTTGTCTTTGAAAACAGAACCATTTTGTACAATATGTCCTTTAGTGTTTAAATTCTGAGTTTTTCCAACCTATTTTTATATACACCTAAGTTCTTGAATTTTTTTATTGCTGTGGGGACTGACCTAATTTCCAGTTCATGGAGATATGCAGTCTCTGTGTCTGTGTGTATATGTATTAATTGCCTGAAAACAGAAACCATGTTTTTTCTAGATTATATGTTATTTCCGTAGATTTAGTGTATCTTTTAGGAACACAGAGAATGTTACTTAAGTATAGTAATGCCACTTTTCATTTCAACTGCTTCTATATTTTATTAAAAAATAGAGTAATTGATCACCACTCTTTGTTACCATTATCCATTATATACAGTGTGAAGATGCTGTACCCATTTTAAATGTAAAGTTATCATTTGCTGGGACATCATGTTCTCATTTATACCCAATCAACACTCATTGGAAAAAAAAATGTTAAGTTTAATCATACCGTGCCTCATTGGAAGTAAAAATAATTACCTTTAATAGGTGATGTTATATCAGCTTTTTAAAACTCATATTTTTAAAACCAGGATTGAGACTCAATTGGAATTTTCTAGCCTGAATAAAAGTTCCAGAGAGTCATTTAAATGACTCCCCAATTCCTGCTTCTTCCATAATGTCTTCCAAGACTGAATGGGGAAATCCTTTTTAATTCATAAGACAAATCAATTGTTGGATGGAACGCTCAGCTCAAATTTTAAACATTACTCTTGTCAGCAATCCTAATATTTACCCTGTATGTAAAAATAATACACTATATATATGTATATATATAATTGAATCACTTTACTGTATACCTGAAACTAACACAGCATCATAAATCAACTATATGTCAACAAAATTTTTAAAAAATACACAATCACCAAGAATTTAAGTCTAGATTTAATATTTTTAATTTAATTTAGTATTTTTTAAATATTTTCCTTCTCTTGTCTATGTTCTACCTAAACATCTGTATTCATTTGAGGATTATCTGAGGGGAGAGAATTAATCTTTACCTAACATCAGAACAGATTTAACAACTCCATGCAATTCTTATCATCCCCTTTTCACAGATGATACAATTGAGGCTTAGAAAAGTTAAAATAAGTTTCCTAAAGTCATGCAACCAGAAAGTGGCATAACCAGAATTCAAATCTCTAATTAAGATTAAAACATCAATCAGCCTTAAAATCTTTTAAACACCATACATATAAAATGGCTTCCACAGATCTCTTTACCATATCAAGAGTAATCATAAAATAAACAATTTCTGATCAGAAGAATGCTTTTGATATGATCACTTCTTTATTCATTTACTGACCTTAGCACTTTCACATTTACTAGGTTTGTAAGCCCATGGGGAGTGAAATGATGCATCGGTGAAATTAATCAATAAAGTGTTGGATCAGGGGGGACCTCCAGGCAGAGAAGCTGCTACAGTGACATGCTCCAACTGGAACAAGAGCCACTGCAGAAATGTTCCCATAGTGCCACAGGGCAACACAGGTCCAAGATTGATGGAAGAAGCAGAGGGGCAAGGGAAGGAATAAAGGTGGAGCTTATGGAGCCAGTCCTCTTATGAGAGACCAGCACATTGCCCTGGCTAAGACCTTGGCCTGCCAACTGGCCACCTCGAAGTGAGGGCTCCTTTCAACAGGTTCCCTGGTCCTGGGGACGCAGTTTCATAGTGTTTAAGGATGAGGTGTCTGGAGCCAGGCTGCTTGGATCTGAATTTCAATCCATCACTTATTATCTGCATGACCTTTGCAAGTACTTTTTTTTTTTTTTTTTTTTTTTGCGGTACGCAGGCCTCTCACTGTTGTGGCCTCTCCCATTGCGGAGCACAGGCTCCGGACGCGCAGGCTCAGCGGCCATGGCTCACGGGCCCAGCCGCTCCACGGCATGTGGGATCTTCCCGGACCGGGGCACGAACCCGTGTCCCCTGCATCGGCAGGCGGACTGTCAACCACTGCGCCACCAGGGAAGCCCTGCAAGTACTTTTAATGAGTGCCTCAGTTTCCTTACCTGTGCATGGGCATGAAACACTGAAATGAAGTGATGTGTATGGAATATGAACAATGAAGTATAGCACAGAAGACAATTCTAAAACCGCTACCTATTTTTGTTATTAAAAAAGCCTTTCCACTGCCTCTAGGACTAGCACCTTTGCTCCTTTTCTGGTGGTAAGTTCATCTTTGAAGGAAAAAGAAAGCATACACACAAAAGATCCTCCCTCCTACTTCATGGCCCTGTACTTTAAGACTGTTATTCTCAATTAGCCGAATCTATTACATCTTTAAGAAGAAAGAAAGGGTAGACCAGTTAGATTTGCATCAGAACTTAGTAATTGCGTCAATGTACTTACCTTTTAATTCTAACCTCAGTGGAAAGGCCAAAAATGGCCATTCATATACACAATCTGGACAAAACAGGACTTAGGTCCTCTCTCCAAAAAGCTAAGCAAATTTCTGACAACCAAGGAAAGCTGTGTTTCAATAAAATCATTTTAATGGAACCTGGAAAAGAAACAGCTCAAAAAATTCAACAAATAATAAAACAATAGACATTCATATATAATACACACACACACAGATATTAAGAGACTCTATGACACATTTAACCTAAGTCTTTAGGATAAGGTTAAAATATTGCTTTTGTTGGCATTTGGGTATTATTACATGTGGTAAGAAAAGATTCAAGAATTTGGTTTGAAAAATACCCAGGTGTTAATGTGCTGGTTCAGTCAAGCGTGCCCCAGAGACCTGCCCCCCCTCCCCCAAAGGATGCAATACTGTTCTGGTCTAGTGTGTACCATCATCAATGTGACCTTTACAGAGGTGGCCTGAATAAGTCATCACTATAAAGCTCTTGGAATGAAAAGCACCCCATCAGTACTTACTGTACTTTGCATTTTTTATGACTCAAATCTTTTACCAGAGATGAGCAGCTTCTAAAGATATTAGAAGAGTGGTTTATAAATAGGAAGTAGCTATACTTGCAATTCATTCGTTTCGGAAAAATTGTAATTGCTGCATGAATATTTGCGTAGCAGAAATATTAATTGAAACATTCACTAAACAACAGAAAAATAGCAGGCCTTTAAATAACAATGCTACTTTAAGGACTGCAGGGGCTTATTTTTAGAAAACATGAAGGTATGGTTTTTGGTTCCTTCCTACAGGAAGACTAATAAAAATAAAACCCTCTCTTGGGATAGACTGCCATCATTCATGGTGTGCCTTTTCATGTGTTGCCAAACCAGCAAATATCACTGACACCTCCGTCTTGGTGTGGTCCATCCCAACAAGACTGCCATTTTGTGTTTCTTCCTATTTAAGAAAAGCCCAGCCGTCTACATACAGCTGTTTTATCAGCTATAAAAGATAATTTTGTTGTATTAACTCCATAAATTTTTTAGAGCCAGCAAGGCTTCGACAGCATAATGGCTTAATTTTTCATTCTAATAATAACCGCCTGCCAGTTGAAATGAATAGGATCAAAACCAAACATTTCTGTTCTATAACATGATCCATGACAGATGTACTTCTTAGGAGGCCCTGGGCAGGGAAGTCCTGGCCCCTTTTCCAATTCACCCCATGGCAGTAAAAGCGTGAACACCAGGGAGAGGGTCTGACAGGAAAGGAGCTCAAGGGAAAGTGACCTGGTTGTCCTCTACACTTAAATCCGCAGTTGGCCGTAGGCCTGATTTAAGATGAGGCACGTTTTTAGATCTTGACAGTGCTGTGTTGTTTCCCAGTTGCCGTCTTCTTCAGCTTTGACCAGCTCCCTGGAAAATTCTCATCTATTTCTTTCTCTCTTTTATGCTCCCCCTTTTATCATTATATGCATAAGAAAGTGAATAATTCAATTATTCACTTGTTTGTATAGATTTTTTGTTGTTGACAACTTAAAAGTGTTTCTTTTTAAATGCCAGAACAAATCTTGATACATTTAAGTGAAAATAAGGTCACGCAAGTTTGTGCCAACAAGCTACTCAGGCTTTATGCAGTTATTGATTTCTCTACCTAATGAAACTGAATATCAGCAATTTCTTTTTCATTTTTTATAAGGGAGATCACTTTCTGGAAGGAAAATTTAGTGAATTCAAGTGCAAATTTCCTATTTTTGGAATGCAGTGGATTTATTTTCATTAAGAAACCAACGTTTCATCTACTCTGATCTTTCCTATATGTCTTTTTTTGCAAAGGCCTGTGACCCTTTTTTAAACAATATGCAAAACATTTTAAAACTCTCTTCTTCATGAAATCATTACTCAGTGATTTTTCCTTTCTATTGTATATACTTTTCTACATTTTTCAGGTTTTTTAGTCCATTACCTTAACCACTGAGCCACAACCCTGTGTTTCCAAGTTTTCTAAGAAAGTATATTTTACTTCTAAAATTGGAGGGATACCTACATGTATAATCTTTTAAAATACCTTTCAAATTGTTTCACAATTTAATGCTATGCATGTGGAAATTTATAAAAGAAATCCTCAATATTAGTCATGAGTGAACTATTCACATTAAGGTGGGAGGACGGTAAAGGATCATGTTTAGGTCAACTGTTTTGAAAGACCCAAATCACAGTAGAAGCAACAATTTTTAGGATGACTTTGAAAACTTTATAGTTCTCTCCATCCAAATATTAATCTTTACTATCAGTAACAATACTACAGAAAATATTGCCTGAGTGAAGGATGCACACACAGTTTATTTTCTCTGTTTTTTTTTAACTTTTTCTTCAAATTAATTTCAAACTCACAGAAAAATTCTAAGAATAGTATAAAGAACTTCTGAATGTTCTCATCCACATTTTCCAAGGTTTAACACTTTGCCACATTGCTTTATCATTCTCTCTGTAATATATCCTATTTTTTTCTGAACTATATGGGAGTAGCTGCATACATCATGCCCTTTAACCCCTAATCTGTTAGTGTTTGTTTCCTCAAAACATGTTTTGAATCCAGAAATTTTCATACTGATATAATGCTGTTATCTAATATACAGTCTATATTTCAATTTCTTGAATTGTCCCAGTGATGTCCTTTATATCTATCTTTCCCAGTACAGGATGCAATCCAGGATCTCTTTAGTATCTTTTTTTTTTTTTTTTTTTTTGCGGTACGCAGGCCTCTTACTGCTGCGGCCTCTCCCGTTGCGGAGCAACAGGCTCTGGACGCGCAGGCTCAGCGGCCATGGCTCACGGGCCCAGCCGCTCCGCGGCATGTGGGATCCTCCCGGACCGGGGCACGAACCCGTGTCCCCTGCATCGGCAGGCGGACTGTCAACCACTGCGCCACCAGGGAAGCCCTCTCTTTAGTATCTTTTAATCTAGAATAGTCCATCAGACTTTTTCTGTCTTTTATGCCTTTGACATTAATTAAAAATACAGGCTGTTTACAGAAGATCTCATTATTTGGGTTTTCCTGATGTTTCCTTCTTGTGAGTTTTAGCTGGAATACTACATAAGCAATGTTTCCATCCAGATTATTCTATCAGGAGGGATATGATGGCTGTGTGCCCTTTATCAATGATGTTAATTTGATTCCTTGGCTAAGGTACCTCTGCAGCAAACTTTCGTATTACAAGAGTTCAAGATTTGTCTGCAGGGTTTTTTTTTTTAATTTTTTTTCTTTTTTATTGAGACTAAGGGTGTATAGTCAAAGTACTACATTCAAAAGTTACCTACATTAGTTCTTTCCCCCTTAAGTGTAGCTGTTTTGTTCTTTTTTTTTTTTTTTTTTTTGCGGTACACGGGCCTCTCACTGTTGTGGCCTCTCCCGTTGCAGAGCACAAGCTCCGGACGTGCAGGCTCAGCGGCCATGGCCCACGGGCCCAGCCGCTCCGCGGCATGTGGGATCCTCCCAGACCGAGGCATGAACCCACGTCCCCTGCATCGGCAGGCAGACTCTCAACCACTGCACCACCAGGTAAGCCCCCAGGTGTAGCTGTTTTTAAAAACAGAAGTTGAATTTTAAAATTTCTCCTTGCATTCAGTTTTAGGGATTTATCCCCTACTCTTAGTTTCATGTTATTTTATTTCCTTTGAATATGCAGAATATTTACTTGATTTCAAAAGTCAAAATTATACAAAAAATCTACTCAGAAAATTACTTTCTCCCATAAGAAATCAGTCCCATAAATTTCTGGTTTATCCTTTCCCATGTTTCTTTTAACAAAAATAAGTATGTTTTCTTATTTCTCCTTTCTTACATGAAGAGTAGCATGCTATAGAAACTTTTTTGCACTTTGCTTTTCTCCCCTTAACAATATATATTCAAATAAGTCTCTATCAGTTCATAGAGATCGTCTTCATCCTTTTTTAGAGTTGTATTGTACTCTGCTGTGTGGATGTACCATAGTTTATTCAATCAGTCTTCTTTACTTAGGCAATTTAGAATTGTCAGTAGTTTATAATTACGATTGGTGCTTGTTAGAAGTGTATCTTCAGGCTAAATTCCTAAAACTGGGATTTGAGGGTCTAAGACATTTGTAAATTTGCTAGATACTGTCAGATCCCCCTTTCAAAGGGTTGTCCCATTTTGCATTGCCACCCGTGATGAATGAGAAAGGCTGTTTTCCAACAGTATATTGTCAACCTTTTAAATTGGTGCCTATCTAACCAGGTAAAAATAGTATTCCGTGTAGTTTTAAATTTGTATTTTCCTTTTATGAAAGAAGTTAAGCATCTTTTAATAGATTTGAGGGCCATTTTAATGTCTTTTTTTAAAAAAAATTTGTTTAGGTGCTTTGCTCATCTTGAATTTTTTCCCTCATTCTTTCTTTTTATTGAAATGTAGTTGATTTACAATGTTTTGTTAGTTTCAGGTATACTGCAAAGTGATTCAGTTATATGCATAACTGAATATATATATATATTCTTTTTGAGATTCTCTTCCCTATAGGTTATTACAAAATATTAAGTATTGTTCCCTGTGTTGTACAGTAGGTCCTTGTTGGTTATCTATTTTATATATAGTAGTGTGTATCTGTTAATCCCAAACTCCTAATTTATCCTCCCCCCCTCTCCCCTTTGGTAACCATAAGTTTGTTTTCTATGTCTGTGAATCTATTTCTGTTTTGTAAATAAGTTTGTTTGTGTCATATTTTAGATTCCACATATAAGTGATATCATATGATATTTGTCTCTTTCTGACTTACTGCACTTAGAATGATAAACTCTAGGTCCATCCATGTTGCTGCAAATGACATTATTTCTTTTTTTATGACTATTATTTCATTGTATATATGTACCACATCTTCTTTATCCATCCGTCAATGGACGTTTCATTCTTAAAATATTCTTTGGGGAATTCCCTGGTGGTCCAGTGGTTAGGACACGGCGCTTTCACTGTCGTGGCCCCAGGTTCAATCCCTGGTTGGGGGAGTAAGATCCCACAAGCCACAAGGTGCAGCCAAAAAGAAAATTAAAACGTTCTTTGTATAGTAAAACATTAGCCCTTTAGCTAAAATGTGTCTTGCAGTATTGTTTCTGAATGTGTCACTTGTCTTTAGACAAATGCATACAAATGTTTTAATTATTTTTAATCTTTTATTGCTGGATTTTTGAATCATAGTTCTAAAGCTTTCCCCTAAACCTAAATTATATAAAGACACTTCCCTATGCTTTATGATCGATTTTTGTGTGCAGTTGACAACAGGGTACATTTTCCATTATCAGGGTATAGTGTTTGATACAAATCCGTTAAGATCTTATTATTGATTACTTTGCTTACTTATGTTATATTCTTAGTTATTTTTTAATCCAGTTGACCTGTTTTACAATAAGGATGGTGTGTCAGGATATTCTATTATCTATGTTTCTATTTTTGTTTGATTCAGAGATATTAATAAGTGTTAAATCTACATTATGAATTACAGCTTTTTGGACTACAAAGATGTCATGCTTCATGTTTTTTGGCCTGATTCTCTTTATATGATTTCTCTTTATCTGATGTCAGGATTACAACCCCTGCTTTCTTCTTGTTTCCTTTGCCAGTTACACTTTTTTGCTTTTTTTCCCCTCCTTTTTGAATCATTCTATTTAGGTTTGTGTCAGCATAGAGTTAGGTTTTGCCTTATGAACCAATTTGTATGTCTTTTCCTTTTAGTGAGCTAATACAGCCCATTCTCTTTCTTTATATGACTTTTATGTTTTATTTAAACTTTGTCATACTATTTTGTGTCATAATTACTGTGCATATTGTTATATTTATTGTGGGTTTTTTTCTCTATGTGGTATTAATTTTTTCTCTTCTTCTTTTCCTTTTTATTTCTTTTGTCATTAAGAAAGGATTTAATTTTCTTCTATTGGTTACTTTTGTATTTGTACCTTTTACAGTGCCTTTAACCCCCCATCTTAACCCTTTTCTAAATAGCTTCTCAGTTTTAAATTGTTTCCTCTGACTCCACTTATTTTCCATAAAGGAGAATTAATGACCTTATTCTACTTTCCTCTTTCTTTCTCCCTTTTCTTCACATTTTAAATTTGCATTCTTTCTATTTTTTAGAGCATATAACATTTACATGCTATTATTCCACAGATGTTCCCACTCTTATTTTATGGTTGCATCTATAATTGTGTATATTAAATAATCACCATTTGTCCTTTTACCTAAGCTTGCCCAGTCATTTCTTGGTCAGATAAAGATCTAACTCCAGCAGATTCTTTAGGAAGAGTTTATGGGTAAATTATTACCTCAATTCTTACATGTTTAAAACTTCTTTTTTCTATAATATTGGTACTTGAAAGACAGCTTAGCAGTATATAAAATCCTTGATATGAATTTCTTTATTTGAATGTCTTACATTGCTGCTCCATTGCTGTGATGTTTGTATGCTACTCTTGAGAAATCTGAAATCAGCCTAACTGTTTAAAGTTTTAAATAATTTTTTCTTTGTCCTGAAGACCCTGAGGATATTTTTTTCTGTCTTTAAATTCTAGCAGTTTTACCAGCCTATGTCTTAGAGTTGATCACATCAGATAGGTTTTCCCACATGCATGGTGGGTCCTTTTAATATGCACGTCTGCTTTCTTATTTCTGGAAATATTGGGGAGATTATAGTTTAATTATTTGTGTGCCATTGTTTTGTTTTTCTTTCTCCAGGATTCAATTATACAGATGTTATTTTTTCTTTTTATGTCTTCCATTTCAAGCACTTCTTCTATGACCTTTTTTACTTCTTTATGTTATTTGCATTCTCTTCATAACTTTTCTGCTATTCTTCAATGTCTATTACATGATTTTTATTTGAATCTCTTCTCCCTTGATTACCTTGTAATTCATTCTTCATTTTTATGATGCTAAGATTATTTTATTTAATTTCTTTCCCATATATTATTTACATATATATCTCCAACTGCATGTTTGAGAATATTTAATTAGGTTGGGAGTATTGTGTTAAAGTAGGTCTCTCTTGCTTCATGATTTCAGAAGGTGAAATTTTCATCTTCTGAAATATCCCAATTCTTAGTTTTTGTTTTTCATCTTAACGTAGTTTTGTATAAAGTTGGTTCCTATTTCTAGGCAGTTGGACAGGGGCCCTCATTCAAAAGCTCCCTCTTCTGTCAGTATGAAAAAATGCAATTTTTAAATGGATGTTTTTGTTGGTTAGGGAGAAAGGGAAAGTTTGTCATATCTTAAGGTTCTCTGTCTTGTCATCAGGGTCTTTAATTTTTCTCCTACTTTATTCTTTCTCTTCACTTCCATATTTCTAAGGGTCACACACTTTCTCTATACTATGCAAAGTTCATAATATTCTCGGTTTCCTAGTAATAATGCTGAAAGTATGGGTCCTGTGTTGTCTGATTTGTACTCCTGTTGATCTTACTCATTTTGGAGGGAGGATGTGTAGAGAGCCACAGATTCAGGCTGCCACCGTTTTTTCTAAGCAAACTCTTTTGATTTGAATTAGATGCTTTGCCTAGAATGTGCTTTTAAATTTGGCATTTGATGTAAAAAGTACATTTTACTCCCTTTTGTTCAATTGAAACTTCTAATACTGTTCTCTTCTGGCACATAATCAAAACATTTTGAAAGAAGCTTTGTGTTAATTTTTGCATATTCATCCTTCTCTCCAAATTTAAGTGTTCCTTTTTGAAATGAAACACACATTTCCTGACCCAGTTTGCAAAGGAAGATTATATACGGGCTTGTGTAATGTTTGCTTATTTCTTCTAAGAAGGTCTTTAGGAAGACTCATATTTTATATTTTAAAAAATTATTCTATCATTCTCCCCGTCCCCTGCATAAAGTTAGAATCAGTATTAGAGCTACAGGAAATGTGTAAAGCTTGGGCATATACATTGTTAACATGAATGTAATGTTTTGCGCAACCCGCTACAAATGATCATTTGGAGGTAATTCCTTCCCTCATTGTTAACACTGCCAGAAACTTAAGCATAAGTCTATGCTACTTGATAAGAATAATCAACAACCATAGGAATAGCAAGAGCTAATGAGAGGTACACACAAAATAACAGTACAATAAACTAATATAGGTTTAAAGCTTCTCTTTCTTATTTGGTGAGAGTTTTTATCTATTACTGTTTTAAAAAATATACTCACAATGGATCAAGGAATATAGTTCCAGTCTCAAGTGGGTAAAACTAATACACAGTACATTCAGAAAATTAAATTGAAATAGTGTCACAAAGTGAGTTTATGCTGATAAATCTTGGAAAATTTAGAGTTCAAGTTTTTTATGATTTTCTGTCTGGTAAACATGTCTGAAACTTCAAGGTCTTTGAGTAATAGATGATTTAGTAGACGTAACTATTTAGGAGCACGTATGCACTATTTTGAAGACATTGGTCAACTTGGTTCGACTTTGCAAATTATTTATTGTATAGAGAGTGGTGGTGACAAATATACATTGTGTATAAGCCCCTTGTGATTGAGCGGCCAATTCAGCTGAACACATACTCAAAAGTAAAATAAATTTCTGAATTGTTAAATAGGATCCTAAATAATATATCACACAGTAAATGTCTAAAAGACACTTTGTTCATTCATGTTATGCAGTTTAAAACCTCACCTAAGCTCTAGAAAGGCTTATTTTAGCAATATATTGAGCAGTAGGAATTGTGCATATGAAGACATTCTAGCACTGAAGAACTTGATGAAGTAGAAGATCCCTGAATTGAATAATGAGTAATGTATTTTATATTATAACAATTCCGATATCTCTGGAGGTTTGAGTAGCTTACTTCAGTATCTATCAACTCCAGTGTCATCTCTTTCATTTTACTTAGCTACTGTAAGTCTTGCAATTAGTCCACAGATAATTTTAGGTCTTTGGGTACCAAATAAAGTAAAATCACAATCCAAGATGGAACACTTTGTTCATCAGGAATTCTGGTTATTTTTGTTGTTGCTGTTTTTAATTCAGAGTAATCACTTTCTGTTTCAATATTGTCACTGAAATTCTTTCTAAATATAAATCAGCTTAATATCTTCACTTAGTGAGAGAGAGAATATAAATAGATGTGTACCAAATACTAGGACATATATTGAAATTATTTCTTTATAAAAATTGTCCTGATCTTAGGATCTAGAACGGTACTTTACATAAAAAAAACTTTTTGATAAATATGTTGAGAGAATGAATGAATTATTAAGTATTGCTTCTCCATATAAGTTGAATACAAAAGCAGTTAATTATTATCCTTGTTAGTAAACTCCTAGCTAATGGTATTTTAAGGTAATTAGCTCTAAATCCTCCGTACCAAAGAAAGAATGTTTTTATAACATCACACTTAGGATCACAATGCTTGCCAATTCATCGGGTTATCTGTGAAGTAAGGGATTTAGATAAGAATTCTAGGGCTCATTAACAATCTCCTATTCTAAGAATAATTAATCTTCTTATTGTGAATAATAACCAAGCTCACAAACAAACTCTCTGAATTAATAAGAACCCTGGCATGAGGTGTGTATTAATACAGTGTGTAGTAGGTGTTAATTAATACAGTGTGTAGTAGGTGTTAATTGATGGAATCCTGATGGGAAACAGATTTGTTCTTGTTGAAATGATATAATCCTTAGGATGGAAGATGGATGAAAGGGGAATTCCCCTTGTTAATAATGGGTAGCATTCTAAACCTGCTTAATAGGTCATTTTTTTATATGGCACTTGAATGAATACCACTGGGAAATCCCAAATGATTTCAATTAAAGTGGCCATTAGGGAAGTCAGTAATTATGATAGTATTTGAGAGGCAATTCTTTTGTAATATGATATAAAGGAAGAAAAGATATCATAAAAGCCTTTGGGACTTTGAGAGTGACAGGAAATATACAACAGTATTTATAAACGTACATGATAGGACATATTTGAACATGGCTGTATTCACTGTGACTGCATCAAAATCCCTTAATTTGGTGATCCTGGGACATGTATGATTATAGGTGTCTGAGGTTAAGGAGTGTTTGGGGACAAAAGCGATGCCATGGGACAAAAGTTTTCTGTGCATGAGAGAAATCGAATAATGATAATCCCATGGAAGCAGAAAGTAACGTGGCAGAATTTGCTGAGATGTTTCTGTAAAGAACTCATGCTTCCATCTTTTTTTTAAATTGGAATATAATTCCTTTACAATGTTATGTTAGTTTCTGCTGTACAACAAAGTGAATCAGCTATATGTATACATATATCCCCTCTGTCTTTGACCTCCCTCCCACCCATCTAGGTCATCACAGAGCACTGAGCTGAGCTCCCTGTGCTATACAGCAGGTTCCCACTAGCTAACTATTTTACACATGGTAGTGTATTTATGTCAATCCTAATCTCCCAATTCATCCCACCCTTCCCTTTCCCCTCTGTGTCTACCCATCCATTCTCTATGCCTGCATCTCTATTCCTGCCCTGCAAATGGGTTGATCTGTACCATTTTTCTAAATTCTACATATAGGAGTTAATATACATATTTGTTTTTCTCTTTCTGACTTACTTCACTCTGTATGACAGACTCTAGGTCCATCCACATCTCTACAAATGACCCAATTTCGTTCCTTTTTATGGATGAATAATATTCCACTGTATATATGTACCACATCTTCTTTATCCATTCATCTGTCAATGGACACTTAGGTTGCTTCCATGTCCTGGCTATTGTAAATAGTGCTGCAATGAACATTGGGGTACATGTGTCTTTTTGAATTATGGTTTTCTCAGGGTATATGCCCAGGAGTGGGATTGCTGGGTCATATGGTAGTTCTATTTTTAGTTTTTTAAGGAACCTCCATAGTGGCTGTATCAATTTACGTTCCCACCAACAGGGCAAGAGGGTTCCCTTTTCTCCACACCCTCTCCGGTTTGTAGATTTTTTGATGATGATCATGAATACACAGTCCTTTCATTGACCTCAATGCTTTCTTTGCATTAGATTTCAGTAGGTTCAGTACTCACTTCCCATTTTCTGTCTAGCTCTGTTTTTTCAGATCGCAAAATGTATCTGTTTACTGCTGGTGAGAGATTATTGACAGTGTCCCTAACGTTATTGCTGAATTATGTGGTGCTAAGCATGCCACCATATTTCTGACTACCAAAACCTTCCCCTTCGCAGCTAGCTCACTATGTTTTTGATCTGCTTACAAAAAAATTGCTCCTTTTGGCCAATAATCTAGACTAGAGCAAATAGATACAGCTCCTGACTCAGGAGGATAAGTTCATCGTAACAACTGATCCACGTCTTTGCTGCTTTTCCTGGGGTAACCAGAGAAGTTTTATGAGAATTGTCCAAAACTTCTCATTCAGTTTTCTCATTCAGTAAGTTGCCAATGGAGCGTCCTTGTATTCTTGTATCACTTAGAAGAGACCCAGGTTCTGTTTAAAACCTGAACCAAGAGGAGAGCTTAACACTTTTATGGTTTTATTATGCTTCTGATCACAGAGGTAATCCAGAGTCACTGCAAAACATTTTGGGAAATAGAATTATGAACACTAAAATTACCCATCAGCAATATAGAATACTTTTCCATGCTTTTCACTATATACTTAGCAGTAATGTATAAAATGATCAGCCTTCTGAAATCTAAACCAAGATTTGGTCCAATGATTTGGGCTTTTTTTGACCACTCTACCACGGCACCCATCACCCTATTCAAGGCGAACTTATGCTGCTGGGGCATGGCAACAAAAAACTCTGACCCAATTAGTCTGATTAGCCTCTTAGAAGCACAGTTTCACATTAAGTTGATGATCCAGCACTCAAGGACTAGGTATCCCCTGAATGACTCAAGACCCACAAACTTACTATGTGAGTATAAGTTGATATAACAGACGTAATACCAGTGTCCTGTGATGCCACTATCCCATTCTCTTCCAGAAGTACTAGAATAGAGTTTTCTTTCTGACTGGAGAAAATATCCCTGGGCCTATTTTTTTTAACCCAGCCTCAAACTACCAATTCATTCAGGGAAGCAGTACCAAAACTTTCAAATGTAAGCAGCTTGAGGAATTTGAGTTTGTGCTAAATCAATATCCTAGAGCACATCACTGTGCTATAGAAATCCAGTTATCTTCTACTGAGTTCAATGTTATAAAATGGTTAAAGCTTCCTGGAATATGAAAGTGCAGCACCACCCAACTTGCTTGGATTATAGTTCGGCTTCACTGCATGCTTTTCAATACCTGTACCCCCTTAACAACTGCAATCCTCAGTGACTACCGCCTCTTTTTTTTTTTTTTTTTTTTTTTGTGGTACGCGGGCTTCTCACCGCTGTGGCCTCTCCCGTTGCGGAGCACAGGCTCCGGACGCGCAGGCTCAGCGGCCACGGCTCACGGGCGCAGCCGCTCCGCGGCACGTGGGATCCTCCCGGACCGGGGCACGAACCCGCGCCCCCCGCACCGGCAGGCGGACTCGCAACCACTGCGCCACCAGGGAAGCCCACTACCGCCTCTTTTAACAACCTGCACTGGCATTTCATTTTAACCTTGACTGAGTCACAGTTGCTCACAAAGATGATACCAGGGTCCAACAAGATTTGTGTTGCACAGGGACAGTTCTGCTGACAACCACAGGAGATGCTGATCATTCTTAATAACCAGCATACAATTCTTCTACAACAGACCTGTGAAATCTCAAAGCAGTAATCAGCAATGACGGGTTTTATTATCAGTAAGGGATGTGGCACTGCTTCCATGTCCACATAAATAGGTATCTAAAGCAGAAGTCCTTAGAGTACTTTTAATGGTAAAGCCTTTTATTCAAGTGCAATATTATGTGGAGTTCCTCTAGTTGAAGAAGGGATGCAGGATGCAGAGCACTTCCTCTGGGTTCTTATCCTCCTGCCCCAATGCACCCCTTGCTAGAGATACCCTGGGGGCACTTCAAGAAACTTTAGGTCTGGTCTAGCATTGCTTGAAGCTCCAGTTGACCTTCCTGACTCTACTTCAGCAGATGAATTCTGGTGAAATATTTACTATCTATAAGCAATACCTCCTCAGGGGGAATACCAAGTCTGATGAAATTATCTCTGGTTCATCTGTCTATCCCAGAAGAACAAAGATACCTAGAAACCATTTGCTCCACTGTTGTTACCATCCATGGTTTTCCATCTTGGATTTTGCTCTCCTAGTGTCCTATCCCCACCTCACCTACAGCACACACCCTGCACCAGGGTGGGATCCTGCTCTCCATTAAAAACCAGGCTCCTGACCCCACACTACTCTGAGGTGAATTAAACTAGACTTCTCACGGTGCCAAGCTAGACCTTAAATTCACAGTATATTTGGAGAGATTTTACCCTGAGACCCAATTGTAACATGTGTGTACATTCAGACCAATCAAAGTAGTGAAATCTGGATAAAAACAGTGCAATAACAACAGAAAGTCTTTAAGAAAAAATTTCATGGGGTGTCTGAAGCCAGTTCCCTGATATTCAACCAAGATTTTGTCTTTCAGTTTCAATTTGTCATTGAACTACAATTTTTAGAACATCTTCTTGGTACCGTTTCGTGAACTTGCGATATCAGTTGTCACTTTTTTTTTTTCTGAATGTTGCTACTTAGGCACAAATTGTATCTGCTGGCCATTCACCTTTTATCTAGGACTGACCCCATACATTCCCCATCTCTGCACAGACACCTCATTAAACTACCCCAAGCATTCAAATTACGTCATTGTGGAGCATTCCTATGATGAATGATTAGAAAAATACTTCATATTTCTACAAAAGCTGATTTCTCTTATTGCCAACATATCAACAGTCCATGAAAAATGGTATGAGAAAAAAAATTATTCTTTGTCTAAGTATACTATGAAGATAGTATCAGTATACTTCTGAAAACAGGAGGTATAGGATGCAGTGGAGTTATGACAGAAGATGGGGGAAGTTCTACATGGAGATGATTCAGAAAATTTTCGTAAGTATGCTTTTAAGTACACTAAAGATATAGAGATAGAGATACAGGCATACATATACATAACACATATGCATAAACATATATAAAGAATATACATATATGTATATAAAATGTGCTTCTATAATACATACATACAAAGTTCCTAACCCTAACCATACCCCTAATTCAATAAATGTTTCTTTACTTGGGTGTAGCCAGGTTGCATGTATAAATGAAACGTACTAACTGCAAATAATAGGGCAAATTTTATTGTCCCTGAAACAGACATAAAATCAAACACAATGTATACAAAACCTCCAAAGTGGCCCTTTTAAAAATATTAAACAAATAACAAGAGTGAAATAGACACTCTGCTAAAGATGTATCATTCCATCCAAAACTGCATTATCTAGACAAGTGGAAACTTGTTTCTCAGTCATTGTACTCAAAATCATTTTTTTAAATGTAAGAATGCTCTGTGAGGAAGACATTTTTCTCATCCTTGGGTCTTAACCTGAGCATTTGGGGTTTTACACAACTTCTTTTCTTTACAAAGAACACATCCATCCTTGTTAAAAAAAACCACACAGAAGTTGTAAACACAGAAGTCATAAACACACACGAGTCGTTAAATGGTTTCCTCACCATTTCGTTATTAAACATTTTATTCCAACTCCCTGAGGAGTCATCATTTTTGTTAATGTGATAGATTGCAATGCTGGACATGCTGTCCCCCTTAAGTTGCTGAATAAAGCTGTGAGTACCATGCATCTCCGTTTCTGAAGATTCTGTGCAAACCCCCTTCTTTCTGTTTTGGTTTGTGTGGGTTCACACCCACTGAGCTGCACTTTGCAGGAAAATCAAAGTAAAACAATTGAAACCGTGAAACTTCACATGACTTCTAACTAAGTTATTACACATCAATTTAGACTTGTTTAAAAAAAATAGGCTTTCAGTTTACAACAGTTAGGGAATCTTTCTTTGAAAGAGTATTGGATAAATTTTTGCTCTGTGTTACAGGCCAAATATAACCCAGAGTACCCTAAATGTCATTTTAGTAGCTAAAAGTTCTCACATTACTGAACAATTCAGTTCCTCTTTTTGGGTGATTATTTTAAATTGCACTCATTTGAACAAGACCATCTACTCTGGAAAACGTTTTAAAGAGTAGAAAACAAACTTATGGTTACCAGAGGGGATAGCAGGAGGTGGGGGAGACATAAATTAGGATTTGGGGATTAACACATACATACTACTATATATAAAATAGGTAAAAAAACAAGGACCTACTGTATAGCACAGGGGACTATACTCAGTATCTTGTAATAACGTATAATGGAAAATAATCTGAAAAAGAATATATATATGTATAAATGAATCACTTTGCTATACACTTGAAACTAACACAACATTGTAAATTGACTATACTTCAATTTTAAAAATTTTAAAAAAGAATAACGTCACAAATTATCATGTTATGACTCACTTCTAAGCGTTTTGACTCACACTACGTATCCAATAAATGTTTCCTGAGTACCTATGAAGTGCCTGGCACTGTGTTAAACGGTAGACTTATGACAGTGAACAGGGCACCAACCTGCCCTCAGGGAGCTTACAGTCAACTAGTAAACAGATATGTGCAATGAAGAGTTGCAGGTGCAAATAAAACAGAAGTTATAGGACAAACTGGGAAATTTCTCCAAAAATTTGAGGCTGGATAGTGGTAGTATTTAAGAACAGGCAACCCTTCTCAAAATAGACTCTCTAGATTCTGGGTTTGAATCTTGACTCTGCTATTTAATAGCATTGTAATTTAAGTTAGGGACAATCTAAGGATAAGGACCCTTTATGGGTAAAAAGGGACTGATAATGGTGTCTTCCTTATAGAGTTACTTTGAGGATGAAATGACAAAATCCAAAATATAAAATATTTGGAGTATAGTAAATTCTCAATAAATGTAGGCTATTACAAATTTTAAAAGGTATTAGTTCACCAGGCAACAAGAGTGAGATTTACCAAATGGTGCTCTCTTAGAATACATGGAAAGGAAATCTTTCCCCAAAATCTTTTGCTACTAATCTATCTGCTAAAATTAAAGCAGTAATACTTTTAATGGAAGCAAATATCTCCAAAGCTTCTCCTCTCTATACTGTCTGTTCACAAATAGCTTGAGTAGGTGCTAGAGACAAGTTGCTGCTGGGTGAGGATATTTCACCAAGTTATTTATTGACAACAACTTATGGAATATTATCAACAAAACTACAAAAGGAGAATCATTGTTCCAATGATTTTGGAACAAAACTAGAAATAAAGGTGTCAAGTGATCTGGTTTTATATTGTGTGCCAAACATGGTAGGAAATAGCTCTCAGAAGGAAAATTTAACCTTTTTTGAAGAGAACATAGCAATATAATTTCAAAACCCTTACAAAAGTTTATATTTTTGACCCAGTAATTTTTCTTTGCCATCTACTTTAAACAAAAAGTTTGAAATGCAGAAAAAGATTTAGGTGAAAAGATGCTCATCACAGCATCATTTATAATGGAAAAAGTGTTATCAGAGTGACAAAGTCAATTGTGGTCTAAGAAAATTTTAATTCTAAAAGAAAATGTTCACATTAAAATGTAAAATGAAGAAAGCACAATAATATCTCAATTATATAAAATCTATAAAAAGAAAGACTAGAAGGAACTAAGTCAAAATGTTAATAATGATTTCCTCTGGCTGGTGGGAAGAGAGGTCATCTTTTATTGTTCTTTTTTCTTTTTCATACTTTCAACATTGTTATAAAGAACATACATAACTTTCAGAATCAGGCAAATAAAAAATTAAAAGGAGAAAAACTACACCGTAGTTCTATGAAATTCCTCAGTGGAGGAATGTTCAAAGGAAGAATTTTAAGTGAGGTTTCTCTTTGGCCATCCATCTCTATCCATCAAACTGTCATTTGTGGCCTTTTACATCCTTTCTTTGCTCTGAGTCATGTAAAATCATTTGCTTTCCCGACAATGCATCCACTGTGTGGGGCCATCTTTTTTACCTATACTCATATCCTCATGTGCTGCCCTGGAGGCTCTGAAAAATCTGTCCCTTGAGCATGGAATGCCTTTTCCAGCAGAGACTAGAGACAGTAGACAATTACTGGCCAGAGCCTTTACTGGGAAAATGATGCTCCTTCTTTGGTAGCTGTTAATAAACTCTTGTTCAATTTCACCACTGAAAGTTATTTTTGTGTTTTCTTTTTCTTCTTTCTGTCATGGTTAATAGAGAGCCTTTTCCTTGGCCATATTTGAATTTTATGCATAAATGCATAGATGCTGAAATTTAGCCCTAGGCCTTCAGCAAACTCCATATGTCAGCTTTCTGTTTCAATGCTATATGCAGCTCAGGTAGAATACGTGCTGTCAAACTGCATGTGGCCTGAAGAAGAATCACTGGATTGTTTGGTCTTGCTTTATTTGGTTTTCTTGTTATGCTAATAAACCTGCACTGTTGACTTCAATAGCCACAAAGTAAAGTGAGATGGTAAATGCAATGAAAAATGCAAACTGGAAGCATAACTGAAGTTTCAAAGTAGAAAACACAGTTCAGACCTTCAAGACTATAGCTCCACTGTCCAATATGGTAGCCACTAGCAACATGAGGCTATTGAACATTTGAAGGGCAGCCACTCCAATTTGAGACATACTGTAAGTGTAAAATACACACCAGACTTCAAAGACCAAAAAAAAAAAAAAAAAAAAGTAAAATATCTCAATAATTTTGTATATATTAATTACATATTGAAATGACAGTGTTTTGGAGCTATTAGCTTAAATGAAATATATTATTAAAATTAATTTTAGTTTTCTTTTTTAATGTGACTGTAGAAAATTTAAATTATATACATTGATTGCATCTGTACAATTACATTTCTCACATTATATTTCTACTTAAATTGTCACTCACATGAAAATTAAATGACAAAACAAAAATAATACACAATACTGAAAAACACCTCTGAGAAACGTTAAAGGGCATATGTAGTACATTTATAAATGAGCAACAAAGATTGTAAATATCATCAGTTAAGAAGAAGAGATGGCCATGGACCAGGTGAAGACAGGCCTTGGAAAATGCGTCCAGACATTCACCATGGTCCTTCAGCTTAATGGCTCAATTGACTCTAGTGATTGTTTGATCTTGGTTCCTCCAGTTATGTTTTAGTCTAATTCCTAACTTTTTAAACATTAACTCGGTGTCTTGGACTTCTCTTCTACACTATGATGCTGTCTGTCTGACTCACTTCTAAACTGAAGTGCATATATAAAAAAAAATTGAATCACTCCAGTGATTTTAAATCACTCTTCAATGTGCAAATCAATTTAAAATTACTGGAGTGCTTCCAATTTTTATTAGTCCTTGAATTTGGAAGTGATCTAGGTTTTTCTGGGTATGTGCAATGCACTGTGACTTAAAATTATTGAGCTCCGCCCCCCATTTTTTTTAAGAAACTGATTGCACTTTGCAATGGAAACCATCAGGAAGGTAAGGCATGGAAATGGTATGGATAATGAAAAACACAGGGGGAAAATAGCTTCCATTTAATAAAGAGAACTATACTTTGTAATTAGATAGTGTCTTGCCCACGGATCTCTAAAGTACTTTATAAACATTAGCTCATTCATCATGAAGACATCTTACAGGGGGGCATATTTCCAGTGTGGGAGGGCAGTGGTAGGGATGGGTAAAGCCATTTAGATTGGCTTCAAACACTGCATTGGGTAACTTGAATTATGTGAGAGATATGCCTAGGACACCTATTTTTGGTGCTGCTTTTTTCTCTTTTTGCAAGGAAAAAGAGGAAATGTTACACTGTCTGATCCATTTGCAAATGTCATAAAAAAATTAACTTGGCAATGCAGAATCTACTAAATAAATTGCTTATCCCAAATAAACTCCAGAAGCAGACATAAAGTTATTGGTTTCCTAATCTAATTACTTTAGTTAAACTTTTGGAAGAAAATACGTAAACCTTTTCACCATTTTCTTTCAAGTGAATTTCTCTCTGTTTGGCATCTACTAAATCCACTGAACCTAAAACATTTACCTGTAAGATGATTTATCTGAGAATTTTCAAATCATGGACTTTTCCTCTGCTCTGTTTGTATAAGCAGTTTGAATCAACATGGGGGTCTAGGAAAACCTTTATTGTAGGAGCGACTTAATTCAAGACCAAGAGTAAGAAATTCTGTTTTTTTTAATGTAGACTAAGAGACAGTTGTCTTCACTGTTATGAACAGTTGTCTTCACTGTTATGAACAGATTATTTAGACTTAACTACGACATGAGCTCCATGTTAGGCATTGAAAACAGTCATAGTGAATCTGATGAAATGAAGACTGCCATCAGTCAGGCTCATTTGGAAGGAAAGATTTCAAGTGGGCTCACAATATGATATCATACTGGAAGGGCTTTTTATGATGTGTATCCGCAAGATCTGAATAATAGTCCCTATAAAACTGTGCGCTGTGATGAAAAGCTCACTCACCTAACAGGATCTAGTCCACTAGTAATATATCTGACATGGTAATAGTAGGACTTATCCAGTAGCATTGATTGAGTCCTTAACAAAGGACTTTATCTGTTATAAACAAACAACAAGGACAATTAGTAAGGGGAAGAAAAGATGTACTTAAGGGCCCACTCCTACAAAACGCTGGGAGAAATTTTTAAAAAACCAGGTCAAATGAAGTGACCGCTATAGAAATGACAGAATAATTGCCCAAAATTGCTTGCCTTAGACCACTGGGAAAACATCACATTTATGGACATAAAGTGTTAGTTTCAACTCAGGCAAAGAATCACAGTTTGTTCTCCTAAATTTACAATGGTAGAAACCCAGAGCCATACCTCTTCCACCCAATTCAGTAATACTTTAGAGCAAACCTAACATGAAATACGTGTGTGTTGTTGTTGGAGGTTTTTTTTTTTTAAATCCCATTTTGAACAGTATGATCTAAAAGGCGGAAATAGAATTTACAGTAATGCTGAGGATTAAAAGGAATGAGCCTCTTGTTTAGAAAATTAACTAATCAATATGCCAAGCTTATTTTTAAAAATGCTTTAACGTTTTTTAAATACAGCATGTCCACTCCAGCTTCCTGTATTTGACTCTGATAATAAAACTTTCAGTATGACTAATGCAGTTTAGCTAAACAAATTAGAGAACTGCACAGTTTATGCTGAGGAGAAAGTTTCCATTAGCCATTGTGATGCTCTCTGCCTGGTTGGCGGGTAATGACTGTGAACCAGGCGGAGGAAGTGAGGCTTGCCTTTTGTGATAGGAAGCAGTGGGCAAAGACTGCCTTGGTTTCTCCAAACAGAGACTATAAATTGCTTTGCAATGAGAGAATAAGAGAGAAACAGATGAGCATCCATCCATTTTCTTGGTTACAAATTTCCTGCCAGTGCTTGTTAACAGAACACAAGTTGAATGTCAAATGGAACCAAGGAAAGCAAATGAGAGACACTCAGAAGAACTCGCTTTCCTTGCCTCTCCATTGCCTTTCTGGACCTCTGTAGGTCTCAACCTACATGCTATGGGGTATGGTATGAGTTGAGTTGTGTACCCACCCCCCAAGGAAAAGATGATGAATCCCTAACCCCCAGTGCCTCCAAATGTGAACTTATTTGGAAATAAGGTCATTGCAGATGTAAGTAGTTAAGATAAGGAGATACTGGAGTAGGATGGGCTTTTGATCTGATTGTTGCCTTTATGAGAAGAGGAAAGGTGATGTGAAGACCGATACACAGGGAAGAAGGTCATATGACAGCAGAGGCAGAGACTGGAGTGATGTAGCTACAAGACAAGGAACCACAAGAATGGCCAACTGCCACCAAAAGCTAGGAAGAGGCAAGGAAGGATTCTTCCTGTGGGCTTCAGAAGGAGCAGGGATTGCTAACAACTTGATTTTGGATTTCCAGCCTCCAGAACTGTGAGATAAGAGAAGACTTTTCCGTTGTTTTAACTACAAGGTCTGCAGTACTTTGTTATAGTAACCCTACAAAGCTAACCCAGGATATAGGGAGTCATGCAATTTTCTGGAAGTTGCCAGATGTCAGAGAGGAAGAGTAAGAGTAGCTATGACTGAACTAGAAATGAGATCTGAGTTCTAGTTATCATTTTGCCAATAAACTAGCTTTGAGACCCTTGCCAAATTAGTTTCCTTTTCCAGTTTCTGGAAAATACCATTTCTGTCAACGCTTCTAGTCCTGTTTTTGGCTCTATGAGTCCCAAACTGCAATAGATCACATTTGGGGACAGGCAAGAAAGTCTGGGAGTGGGGGAAACCAGGTCAAGTCCTTAACTCCATGTCAAGGGGGCAGAATGGAAGTATGAGGGGGAGGATGTAAAGGAATTTAGCGACTAAAAGATGAAGATAAAAGCATAATCACAGGGAAGGACTACAGGAATCTGGACATATAATCACAGAGAAGAGATTTTCACTACTTTTTATTCATAGCCCCAAATTTAATTCTCTAAAGAGAATTTTGTCTGTTTGGGGTTCCAAAAGGCTTTATGATTTTGTCTATTGGACCCAACGTTCTGGTACAAAACAGTAACATTTCATAGTAACTCATATTTTCATTCAGAAAATCCAGGGTCCCTTGACAGGTCTGGTGTTTCTCACATTTAAGCTATCCTTAACCAGGTCATTTATAGCACAGTCACAGTCCAGCTATTTTGCAACCTTTTCCAGCATCCCCAAATCAGAGTGTGTATTTGTCCCCAGGGTCATTTATTCATGATTCTCTGTCCTTCAACCTGAAGCCAGAAAAGGAGGTGTCTGCTGTCCTCCCCCACCACACATGTAGACAGAGACTCCCAGTGTTTCCCAGTCACTCTCTGGATGGAAGAGAAAACAGGCTTGAGATCTTGGGTCCCTTAGCTGAGTCAGAATGAGTCAGAATGAGTCAAGTTCATCAATTTAGCAAGCTACAATTTGGAAGAGGAAGACTTCGCTCAAGGTGTAGTTTCTATTAAGATTTCTGGAGGTTGTTCTAAGGTTTGAGACTATGGCTATTCTAACAGCTTCACAGAGCAGTAGACATGTTGAGATATAATTTGGCCAGAAAAACGGAGAATTTGCGACTTTCAGAAAGGGGGCCAGCCTACCAGCAAGTCCGGCTCCTCTCATAATTGACAAATGCAGCTTAAATGGATAGTAAATTTCATCTACTTCTACTTCATTTTTACAGAGGAAGAAACTTAGATCCAGAGAGGTTATTACTTGCTCAAGAACATATATTTAATACATTGATTAACTATTAACTGTTTCTCCATATTTTTTATTGCTAAAATCTTTCTTCTTTTCTATCTAAATAAACATTTTAGAAACATCTGAGGTTCTGTTAATTATAAACATGAAGCATTTTTTCCAAAATACAAAACTTAGAAATAGAATAGAATTTCTGTAAATTCTAACTGAAGAAATGAATAGAATAAATAATTGAAGAAGAGAAATGACTTTTGCTACTAACTACAAATTCGTTACTAGCTACATTTTTTAATGTTTCTAAGTCATTTCCTATTCCCTCATTCTTACATTTGACCCTTTCTCACATTCCATCCCATTCCACTAAAATTTCATCCCCCTGAGATCGTTACATTTCACTGAAACACTCTGTCCATGTGATTTAAATCACCCTATGTCTTATGAAATGGAAATAAGATTTTATTTTTGCTACTGTTCAAATAGTCCAAAGAGGCCCTAAATTAATTTGGATTATCATCTTTGGAGACATTTGACCTTGTTTTTGTACTTAACCCATTATTATAGTATTCATTTTTAAAATGATAATTATAATCACATCTGCTTAGCCTTCTCCTTCTCACCTCTACTAAGAGAAATGTAGATTTTTTTTCCCTTTGGAATTCTGATGCTATAAGATACTGTAATACTTCCCACATCAATAAGAAATGGGAAAAAAAAGGAAGGTAGAAGCACGTCTTAACTACTGACTGGTTTTTAAAAGTTATGGCTAAGTGTGGTTAACAACCATGGTATTTATTTTATTTGGATTTCAAAAAAAAAAATGTACTATTGATTTTTTTCCCACCTATGTAATGTAAACTGTCTACACTACCAAGATTTTTCTAGAATATGGACAAAAATCATAGTCTTAAAAACTATAAAGAACTTATTCTTTTATTAGTTATAATTCATTTATTTGGGGAGTTTTGTAAGTGAGAATATTTACACTAAGGGGAAAGTTTTCATTATTTTCAATTACCAAATTCTGTAGCCATTCCTGGCTTCTGGGAACCTTATACAATTATTAAGAGCCAATGCAGGTCTCCCATGGCTGTAATGTCATTTGCAAAAGTTACTAGAGAGCCAGAGGCATCAAGTAATCTCTTGAAAGAAGGAATTCTCAAAGGGAGACTCATAGGACAATACTTGAGTCTTAGTGCCCCATGGAAAAAATTACCAAAGGAAAATCATTTTTATGAAGCTGAAAAACATTGTTTTACAGTAGGCATTTTCTGTACATAAAACAACTAAAAGAATTATTTTAAATTATTAAGGAAGACAACTTAGGTGATACAAACAAACTTTACTTAACACTTCATAAAGTGGAGACTCGCCTGAGAATTGAAAAAAAGGGCAGAAGCCAGGAAGCTTTTCTAGGATAAAGAACAAAGAATAAGGTAGAGAAACAAAATATCTGATTGGCTGGGGTCACCTAGTCAACCTTGTTTGGGGTGAGAAGGGACAAAGAAATAAGTACAGAGCCCAGAGTTGGCTTGACATTTGGAGATTGGCTGACTGGATATTTTGCATTTCTGGTCCAGAGGAGCATTTACAGGGACATATAAGTTATCTAAGGCTCAGTTTGCCAACTTGGCACCCATAAGCAGAAGTAGCTCCAATTTGGCCTAGAAATTCATTTCAACAGAATAATTGATGTATTTTTGCATTATCTCATATTCTCATAACATAGACTGTAAAAAAAAAGATTTGCTGATATATTTGGCATGTTAAGTTTGAAAAAAACTGATAAACTGAACAAGAGTTTGAAAATAGGCTTGCACTCAATGTAGTGTAATATCATCACTATAAGATAATAGAGATCTAAAGAAACCATAGTAAAAATTTATAGGGACTTCCCTGGTGGCTCAGTGTTAAGAATCTGCCTGCCAACGCAGGGAACACGGGTTCGATCCCTGCTCCAGGAAGATCCCACATGCCGCGAGCAACTAAGCCCGTGTGCTACAACTACTGAGCCTGTGCTCTAGAGCCACAACTACTGAAGCCCGCAAGCCTACAGCCTGTGCTCCGCAACAAGAGAAGCCACCACAATGAGAAGCCCGCACACCACAATCAAGAGTAGCCCCTGCTCCCAGCAACTAGAGAAAGCCCGCGCACAGCAGTGAAGACCCAACACAGCCAAAAATAAGTAAATAAAAAATAAATAAATTTATAAAAGAAAAATTTATAAAACGGAATAGGTCTAGTCTCTCTAAATCAATCCGTGGGAAAATTTTATCCCTCTTTCTAACCAAAGTCAAGTAACATGAGGACTTGGCTATGGTCCATAGAGTAGTTAATGCATACCTCCCCACTCTAGAACACTCAGGAACTCAAATTTGTCAAACAGTATTCAGTTTCTCTTTTGTTTGATTCTTGATGTGCCTACTATTTACATGAACCACGAGTTCTCTCAGAGGCCAAATTTCACATTTCCATGTAGAGAAATCAGAAAAACATACTTTGGAGAGACATTACACATCACAGTTCTCTTTTCAAAACCAATTCTTCAAGTACCCATGAATCAACTACAGTGCTTCTATGAGGAATGTCAAAGGTTCCTTCCTGGAGCCCTGCAGTGATAAAGAAATGTATTTAAAGAATGTGTTAAAACTTACATCAACCCAGTGTTTCTCCGATGTTAGAATGAGATTTCAATGATTCTTCCTTGTATAATTTACTACAATTGCTCTAGTACTTTTTTTTTTTTTTTTTTTTTTTTGCGGTACGCGGGCCTCTCACTGTTGTGGCCTCTCCTATTGCGGAGCACAGGCTCCGGACGCGCAGGCTCAGCGGACATGGCTCACGGGCCCAGCCGCTCTGCGGCTTGTGGGATCTTCCTGGACCGGGGCACGAACCTGTGTCCCCTGCATCGGCAGGTGGACTCTCAACCACTACGCCACCAGGGAAGCCCTCTAGTACTTTTATACACTATAAATAAGAATATTATAATTCATAATACCCAACAATTGAACTGCAAGACTATAAATGCCAATTTTATATTTAAAATCAAATAATGTATTTTTTGTATGGATCATGTGGCATGGTTTTGGCTGTTCCAGAAGATTTTACAGGACCAAGACAACAATTCATCTCTCTCTCAGGAATTTGTGTACTGTGCTATTAACTAACTAATCTAATAAAACAGAATGTTGTGAACTTTTCTCTTAGATTCATTCAAAAAAGTTACTTAGAGTAACTCACTTTGGACTCTGTGCCAGGAGCCCAGCTCAGTTCTTTCACAAATGGCTTATAAACACCGACAGAAACAGAAAACTGCTGACGCTGGCAGCACTTCCAGGAATTATCTTAATTAGACATACAGTACCAAGAAGGGTTAATATTTGAAAGTAAAAGCTTTCATGCCAAGACCACTCTGTGTACACTGCTGGGTCAGCACTATAATTAAGAAAATTGCCTCTAGCGTGCTTGTTGGGTAATGCTATTATCATCTTTTTTTCTTCCTTTTAACAAGAGTAAACTAGTTGGGAGATGTCTGCATTTATTCTCCTTGCTCCCACTAACTCCTGATCCCACCAAGGCCAGGCTAGTCTAGCATTTAAATGACTAAATGAATTAATTACTTTATCATCAGTTCACCCTGAAGCCTTTTACATATTTTTCTTGACCTGTAACCCACAGAATATTATTTTGACAGCTATCATTAAGGCAGTGTCCTGAGTAACCACACATCTTAATGGATGGCGAAAGAACTGAGGAGTTGAAGGAAATGGACACCCACTCTCATCTTCCTCTTGATTAAATCAAAACCACCGAAAGCTGTTGCACACAGAGTGTCCTGTGGCAGTGTCAGGACATATGAACTGAGATTTTAGTTAGAAATTCCATTCAAAAAGAGGAAAAGAATCCAACCACAAAAACAAGTAAACAACACAAACTGAATATCTAAAACTCTATAAATTTGATAAATTATGACTATTCAAGTATGAAATTAGATGAATCAATATGCGGTTAGAATTAAAATACTCTGTAGTGCTCCAGTGAAGAGGAACCTTGCTCGTAAATTTAACAAAGAGGATTCCAATGTCAAGAGACATAAGCTAAAAAGATGCAGTCAGCTACAAGAGTTTTGCTGTACATTTTTGGGTACAGGCTTTTACATGAAAAGCCATGTTGGTCTACTGTGATCATTTATATGGAAACCATGGTCTGTGGTTGCTTTAAAATTGTGAAGTCATTACCAGCTTTGGACCCACACAGTTTAATTGCCTCTCTCTGCCAGGAAATGAATATAACTGAATTCAGTGACTTAATTTACACTAAAGGAAAGGCATCTAGTGAACATGGCGGTGAGAACACCCCAGAACACAGTAAGCTTCAAATATGATAAAGAAGTGGGCCAGTATGTTAAATTTTGATAAGATAGAAGTACATACCCAACTGTAGAGCCTCCAGTAGTAAGAGTAAAATTGATGGGGAAGGATGTATGGTATTGATAAGAAACAGTTAAAACTGGGATATTAATTTTTACTCAGACATGTAATAAAACAAATTAAGAATAATTATCTTGCAATTGGGAGACAGGAGGAAGAAAACATAAAATACTATATACCATACTCAGGGAATGAGATCTCCTGAATAGAAAAACTATGGTGTAGGGGGGAGATAAATTAGAAGGTTGGAATTAACATATACACACTACCATATATAAAAATAGATAATCAACAAGGATCTACTGTGTAGCACAGGGAAATCTACTCAATAATCTGTAATAGCCTATATGGGAAAAGAATCTGAAAAAGAATACATATGTGTATATGTATACCTATACACACAGTTCAGGTGTACAATTTGCTGTACATCTGAAACTAACACAACATTGTAAATCAACTATAGTCCAATATAAAATAAAAATTTTTTTAAATGCTATATTCACATATGTAGAGGAAAAAAAAGGAAAAAACTAGGGGGCAGACACCTCCTATATGGATTTCTTTTTCTAACATTTTTAAGACTCTAGCAATGTAATGTTTCCCAGTTCCTCCCATAATTCAAGTACAGACATGAAACGAAAATTTATGGATGGCTGTAGAATCACTGTTTATGAAGTTCTTTTAAAACTTATAGATAAGAATTCATCCAAGATGATCTGGTTATATTTCCTAAAACTTTGGAAAATAGACAAAATTGGCTCTTAAGAAAGCATCTAGTTATCTAATTATTCTATACTTCTAAAACACCTTCCTTGGAAAACACTGTAAAATAGGAAATATTTAAATTAATTGGAAGTTTACACCTATTTACTGATTCTAAGGAGGAAACTGCTAAGCATGAAAGTCTCAAGAATACTCACCCCCCATTTTCAGAAACTTTATTAACAATTAGATGAAGAGAGACATTATCTTATTTATTTATTTATTTTTGGCCGTGCTGTGTGGCTTGTGGGATCTCAGTTCCCCAACCAGGGATTTAACCTGGGCCCTCAGCAGTGAAAGCACCAACTCCTAACCACCATACCGCCAGGAGATTCCCAAGACATTATCTTATTCTTTATTTATTTGTTTTAACTAATTATCTCTTTTATTTTTTTAACATCTTTATTGGAGTATAACTGCTTTACAATGGTGTGTTAGTTTCTGCTGTATAACAAAGTGAATCAGCTATACATATACATATATCCCCATATCTCCTCCCTCTGGCGTCTCCCTACCACCCTCCCTCTCCCACCCCTCTAGGTGGTCACAAAGCACCGAACTGATCTCTCTGTGCTATGCGGCTGCTTCCCACTACCTATCTATTTTACAGTTGGTAGTGTATATAAGCCGAGACATTATCTTATAATGGCCACACTTTTTTCAGTTCTTGACAATAGTGTCTCACATTTGGCAAATCTCTCAACCAGGAAAAAGAAAAAAAAAGAAAACCCACTAATGGACACCCTCCATGGTCTGAATTCTGGATAGTTACTGGGGTATATTATTACTTTTTTTATTTTATTTTATTTGAACATGTAGAGCCCACTGTAGGTTTATTAATTGGCCTAATTTCTTTTTTTTAAAACTTTTTATTTTATATTGGGGTATAGCCGATTAAAAATGTTGTGATAGTTTCAGGTGCACAGCAAAGGGACTCAGCCATACATGTATCCATTCTCCCCCAGACTCCCCTCCCATCCAGGCTGCCACATAACATTGTACTGTATAGCACATTCCTTGTGCTATACAGTAGGTCCTTGTTGGTTATCAATTTTAAATATAGCAGTGTGTACTTTTTTTAATCTCAAAGAGCTCGCTTTTAATGAGAAAAGAGAGATAGTGCTTCCTTGACTCCTTTTCATTGCTAGGTGAAGAGATGAGTAAATAAGTAAATAAAGCTAGTTTATCTTTCAGAGGCTGCTAACTGAGATAAGTTCCAACAAAATACAAAAATTCAGCTTTGTGGACTATAGAGCACTGAACAATCAGGTATAATCCTTCTTTGGCGCTTTTGGCCGTGCACAGCTGCAACTTCATCTGCTCATTGAATCTCTTCTATACATTCACTTAAACGAGTAAATTTTATTGAGCTCTCAGATACACTATCTCTATAGATTTAAGAGAGACAATGAGCTCTTAGATGAGATTCTAAGGGAAAAAAATCCATTGATATGTATATTTTAGTCACTTTAAGAGATCCTTCTGTGGTCTAACCAGGAAAGGTAAACTGACAAAAAAGCTTTGGGATCAACTTTTCAGCATAAGAGTATCTTAGTAAGATATTCAGTAAGACTTAAACAAGAAATACTATTTTTAAGAAAATAAATATCTAGACTGAAGCAACTCTTTTCTGTATCTTTGTAGCTTTTGCCAAAATACTTAAAAAATAGAATTTATGAGAAACATATAAACTAAGGCTATTTTGCTGAAAAGCAATATGGTGATGATGATAATGATGATATGTTCTAAAAAGCCAGGTTAGCCCACAAATTTTTAAACTCTACAGAGGGCAAAAATTAAATCTGTATTAGTTTGCTAGGGCTGCCATAACAAAGAACCACAGATTGGGTGGCTTAACCAACAGAAATTTTTTTTTTTTCTAGCTCTGGAGGCTGGAAGGCCAAGATCAATGTGTTAGTACGGTTGGAGTCTACTAAGCCCTCTCTCCTTAGCTTGTAAATGGCTGTCTTCTGGTGTCTTTATGTGGGCTTTCTCTGTATGTGTCTGTGTCCTAATCTTTTTTTGTAAAGACATTAGTCACGTTGGGTTATGGCCCACCCGGATGACCTCATTTAACCTTAATTACACCTCTTTAAAGATCCTATCTCCAAATATGTCACATTTTGTGGTATGAGGAGTTAGAACTACATGTGAATTGAGCTTGGTGGGGACACAACTCAGCCCATAAGGTGGTTTAAGCTGTAGCATAAGTTTGGGGATTATAAATATTAGAAACATACCTGTATTTAAGAAAAATTTTTAGGTACAGAGTGATTCAACTTTAAAACAATTAAAAAATCTGCTTTCAGGTTTCCCTGGTGGCACAGTTGTTGAGAGTCCGCCTGCCAATGCGGGAGACACGGGTTTGTGCCCCGGTCCCGGAGGATCCCACATGCCGCGGAGCGGCTGCGCCCGTGAGCCATGGCCGCTGAGCCTGCGCGTCCGGAGCCTGTGCTCCGCAACGGGAGAGGCCACAGCGGTGAGAGGCCCGCGTACTGCAAAAAAAAAAAAAAAAAAATCTGCTTTCAATAACTTATTAATTGATTTTGTAATTTAACACGTTCATTCTCGTTCGAAACAATGTGCTTTTAATAAAAGAATCAGGTTACTTTTTACTCATTCCTCATTAATGGGTTCTGGGCACAATGGCAACCTGAAGTGTTCCCTGAAATCCTCATTCTCATCATTATCATCCTCACCAACAAACCTTTATTAAGCACGTCTTCGTGTTACACAATTGTGCTACACACACCACCAGCACTATTTTGTTTAATCCCTGTAATAATTTTATGAGCTAAGTACAAGTCCTATTACCTATTATAAATAAGAAAACTAAGACTTAGAGAGTTAAATTATTTCATGAACACCTAAAATGAATAAACGAGGGACACTTGATTTGTATTCATTTATGTCTGAGTCTGGAATCTCTCATAGCACTACTTTTAATGACTGACATAATAGACACTTTATGTGATATAGGAAAACCTATATCAGCAGTCAGAACCAGGGATATGGTACACAAACAGCAGAAACTTCTAAGAATTCTGCAAGATATAGACCACATTGAAGTAAATCCAGTTCTGACCTGTACAGGAAAGAGCATATGGCCTACGAAAAGGGAGGAAGAAATACAGATAGAAGAATATTCTTAATATTTCCTGGAATAAGGTGAGCTGAACGCAAAGGATAATCCAGCAATGAGCAAGGAGCTTGCCAATGGTGTTTGCTCCCAGCCCAAATCACCTCATCACTGATGGCCAAATGATGAGGGAGACGGAAAAGGAAATCAGGGAAGATAGCTTCTTAAAAAGAGGGAGAAAAGAGGAAATGACATAAAAGCAGACTAAAATTGCAAAATACTAAAATTGGCATGGATGGATTAAAATCTCCAAAGATTCGAACCTGGCATCAAAACCCAAAATCCAACTGTAGACTCTTTCAAGTAAAAAGAAAAAATGACACCAATTCAATGCCCCAAATAGGAGACTGTTTAAAAATATGTTATTATATAGTCAATGGAATGCCAAGCAACTATGAAAAATTACAATCTACCAGATAATTTAGAAATATTGAAATACTTCAAGATAAGATTTTTTAGGTGAAGCACTGATTACAAAAGATATTTTGATACAGTAGGATTCTTAATTTATAAATAAAGTGTTACTATGTCTATTAACACAGAAAAAAAATATGTGCCACTGTAGTGTTGCCTATTCTTGTAGTACTGGGGAAAATCTTTGTTCTTAATTTTGTGGCTTATAGTTTATAAATTTTCTATAAAAACACATAATTTATAATAAAAATCACATTATTTTCCAAAAAAAAGAGGAGAAAATTGCAGGCAGTTCACAACCAAAAGGCATCTAAAAACTAGATGAGGCAACTTGCTAAGAATAAGGCAAGTACACTAGAAACTGGAAGAATTATGACAGGCTGTTCAAGGAAAAGACAGTAGAACAGGGAGAATACCAGCTCTTCTGAGGTGCCAGAAACAGCAGAGGTGGTTAATTCAGGCTGTGTATCTTGAGTATCTTAGTAAATAAGCAGTGTGTCCCACTAATGTGGTACTGGAAAGTGTAAGGATTTACTCAAATCAAGTTGAGAATGGGTTGGGAAAGACTATTACTCTAAACCAAAGTCTCTCAGCTCTTGGCAGAACAAAATCAACTGCAGAACTATGTAAAAATAATGATTCTCTCAGTCCATCTCAAACCAATTAAATCAGACTCTCTGGGATGAGAACCACTGTTTTTTCTTTTTTCTTAAGTTCTGCAGATGAATCTAATATGCAGCCAGGATTGAGGACAACAGTCTAACTCAAAACAATCATCTAGTTAATGAGAGAGAGTACATATACTTTTATCCTTAATACATTCCTGGTCAAGAATTTCCTACTAAAAATTGTCAAATGCATATGTTTTAATGTGAATTACCACACAATGAGAAGTTTTTGTCTTTCTTTACCATAAATAGCAAGCTCCTATCCAATGCCTTTGTCAACGAATTATAATCATATAAAAATTAAGTAGATGACACGTACTCTTTAGATGTGACGAAGAGAAGGAAATAAATAGACCTTGGAGGAAGGAGCCCTCAAACAGATTTGTATTCTTGTCTGTGTCTGCAAAGCTCCTGTCAATTTCCCTGTTTTATTGTGTCTTTGTGTACGTATCTCTCCTCCTCAACCCTGTGCTCTTAAGCATATCTTTTTATCATCAACATCTGGCATACAGTAGATGCTTAATAAATGTTTGTGGATTGGACAAAGAGATGAAGAGCCAGGCATTATTATTATTTCTATTATATTCCTGTTAGTTCTATGAGTCTAGAATTCTATGGTAACTATTCTCAGTCTTGCAAAACTTCCTCATTTTCCATCTACACTTTTATAATGCAGTTGGTTAATAACCAACTTCCCTGGTTATTTGTAAAAGCTGTAAACAATTCTGGAATATGTTGTAATGTTGTCCTCAAATGGGCATAAGGATTTTAAGGGTTATCAATGGCATTTATCAGTGCACATCATAAGCCATACTGCTTTTTATTTGCTTCAAAATTCATTTGACTTAATGAGTACCAAGTTATTTGTGCATGTTGGGGGAGGGGTGGATTGGGAGTTTGAGATTAGCAGATGCAAACTATTATATAGCGAATGGTAAACAACGAGGTCTTACTGTATAGCCCAGGGAACTATATTCAGTATCCTGTGATAAACCATAATGGGACAGAATATTTTAAAAAAGAAGGTATACATTAAAAAAAGTTATTTGTGCATGTTGAACTATACTGTTTGGGAGTAAAAATAACTGTGGTAAACAAATACAACACCTTCAGGTAGGTGACCCATAGATTATATGGTCTGGACTTTTCTCAATTAAAAACAAAAATCTGGAGACAAATGGCTTAGGTACAGACAAATTCAGTGTGTTCTGGGGTTGACCATGACCATACTTCCTTAAAACCATCCATCCTCAAGGATGTCAGCTGAAGTTCAAACATTTGAGAACCTTTGTGGGTTAAGCTAATTCCATGAAACTTTAAAATTCAAGATATGGTGCAATCCGTGTGCCAGGTGGACAGTGGATCATTTTACACCAGGAGTCAAGGATTAGAAATTTCAGGGGTGAGGAAGGATGTGCTGTCCCAGCAAACATCTGCAATCTTTACTTATATATACTACACAATGCTGGTTTAAGGTACTGGGTATTACAAAGAGCAGGTGTTTTTGTTTGTTTGTTTGTTTTAACCATAGCACTTGTGATTAATCATTATAATGAAAAAAACATGAAATAAATTTTAAAGGATGCTGCATGACCTGCCTGTCTAGATAGGCTTTTTTAGTACTAGACTTAAAATACTTGTCAGAGAATGTTCTGTGCTTGCCCTGTTGCAAATAATTAAGTGAGATCTCAGTTTCTGAAAAGCTGTTGTGATCATAAAAATGCATGTGAATATATTTCACATATTCTGCTTCTTTCCCTTCGTTCAGTTATTCTGCTTCTTTCCCTTCGCTCAGTTGCTTTTCTCACTCTAGGAATTTGATGTGACCGAGTTGAATGAAGTTAAGGTCTTAAAACTTGAAATTAAACAATATTCAGTTATCTTTGTTTTGGCTTGTTCTCCACCAAGCAACTCAAATTGTATTGTTAATGCCATTGCTGGTATTGAATAACAGTAAAGCTTTATTACAGCTTGCATATCAGTCGAGAAGACTAAAGCCCTAGTGTAGTCATATTTCAGGGCATGCTACCACGTGCATCAATCAATTCATCTGTCTTTCTTTAACAACAGTGAGTTCCAATGATTCTTCACTAAAGTCATTAATTTTTATTTGATGACTCACTATTATTTGTTGAAAGATAATGAGGACTCTTCACACCACAGAACTGTCATATGTATTATTCTGTATTCAGGAAACTGCTTGCTATGTATTAGAATATTCCATATCATACTAAAAATGTCTCCAAAAAATCACCACAAAGATTTTTAAATGTTCCCCATATACAGTTGTATATGAGTTTGGGTGAACCTTTACCACTAGAAATTACGGTAAAAATTTATCAAGTAATAAACTGACTGAAATATTTCCTTGTGAGGATATGTCAAGTAAATTGAGACAGAAGGAACAGAGAGGGATGAACTGCTAATGCTTATATACTAGTTAAAGTCCATATTCTCCTATATCTGAATATTACCTTTTGTATCTTTCCAATAATAAAATCGGGAAAATTCTGTTATAACAAAAATATGGACCATAGATTTTAAAAAGAAAAAAAAGATTATTGCAAGGTGGCTGAGCAGGATACAGCAGGCTAGCTCAAATCTAATTCCTTGATAGCAAGGAATTAATCAAGATGACAGAGTAGGAGGATGCAGAGCTCAGCTCCCCCAATGAACACATCGAAAATACATTTACACGTGGAGCAATCTCACTGAAAACTAACAGGAAACTGGCAGAAAGACACCTGTACAACCAAGCTGTGAGAAAGATACACATGTAATCAGGTAGGAAGGGAAGTGAAGCAATCAGGTCTGGACCTGTGCCCCTGGGAGAGGACTTAGAGGAAAAGGGAAAATACAGGTGGAGACCTACCCTAGGGAGTGAGCAGTTCAAGACTGGGTGCCCTAGTCCAGGGGTCCTACAAAGGGCAGATGAATCCCATTGGCTGGTTGGAGGACCGCTGGGACAAACAGGAGGGCTATGGGAAGCCTGGACTCTGCTCATGAGGAACACATGCTGGCTTTCCCCCAGGCAGTGTGGAGAGGGCAGAGGGAAGTCTGCTCTGGCGGCTGCTAGGTTTCCCGTGACTGCCTTGATGTGTGCCCCAGCCCGAGCCAAGTGAACACTACAGCCCCACTCACTCCACATCACAGTGTGGAACTGGATTTAGGGCTGCCACAACTGGGGAGAAAGCTCAGCCATGGGATGCAGAGGTGACTAGGTCCCAGGACAGCCTCTGAGTGGGGCAGACCTGGCCATTGTTGGTGCTCACTCAAGCAGTGCATCAGAAGGAGCCCAGAACTCTGACGGCAGCTGGTCCATCACAGCTGTCTGATATACTCCAAGAGGCCATGTGGGCGTTACCTGCCCTATGGTGTAGCTCCACAGCAAGGCAGGGGCAGTGGAGGGTTGGGGCACTGATTGGCTCCGAGGGAGAAAGGTGATTTGCACCTAAGACTGCTTCTGAGCAGAGCAAGGGAAACAACTGTGGGCACCTGCATAGACAGCACATTGGAGACAGTTTGGACCTCTGTCTGTAGCCAACATGAGCTGAAAACCTGTATAGGCCTGCCTACCTTGCTTCACCACTCCCCTACTCTGGGGAAAAGGTCCCAGTGCTGGGAGAGGGTGAAACACACACTTCGAGGGAACAGAGTCTGGCCTGACTCTGGGGGCTTCTGCTCCAGCAACTTGGGATCAGACACAGCCCCTGATAGGCTTCACAGAGGAATTTACCAAACATAAATGGAGAACTAATACCTTTTCTTCTGAAACTATTCCAAAAAATCTAAGAGGATGAAACACTCCTAAATTCATTCTATGAGGCCAACATTATCCTGATACCAAAACCAGAGAAAGATAATACCAAAAAAAGAAGAAAGAAAGAAAAAGAAAATCACAGGCCAATACTTTGTTGAATATATAGGGAATAAATTCCTTAACAAAGCATTAGCAAACTAAATCCATCAATATATAAAAAGTATTATACACCATGATCAAGCAGGATTTATTCCAGGAGATGCAAGGATATTTCAATATTCACACATTAATCAATGTGATATACCACATTAACAAAAGGAAGGATAAAAATTATGTGATCATCTCAATTGATGCAGAAAAAGAATTTGAGAAAACTCAACATCCATTCATGATAAAAACTCTCATCAAAGTTGGGTACAGAGAGAACATATCTCAACATAATAAAAGCCATTTATGACAAGTCCACATCTAACATCATACTTAATGGTGAAAAGCTAAAAGCTTTTCTTCTAAAATCAGGAACAAGACAAGGATGCCCACTCTTGCCACTTCCAAATAACACAGTATTGGAAGTCCTAGCCACATCAATCAGTCAAGAAAAAAAAAAAATGGCATGCAAATTAGAACAGCAGAAGTAAAGCTGTCACTATTTGCAGATGACATGATACTATATATAGAAAACCCTAAAGTCTCCACCAGAAAATGATTCAAACTAATAAATGAATTCAGTAAAGTTGCAGTATTCAAAATTATATATACAGAATATATACAGAATATACAGAAATCTGTTGCTTTTCTATACACTAATAATGAACTATCAGAAAGAGAAATCAAGAAAACTATCCCATTTAAAAATTGCTTCAGAAAGAATAAAATATCTAGGAATAAAATTAACTGAGGAGGTAAAAGATCTATACTCTGAAAACTGTAAAACACTGATGAATGAAATTGAAGATGATACAAAGAAATAGAAGGATATCCCTTTCCAAAGATATCTTTCAGGCTCTTAGATTGGAGGAATTAGTATCGTTAAAATGGCCATACTACGCAAAGCAATCTACAGATTTAATGCAATCCCTAGCAAAATACCCATGATGTTTTTCACAGAACTAGAAGAAAAATTCCTAAAATTTATATGGAACTACAAAACCCCCCAAATTCCCAAAGCAATCTTGAGAAAAAAAGAACAAACCTGAAGGTATCACACTTCCTGTCTTCAGACTGTATTACAAAGCTACAGTAATCAAAACAGCATGGTACTGGCACAAAATCAGACACACAGATCAATAGAACAGAATGCACAGCCCAGAAATAAACCCACACACCTATGGCCAATTGATCTATGACAAAGAAGGCACAAATATACAATGAAGGAAAGACAATCTCTTCAATAAGTGGTGCTGGGAAAACTGGACAGCCACATGTAAAAAAATGACATTAGGACATTTCCTCACACCATATACAAAATAAACTCAAAAGACCTAAATGTAAGATCAAAACCCATAAAACTCCTTGGATAAAACAGGCAGCACCCTCTTTGACATAAATTGTACCAATTTATGGATTTTTGGATCAATCTGCTGAGGCAAAGAAAACAAAAGCAAAAATAAACAAATGGGACCTAATTAAACTTAAAAGCTTTTTCACAGCAAAGGAAACCATCGACAAAATGAAAAGACAACCTACTGAATCTGGGAAAATATTTGCAAATAATATGACTGAAAAGGTGTTAATATCCGAAAATATATAAACAACTCATACATCTCAATATAAAAAAATATACAAATAAAAAACAACCTGATTTTTAAAAATGTGCAGAAGAACTGAATAGATATTTTTCCAAAGAGCACACACAGACGGTCATCGGGCACATGAAAAGATGTTCAACATAGCTAGTCATCAAAGAAACTCAAATCAAAACCGCAATAATATATCACCTCAAACCTATCAGAATGGCCATTATCAAAAAGACCACAAATGACAAATGGAGTAAAAGGGAGCCCTAGTACACTGTTGGTGGGAATGTAAATTGATATAGCCACTATGGAAAAACAGTGTGGAGGTTCCTCATAAAACTAAAAATACAACTACCATATGATCCAGCAATTCAAGTCCTGAGTATATATCTGAAACAAAACAAAACATTAATTTGAAAAGATACATGTACCTCAGCATTCATAGCAGCACTCTTTACCATAGCCAAGATGTGTAATCAACCCAAGTATCCATCAACAGAGAAATGGATAAAGAAGATGTGGTATATATATATATATATACATATACATATATATATTGGGTTGGCCAAAAAGTGCCTTCGGTTTTTAAGTAAAAATAAAGACACATCTTTCATTTTCACCAAGAACTTTATTGAATAACGTATTCACCCTTTTGTTCCACTACCTTCTGCCTTTTTTCAGGCAACTTCATAATTCCACCATCGCAAAACTTTTTATCTTTTTGAGCAAAGAACTGGTCCAGGTGCCTTTTACAGTCTTCCAGGGAATTGAAATTTTTTTCCATTAAGAGAATTTTGTAAAGACCTAAATAAATGGAAATCCAAAGGTGCCATGTCTGGTGAATACAGCGGATGAATCAGAACTTCCCAGACAAGCTGTAACAGTTTGCCTGATCAACAAAGAAACATGAGGTCTTGCGTTATCCTGATGGAAGATTATGTGTTTTCTGTTGACTAATTCCGGACGCTTTTCATCATGTGCTGCAATCAGGTCGAATTGGGAGCAGTACCTGTTGGAATTAATTGTTTGGTTTTCCGGAAGGAGCTCATAATAGAGGACTCCCTACCAATCCCACCGTATACAAAACATCACCTTCTTTGGATGAAGACTGGCCTTTGGTGTGGTTGGTGGTGGTTCATTTCTCTTGCCCCATGATCTCTTCTGTTCCACATTATTGTACAGTATGCACTTTTCATCGCCTGTCACAATTTGTTTTAAAAACGGAATGTTTTCATTACGTTTAAGTTGAGAATAGCATGTGGAAATACAGTCAAAAAGGTTTTTTTCACTTAACTTATGTGGAACCCAAACATCAAAGTGATGAACATAACCAAGCTGGTGCAAATGATTTTCAACACTTGATTTGGATATTCTGAGTATGTCGGCTGTCTCCCATGTGGTATAACGTTGATTGTTCTCAATTAATGTCTCAATTTGATCGCTATCAACTTCAACTGGTCTACCCGACCATGGATCATTGCCCAGCGAGAAATCTCCAGCACAAAACTTCGGAAACCACTTTTGACATGTTCGATCAGTCACAGCACCTTCTCCATACACTGCACAAATCATTTTCTTGCGTTTCAGTTGCATTTTTACCTTCCTTGAAATAACAAAGCATAATATGCCGAAGATGTTGCTTTTTCCTTCCATCTTCGATATTAAAATGGCTACACAAAAATTCACCAATTTTTATGTCTTTTTTAAAAATGCACACTGATATGACAGCTATCACATACAATCTATCAAAATTGTTTCCAATGAAGTTAAAGACAACTAAGTGCTACTAGAGCCATCTTACAGAAAGAACTGAACAAACCTCTTGGCCAACCCAATACATATATGTGGTATATATATACATACATATATAATGGTGATATATATATATATAGACACACACACACACACACACACACATATATATACACACATATAACAATGGAATATTACTCAGCCATAAACAATGAAATTCTGCCATTTGCAGCAATGTGGATGGACCTAGCTTAGTGAAATGCTTTGTGAAATGTTAAAATAAGACAAATGCTGTATGATATCACTTATATGTGGAATCTAAAAGATAAAACAGACAAATGTATATAGTGAAACAGAAACAGACTCACATATGTAGAAAACAAACTAGTGGTTTCCAGTGGGAGAGGGAGCTGGGGAGGAGCAAGAGAGGAGTATGGGATTAAGAGATATGATCTACTATGTATAAAATAGATAACCAACAAGAATACATTGTACAATGCAGGGAATTATAGCCTTTATTTTATAATAACCTTTAATGGAGTATAATCTATAAAAATACTGAATCACTATGCTGTATACCTGAAACTAATATAATATCATAAATCAAGTATAATTCAAATAAAATAAAATGGTGATGTTATCAACTGTGAAATACATAACAATTTAAAAAAATACAAAAATACAAAAAAATAAAATAAATAAATTTGTCTTCCATTTTTGTTCAATGTGACTAACACTATAATAAATATCCTGCACAAATATCAAAAGAAAAAAGAAAAAAAAGGGAGTTTAATATTTGAAGTTCCTTACCTTCAGCTGTTGATAGAGGAAACGAACCAAATATATTCACTTATGGATAACTGTCAGTACCTCAAGGAATTCATAACCATCCATAGGTGTTTCTGACCTTCCTTAAACCAAGACTTTAAGAACCCGCAACCTATATGAAGAAAATTTGGTAATATTCTCATTTAGCTACTGCATATTTCACTCGCTTTTAACCACTACAGAACAAATTCAAAGGTGCATGTTTTCGGTTCTCATGGAGTAGAAGTTGGGTTTTTTCCCCAATGTTTTTTTTTTATTAAAATTTTCAAAAATACAGAAAAGTTGAAATAATTTTACAGTGAACACCCTTATATCCACTTACATGGGGGTATTTAAAAAAAAAACTGTGAAGTGTGCCATCTATTTTTTTTTTATGTAAGTAATATCACTGAAAGAGAAAGATGTATGTTCACAGACATTTAAGTATATCTGGCAACTGGGCATAGAGTTCAACAAAATTATAAAAAACTATTTAAATTAAAGGAAGATGGAGAGAAATTTATTAGCAACATATAGTTTAGCTATGGATGGATCCATATTACTGATGGTAGAATGATTCAAGTACAATTTCAAATAGTATTCAGTTGAAATCAGCCATCACTGAGATATTGAGAAAAAAAGAAGCAAAACATTTTTAGGTCTTATCAAATTCTGGCAAAATGGGGATAGAACAGTGCCAATGAATTTAGCTGCAAATTATGTTTTAATGCGGTGTTTTCCCAAGTATAGGAGGTATATCACTAGTAGTATTGGCTTCTACAATAAATAATTATAAAATGGGTGTATATGAAGAAAAATCAGGCAAATAATAGTATATATGTAACACAGCCTGGTTGAAATTATACAGATAGCTGTCAAATGCCTAAAGTAAGAGAAATATTGTTTTAACGGTAGTTAGCAAACATTATTTTGAAAAATCCAATGAGAAGATATTACACATGATAAAATCCTTCAAAGAGTTATAGGTACTACCCTTCTCTACTTACTAAAAACTGATTTCCATGCTTCTCTTGTCTAAAACTTAAATATGTTCCCACAGATTTTGTTCCCAAATGAAAACTCTAAAGATGACCAGGAGTCCCATTTCCTTGAGAACACTCCATCTATCGAATGGACTATTTTTATTAATCAACAGGAGTGGGGCAAAGTATTTTAATTCCTTCCCTAACTCAATGCAAGTCTATAATTTGAAAATCTTCTTCTATAATATAAATACAATAAATTACCATCGCAAACTGATAGTGTGATTTCTAAGCCATAAAAACAGCAGGTGGATAAATACAGGCTGTGATTGCTTAGAATATAAAGTTAGTACTGTATCACTGAAAGTCTTAAATTATTGGCACTTCACTCCCATGCAGACGATAGGAGTAAATTTCCTCATCTATCATCAAGCTGCAGTAGTCTTTATAAGAAATGTAGACTCTAGGATAGGTGATTGGTGTCATCATATTCTGCAATATGAACCATTTGAAGACAGACTTTCTTGGCGAATGAGTTGAACAAAAGATTAAATTCAACCGGAGTTTTGAATGTTCATTTTATTCTAGCATTTTTATACAGTTTAAACATTCAGATTTCCTCCCCACCTACCTCCTCCCTTTTGCTTTTATAATCTTCTCAATCTCTCAATCTCAATCCCTCTCTCTCTCTCTCTCTCTCTCTCACACATACACATGACACATGAGAGAAAAAACGTTTCCAAAATCCATTTGTTTCAATAACTGAATTATTACAATGTTCTGCCATCTGATTTTACTAAACTCTGTTGGTGAAATAATAAATAGATTTCTATGTGAAATTTCAAGCCACTTCAAATAGTTTCCTTTTATACATTTGATTGTATTGATAGATCTTCAATCTTTATAATATTGCAGTGCTTATACTAGAATAATTAAGGCCCATCTTTTTATTATGGAGAGGCTATTTGGAGTTAATTACAAGTATCTTAGAGACAGAGACCATGATCACACTTTCTTCTCCTTGCATATATTTTGCTACTGCCTAGCAGGCCCAAGGATCAAAGTAAAGGCCATAGTCTTCTAACCCATATAGAGGAACTTATATTTTTAATGCTTCTAACAATTTTTAGTGTTTCATACTACATTTAAAAATTTAATTTTTAATCTAATCCCCCAGCCAGGATCATATTAACCCCTAGCACCATGATGTGGATGCTAATGGACCATGGCTAATGGACCAGAGTTTAAGTAGCCCTACAATTATCCTGCTCAACATAGATTGAGTCTGTGTAATAGAAAGGAATGTAACATTAACAGAAAGATTTGGATATTTAAGAAAAATCTGGAACTAAGAGGTAAATAATCATTGTATATTCACGGTAATTTTAGTTTCAATAGTGACCAGAGATCAAGAGTTCTATTAGGGTTGCAAGAACATCCATTACAATCATATAGATCAGATGTCATTTTTAGTTGGACCAAAAAAAAAAGTTCCAATCAAAATATTTTAGGCTTCAGGTAAATATTTTAAAATAATATAATTCAGTAAGAGTCATCTGAAATTTTCTATACCCACATAGGACATGAAACCTGTTAGAATGACTAAACAATTTCCCTATTTGGGAATCCGTAATTAGAGACCCTTATTCCAATTCAATTTGATGAACAGAGAAAGGGAGTTTAATTTAATATTAAATAAAACAAATCTTCTCCTCAAATTCCATGTCCATCTAATTTGTTCTTTTAAATGACAGAGTAGTCTAGCAGGAAAAAAGCGAAATTCATTTCGTTCTGAGTTTTGGTCAAGCCAATGATCTTTATTTTGTAAAATGTTCAGATAAAACTAGGAGGGAAAGTCAATTTATTATCTTCTTGTTCCCAAATACCCAATTATCCAAAACATCGGATAGAAATTTCCTCTGTTTTCCATGACCAAACCCACCAAGTCCATTACAGACTTTATCACTCTACTTGAGATCCGGATCTAATTTTATCTTACTCCCTTGGGAATCTGACCCCAGTGACTGACTATATTCATCCTTTCACTTACCTGCATTTCAAACTCTTCTTTTCTACCACATTCTTTCTATCAACATGTAAGCAATTTCAAAAGTCTCTTTTGGTCTTAAAAAAATCTTCCCTTGAAACCCTTCCCCTGGTTTTTCCTCCTTTCTCTCTGCAACTCCCTCTGACTCTCCTTCTGCTGATGTATCTACTTCCTGACCCTTAAATGTTGGTGCTCTTCAAGAAAGATTCTTTACTTTCTTCTCTTCTTCCTTCATATTCTTTCCATAGGTGATCTCCTTGATGTCCATGCTTTCATTATCCACTTACATATCGACATATTTCAAGTACGTGTCTCTGATGTTCTTTCAGATTGGTATCCCAGAGGCAGACCCCAGAACAAGAACTTGAATGTAAGTAGTTTATTTTGGAAATGACCACAGGAAACCCAGTCAAGGAGTGGGGAATTGAGAAAACGGAGGGAGCCAATCCAAGCTGGGTTATCAGCCAGCTTCCTCTGTGAGCTAGTGGAATTCGATCCATTGGGAAACTCTGGGACACAGTGTAGAGGAGCTGGGGACAAGCAGGTCCAACTCTGTAAAGTCCCCAGACCCCTTAAAGAATGTTGCTTTCACAAGTGTTTTTTTTTTTCCTGTCTGAATGTAAGTTACGTTGATATACGGAGTGACTTGAATATGTTGTATTACTGTCTTTCCTTCAGTGGAGATGTAGTGTGTGTGTGTGTGTGTGTGTGTGTGTGTGTGTGTGTGTATTTGATTCAAATTGGCTTAAAAGAGTGTATTACCCTATCTTAAGGGAAGAGGAGAGACTAGTACTTACTGGATTTCAATAATATAGATGATGTGATGATGGTTAAAGTAATATGTGGCACAAGGCTTATCAGACAGATCTAACACTTTTTGAAACTATAATGGGAACTTACTGCTCCCCCCTTTCAACAGGCTGCCTATCTGCTTTGCTTATCTGAGAACAAATCCCTGGCTTTTGTCCATCCCCTTGTCTCTTGTTTCCTAGGCAGCAAATCTTTTTACACAATTCCATAGCTTTTTCTCTTCTGAATGATCTTCCCAGAGCATTTTGTCACCATGCCTCCATATACTAAGTCCCTTGGCCAGAGGCAACTGAGTGCCCACATATTACCCCCTCGTGCAGCTAGAGCTGTGAAATCAGTAAAAATAATAACAATGGGTGGGAGACACCAGGGCATATGTAGGAGATAATAATACTGTGACTCTAAGCATAAAGTAGATAGTACGGGAAGCCTGAAAGATCATGCCATAGACTAACAAGGGATAGTATCATTCTACCCCCCAAAAGATCATAGCCACACACTAATCCAGGAGGCAGGGCAGTTTTTTGCTTATGGGGGTCAGCTGTACTACCAAACTGCTTATGTGAGAACCCCAGCTCTAGCAGTTTGCTGGATTAATTTTCCTTCCTGAAAATAAAAATAATGATGGAAACTACTTCATAGTGTTTTTATATAGATTAAATGAAGAATGGAAAAACAACAAAGTCCTACACTATAGCACAGGGAACTATATTCAATATCCTGTGATAAACCATAATGGAAAAGGATATAAAAAGGAATGTATATATATGTATAACTGAATCACTTTGCTGTACAGCAGAAATTAACACAACATTGTAAATCAACTATACTTCAATTAAAAAGTAAATAGGTTAAATGAGATGTTCCTTATAAATCATCAATCACAGCGCCCAGCATATAGTGAACACTCGATCAGTGTAGGCTGTTGTCAATTAATAGCTCCAGCCAGCATCTGCCAGCCATGATTTTCTCCCAAGCACATGTCCTGTAAGTGACTGACACTGAAGCATCTGCTCTGATGTCCTTCATCCGGCAAAAAATGTGTAAAAAGACGGGCTCTGTTAGACATCCAAATATGTCTCGTCAGCTTCTTCCAAGTCCCTGTTTAAACCTCTCCTATGTTCAGTCCCAAAAGCTACGGGGAGCCTGTCTTCCCTCTCCTTGGTAGGATCTAATATACACGGCAGTTGGCTTTGTGGAACCCTCTTTCCAAAGAGGAATGTAGAATTGCTTTTTGAGATTTTTTTGTTTTGTTTTAATTAAATGCCATCCTGCATGCCTTGATATATTCAGTCCCCTGGTAACTCCTCTCTCATCTTACACACATCTCCCTTTGGTCCTAACATCACCATCATATATGCCTGGGGAATGAGGTCCAAGGGCAACACAAGCTCTACGCCCCACATCATACATACCTGTGAGCTGCAGATCCAGACAAGAGATGTGCATCCCTGAATCCCTGGGTCCCTTTCACATCTACTCACTATTTGGTTATAGCAGAGAACACACCCACTCCCTGCAAAGAGTTGAACCCCTGATAGGAGTCATAACATGCGGTGAATCTCAACTAGAAACAGAACTTTCAAATTTTAAATAAAAGGGAGATTCTTCTCCTCTCATTGATTTATTTAGGTTAGCAATTTTCTTATTGAGTGTTAGATTCCCTAAGTGTATACCCAAGGCTCTGAGCTCTTACTTCTAAAATTAAATATCATCAATGAAAGCAGAAATCTGCTATTAGCAATTTGAATAGTGCTGTTTAAGTAACAATATTCAACTTTGCTTTCAATGAGCCATGTAAATGTTCTTTTACTAAGGGATAAGTATAATATTTATAAGTATACACAGAAATATACATATACATGCACACACACACACACACATGTACGTGCATTGCTTAACCATAGGTGGACCTTCGTCAGGCAATACATCACCTCTGAAACCTCGGCCCCTTCGGGGTGTAAATGCAGGAGTTGGGCACTGCAGGTACTCCCCGCTGTGAGTTATGGCTTATATAATAATTTGCTCAGCTGAGTAGCAGTCTAATGATTTGCAATCAGCAATGCTTTCTCCTGATTCAGCTGATGTCTCAGCTTCTTCACAGTATTCATTAAGTAATTTTTTTGTTATTTATGTTCCACTCCTGTACTTTATTTTCTAGCACTGTGGTTCGCATGTAGGAAATCCCTGACGGCTAAGTTTAATCACCACGGAGAGACTCAGTTCATTACCTATTTGTTTATGTTTTGTTCTTTGAAAACTGCCTGGAACCGAACCACGCATTCTAGCCAATCTGTTGTGTTATTGTTGTTATTGTGGTTGTTGCGAAGTGGCCAGGGTGAAAGGGCTCCAGGATCAAAGCAGCGGCAGCGAGGGGCAAGGAGGTGAGGTGAAGATCAGATTAGCAGCCAGACGGGAGAAGTGAAGAACTGAAAGAAAGTAATCTATCTCAGTAGGTTTTGAACCTATCTGTTCAGGATGGACAAAAGGCATCACTAGGGACTAGTAAACAGCTGGTGAAAGGAAGCGATGCTGTAGATATTAGACATAAGCCCCAGCCTGACTTTTTTAAAAAAATTTTCTTATTGAAGTATAGTTGATTTACAAGGTTGTGTTAATTTCTGCTGTACAGCAAAGTGATTCAGTTATACATAATATATACATTCTTTTTCATATTCTTTTCTATTATGGTTTGTCACAGGGTACTGAATACAGTTCCCTGTGCTATACAGCAGGACCTTGTTGTTTATCTTTTATATAATAATTTGGATCTGCTAATCTCAAGCTACCAATCCTTCCCACTCCCACCCACCCCCCTCCTTGGCAACCACTAGTCTGTTCTCTATGTCTGTGAATCTGTTTCTGTTTCATAGATAAGTTCATTTTATTAGATTCCACATATAAGTGATATCATATGGTATTTGTCTTTCTCAGTCTGACTTCACTTAGTATGATGGTCTCTAGGTCCATCCATGTTTCTGCAAATGGCATTATTTCATTCTTTTTTTTATGGCTGAGCAATATTCCATTGTATGTATGTACAACATCTTCTTTATCCATTCATCTGTCAATGGACATTTAGGTTGTTTCCATGTCTTGGCTATTATAAATAGTGTTGCTGTGAACATAGGGATGCAAGTATCTTTTTAAATTACAGTTTTCTCCAGATATATGCCCTGGAGTGGGACTGCTGGATCATATGAAACTCTATTTTTAGTTTTTTGAGGAACCTCCATACTGTTTTCCTCAGTGCCCAGCCTGACTCTTATACGGAAGTAACAGCCAAAGAAATGGCATTTATGGGGAAATCATGTTTCCAAGTTATATGAAAGTAGATCAGACTCATTTCTCAAATGAACATGCTTTATTTTCTCATGACTCTTGGATTTGGGACATGCTGCTGCCTTTTCAATGCTTTCACTTTCTTTCAGTTATTCATCTGGGGATCATAAGAATACTACTGAACTTGGCACACAGTAAATCCTTAATAAATGTTAGCTATTGTTATTCCTGGCTATATGCTAAACATTTTTTTTTTTTGCCAGAATTCAGAAAGAGCTTCCACCAACCCAATGTGAGCTGCAAATATGTCTACCTGTGTTATTTAAGAGGCTTTGCCATTAATAAGTTCGTTCATTTTTTTTTTGTTTTGCTGGAAGATGAGTTTGAACTGATTTTAGTGTGTGGGGGGTACTGGAAAATTGAATATTTTACAAATATTTCACCATGTTATTTAAAGCCAAACCTTATTGGTGACAAATAGCCAATAATTTAATGTCCCAATATTTATTAGAACCACAATCTACATTTTATTAACTCTTTTGTCAAAAGAATCTCCAGGGGTAATTCTATTACCTTAACTCTCCTGAATCACCAGATAGCAACAAAACCAAGAGGAGCAGTCAAACAGTAGCCCACTCCATTAGAAATCCTCAGAAGATACTGACCAACTTGCCTTTAAAAATACTACCTGGAGTTCATTTGTCTTCCTGGGCAGTTCAGTTTTCCATCCTGACCTTGCAAAAATGTTAAAATATCCAGAACCTATGCTTCATCTCTCACCCATTTCAAAATTACATCTTTGCTTTTGGTCTAACATCGGAATTTTTTCCCAAGCATCTCCCTGTGTTGCTTTGTCTCACAGCAGGTACACATGCTAATAGCCACTGCTGTTGCTGATACCATCACTTTTCACCTTATTGCTTTGATTTGTTACTGTTTTGAGTTAAATTTGGAATCCATTGTTTATTCCATTGCATACTAATGAGGCTTTCTGCCTCAAAGTTGTGTGGCACTCCCCTATTTTTCCAATGTTAGTTGTATAAAGGTGGTTTATATTAGCTGATTTTGTATACAATGACTTCTCTCTCTCTCTCTCTCTTTCTCTCTCCTTGTGTTTTTAACTTTCTGCCTCTACAACTAAAGAACATTTAAAAAAAAAATTGAAAGCATGCTCTCAGAATTTTCACCTTATCATTATATTTTCTAGGAAGTACTATGTTCATTATCAAACATTTTTATTTAGCATGAACAGAGTTCTAGTCACTAGGCCAAGTGTTTGGGAATCTGTGGGTGAAAAAATTATAGCTTATGCTGCTGAAGAGCTAACATTTCAACAGAGATGTAGTTAAGAAAATGGACACTTATTCTACAATGGGATAAATCATATAAGGCTGAGTTGAGGTGCAATGCACAAAAAGAGGAAGCCTCACTCCTTGGGTAAGTCAGGGAAGACTTCACAGTGATACTGACGTGATTTTTGAAAGAGGAATACGAGTTGGCCAAATAGACACAAGACTGCAGGTGAAGACATTGCTAAGGAAGCAGCTGGGCCAAAGGCAAAGAGATAAAAGAAAATGGGGCACATGTGGGGAATTATAAGTAGTTGGTGTGGATAGTCTATGAGTTGAGCAATATTAAATTAAGCTAGGAAGTTTAGAGACTGATCATAAAGAATGTTGTACTTAATCCTACAAAGACTAGAGTTTCATCTGTAAGTTGAACACCAGAAGACTCACTTGGGGAGAAAATTAAAATATGTATTTCCAGAACCGACTTCCCCCCAAATTCTAGTTCAGTAGCCTGAGGTGGGCACTGGGATTCTGCATTAAAAAAAAAAAAATCCCTCTATGTGATTTTTGGACCACAGCACAAGTGAAATCTTTAGAAGAAATCTGAGCAAACAAAGTAGTTACATAATCAGAATTTCATGTTGAATACTTTGGTAATATTATAGTGAATGCCAAAACAACTATTTGGTCAAGTCATTAAAACTACTTATCAGAGCAGTAAAAATATTTGCCAAACTTATTGGCCAGTTCAGTCTGAAAGGTGACCCAACGGTCTGACTTCGAACAATTTTAAAGTGTTTCTTTGAGCTTATAATTCTACAGAATAGTGTTATTGTGTGCTTTTGGACTTCCTTCAGTGACACAACTCAGTCTTCAAGTTTTGGTGGTTTACGTTCCAGAGATTATACTTGGGTGACCTTCAGGTTTTGTAGCCTCCATATTGGCGTTAACTAAAATGAAGCATTCAACATTGGAAATGGTATGCTTCCACTTCTATTGGTAATGATGCAAGTGACTCTGTAAAACATATGCAAACAAGCTGGTAAGCTGGAAAAACCAAGAGCTTTTTCTAGTTGTAGCTGATTTTTGAAAATTCTCTCTGGTCTGACCTCATGCAATTGTGTCTTTGTTAAATTGTTTATGTTACATCTATCTGCTAGTGTTCTTAGTACCTCACTGCATATCCCAAGCACTTAAATCTTTCCATGCTATCAAAGGTTTATTCCATGCAAATTGGAGATAAAAAATGTGATTTATTTATTAACTAAGAGTGTTCATCTCAGCACATATAGACTCTGAGTGTTATAATTAATCTTTGACCTAGAGTAGGACTCTCAAAGTTTGAAATCAAGACCCCAGTCCTGGGTTCCTTAAGACTCTTTCAGAGGCTCTGCATCATCCTTTCTCTTCCAGCTACATATCTGTGCAAGGCTGGATTTTCTTCGTATATTTCAACAAAGACAACATATTCATCAGACTGACTGTTGAAGCTGATATGAGAATTCAGTGGTCTTCTATTAAGCCAAATATTGAAGAGATTTGTAAAAGTGTGAAACAATGCCATTAATTATTTCATTTGGGAAATGTAATTATTTTTCATAAAATATGTTATGTGATATACTGTTTATTGCTATTTTAAGTAAAATAACATAAATTTTTAAATTTTCTCAGTTTTTATTTCGAATATGGTAAATATTGATAGCTCTATTAGCCCACATAAATCAAAGATCCTCAGGGTTCTCTGTAATTTTAAGAGTGTAAGGGGTCTTGAGATGAAAAAGTTTGAGAAAGACTGGCTTATATAGAAAGGGGAAGATTCAAGAAAATGTAGTATGTTTGGTAGCATTCTTAGTTCATTTGAGAAATTTAATTTTGACTTGTTCTATATTGAATCAAATTCCCTAGACTTTACTTCTAAAGACTATAGCTAGTGTAAACGTAGAAAACATTTTTTTTTCCAACAGTAGCAGTAACTGGTAAAAATACAAGTTGATCAAAAAATGCCCAACCCTTAAAAAAATTGTTCTTTCCCTGCAGGAAATGCACGTGTGTGTGTGTGTGTGTGTGTGTGTGTGTGTGTGTGTGTGTGTGTGAAGGACAGAGAGATGAGACTGGAAGGGTTGGGACAGGGAAAAAATAGATTTCCCAAGTTCCCTACCAAATGGATGTTTTATTGCTCTATGTGACCATCCTAGGCCATGCGCCCCTTAAAGGCAATTCCTGCTCCATGCTCTTGTAAAATCTTTTCCAATATTGCTCCATATACTGCCTTCTAGATTTTCTTCTAAAAGAATATATTTGTTTTGTTTATGGTGGTTTTAGAAGATAAACTCTCTCTCTATATATACATATATATACACACACATATATATATGTACATATATCTTCTAACTTTTATTTTATTTCCATCTAACTTTTATTCTTTTTCCTGATCCAATATCTTACTTCTTAATATTCCTCTGCATCATTTCTCAGCTTTCACTGGAATTTGCTTTTCAATTTAAATGTGCAGATTTCATTAATACATTATTTTTTACTCAAGATTTTAGCTTGAGCGTTGAAATCCCCAAACTAGGTCCTTGTTAGGTTTTCTTGTTAGGAAATATGGGAATAAGATAGGTAATAGTTATTGAAAAATATAATTTACTCTCAGTTGATAGGGCAGGAAAACAATATCGCTGTGTCCCATCTTTGCCAGTGGAAGAGGGAGGGAGGTGATGATACAGCAGAATTAGGGCATAGTCAGGGGTCTAGCTCTAAAGTAGATGTCCTGCTTATTTGAGAACTTGGCAATAGCATATTTTAAGTAAATCCTAGCATCATCTTTTTAAATGAAAATATTCCTAAAGTGGTTATCATAATAGTTTACTAAAGCTTATTGTGAATGAGTGCCCTGCCTCCCTGAAAGGACCTGTGTACCAAAGGGGAAGGGAAAGCAAATGAACAAATGAAGAGCTGGGAGGGTGAGATGTGGAAAGGAGAAGGGTGGAAGTTGGGGTTCAAGACACAGTTCTGCCAACGCCAGTTTCCTGAACAGTAACACCTTAGAACGTCTTTGGAAAGAGAAGGCACCTTATTTGGGGAAAAGTTGAATTACTTGAAAAATTGAACAAGGATCAGGATGGTGATGCAAACTGACACCCAATGCTAGTCAACAGAATATTATAGGAGACATGGATCAATCATTCACTTCTTCACTCATTTATCATTTATCTATCTAACCACCCAACAATATTTGTATGCACATTTTATGTCCCAGGTGCAATGCTAGAGGCAAGAAAGAATGCAAAGTGATACTAAGAAATCAGACTTTGAACTTAAGTAGTTCACAATGTAATGACATTGCTTCCAGCAAATTGGGCAGAGAAATTAGAGTCCAGGATATAGAAGAAGTTTAAGAAATGGCAGAAGACTCCAAAGAGAATAAACCAAGGACCCAAGGGTCTAGAGAATTGAACTCTCTGGTGTCTGTTCTTCTGTACAGGTGATGGGAAGAAGGAAGATGCAGGGGGCATCAGTGAAGGTGTTGCCTCAAGGAAACTTTGCCAGTTGGCCTGGTGTGTGAAATCCAACCACCCCACTCTGTGGAAGTCATCCAACTCTGCTTCAGGTCTTAGTTGCGCAAGAACAAAAAGGGACAATGCCTTCTTTTAAACTATGCTTTGTTATTATAGAGCCCTGGTTAGAGGACAGGGAAAGGGAAGCAGTTACAAAGGCAAAAACAGAATCAAGTTATGCTGATGCTGAACTGACTTTAGTTTGATTGCATTGTAATCAGAGGCCATAGCGACGACATGATCATCTGTTCAGGGATCTTTTCTGCCCAGGAAGCATGCTTGACCTACCTGCAGGACAGGGGAAGAGTTAATGTCCCTAGAAGCAGGCCTTTAACCAGTGGCACGGAGTTGGTGAAAAATGTCCCAGCTTCTCGACACTTTAGTTGGAATGACTCTGAGGAATGTACTATATTGTCCACCAATTTTTCAGGAGGCTGACCTCCAGTTGTTGTTGGGTAAATGACTTGATACATCACTTTTACTAGCTTCCTTCCCTTCTCCAACTCACTTCCCCACTGTCCTACCAGGTTTCCTAGGACCACCTTCCAAAGAAACCACTCATACTTGAATGCTTATCTCAGAGGAACCCAAACCAGCACAGGAAGCATTTCTTGAACTTTTGCGTCCATATTCACCAATAATGTTTAAAAAGAACAGCCTAAATGTAAACTCTTTGGATCTTTCCTCAACATTCCCACAGTTAATTGTTCAACCATTTGTTTCTACAGTGTTGCACTTTGTTGTGGCAATTACTGTTATCTTAATTGGGTAACCCAGTTGGCCATTGTAGTGCCCCTGTTTGTTAACCTCTTGACAGGACTGATTCCATCCCCCATTCCTTATGCAGTAGAAAGGCCATTGATTTCCCCAAGGCTACCTTGATTTCCAGGGGGTTTATAATTTTACAATCTCTGACTCCAAGTTCCAGTGAAGGCTGAATTGTTTGTGGCTGTTCCTTTATCTCTACCCTGGCCTTAACCCATATCTGGAACTCAGACCAGTTACATGATTTCCACCAGAAAGGGAAAAAAAGCACCACTGATATTCATTCATTCAAAATTATTATTCTTGAAGATAAATGCTGTTTGAGACATCGTAAGAGGTTCTGCAGAAAATGAGTAAGACTGACAGGTTCCTGTGGTCAGACTTATTTATTTTTTTTTTTTTGAGGTACGCAGGCCCCTCACTGCTGTGGCCTCTCCCATTGCGGAGCACAGGCTCCAGACGCACAGGCTCAGCGGCCATGGCCCACGGGCCCAGCCGCTCCGCGGCATGTGGGATCTTCCCGGACTGGGGCACGAACCCATGTCCCATGCATCGGCAGGCGGACGCTCAACCACTGCACCACCAGGGAAGCCCGGTCAGACTTATTTTAAATGCTATGCCCTACCTCTGTTGGAGCAGTGTTATGACTAATTTAATTTTTTCCCGTTTATTTACTGACTTATTCATCACACATTTGTAAATATATACTATGTGTCAGGGACGTATTCTGGAGCTACAGCGATGAACTGTCCCTGCCCTCAAACAAGTATTGCGTCCAAAAAATATGAGGTACTCTGTCGTCATCAGAAAAGCCTGGGGTGAGGAGGGGCCCTCATTTTCCAACCTCTGCAGTTTAGGTATAGGCTGGCGGGTAGCAAACAGGTAGGATACGAATCCAGGCTACTAAGATACGGCTCAAGAAGTCCAGTGGATTCAGGACCAGGAAAAGGGCTATAAGGGTCACCCAAGTAGCAATGGTGCCCCTTCAAGGGAGGCTGGAAGATTAGGAAATAGGTGTATAGCCTGAGGATGAGTGGGTGGGTGCTAATCCAAACCGAATAAAATTCACACAGTCTTCTGAGAGCAGTTGCCAGAACAGAATGCTGAGTGACCCAGCAGCAGTGACCTGGTGGCTTTGATTTCTCAGTCCTAGTTATGAGTATATTCAGCCCATCATTTTTATTTTCAAAGGTTTGATTAAGACAACTGATTGTGGTATCATCAGAGCCAATATAACTGCTACAAGGAACTTATTGGCCATCCAGCTAATTGGATAATTTGGAATATACTTGAATAGGTCAAACCTGAGATACCCTGATTAGTGGTCTGTGGCTTTCCTATTCAAGTTGGAATCATCCTCCTCGCTCAGAAGAATGAATGTCCTTGTGCATAATAATGAGCTGGTTGATTTTCTCTTAACTGAGCTCATAGTGTAACTGGATCCCCTCATTTACTGGGAGTTGGCTCTTAGCTCCCCTTTCCTTTGGTTAGGAGACACCAGTACTTTAGCAGGCATTGTTTTTTGTTTCATGCATCTTGCTGTCTCTATGATACTGTATAAACTCACAGAAGAAACTTGAGATGGCTACAGTGGGTGTTCACCTTAAATTATATGGGGGTCAAGTCTTAACACATCTATCCTATTTTTCTTGTTGACACTTCTCCCCTCTATTTCTCTCTGTCTGCCCTCTACTTTGGGAAACTATATACACCTCAATGATTAACTTTCCCCTTCTCTTGCGGAGCATTCATACCTACCATTTCCCTCTTCATTTTTTCCCCTTTTCTTTCCTCTGGTAAATATTGAACTTACACATGTTGCCAGTTTTTAGTAACATTTGATGTTCAGTCACTATCTATATTATTTAAGTGCTTGGTTTCTTCTTATACAATAAATCCGTAGACACTCTACAGAGAATGACACTATGTAAAAATAAAGTAAAAAAAAAGAACTTTCAGAGATTCCTGTTACTTTATAGCAGTTTAAAAGTTAATTTCTTGTAACTTGTCAAACAATTAAAAGATACTTATGTGAGAGTATTTGAGAACATAAGGGAAATAATATGCTAGTTTATTTTAAATTTTAGTGAATGTAAGAATCACAGGGTAGCTTGTTAAAAATGCAACCTTCTATGCTTTTGCAACAGAAATACTAACTTAATAGATCTGCAGTGATCCCAAGTCTGAGTTTTTTAACAAGTTGTCCAGGTAACTCTTATATGATAAAGTATGAAAATCATTGCTGTAATTGATACAAAAAGCTATACTGTTTTGTTGCTTTGCCAAGATATCTATAAGTATCTATAAGTATCGAAGAGTATTTACAGAAATACCCTATACTAGACTACTGATTAGCACTTGCTGCATAAAAGCTCCAAAAGTTAACTCCTTATAACAATAAACCAAGTCTGTGAGTCACCTGGTGGGTCTTCTGGGCTGGGTTGGCTCGGCTGAGGCTGGATAACCTACAGTGGCCTTACTCTTACGTGTTGTGGTTGCCTTGAAGTCAGCTAGGGCAGCAGGGATGATTGGGACACATGTTTCTTACACAGAAGGGAAGCCAAGGCTTCTCCACGTGGCAGGGTCAGGGTTCCAAAGAGCAGCAAGAGATGGAAAGCCCCACTGCACACATATTTTTCAAGTCTCCAGTTTGGTAATGTTTGTATTGTCCCATTGGCCAAAGGAAGTCAAATAGCTAAGTCCCGAGTTAAGGTGGGAGGGAACTACCCAAGTGTGTTGATTCAGGAAGGTTAATTATTGCCGCTATTTTTGCAACAATATAATGTCCATGCTCAGCTGAAAATGTAGTTGACTACTGAGCATCTGCATGGTAGGCAAAAAACATTAACCTTGAAGATCGAATACCTGATTTAAACCTAACATTCACTTAGTAACTGGAAGATGGGTAAATCTTTCATCTTCTCAAAGTTTCACTTTCTTCTTCTATGAAATGTGAATAATACTACGAATAATACCTACCTCACAAGAGCTCTTCAGAGAATAATGAAATACTGGACATAAGAATATTCTGTAAACTGGAAATGCTATAAAATTCAAGGTATTTAGAGATGTACATGCTTAATATGACTAGTCTCCATCCCTTAACAATTATTAAAGTATTTGTTAAATCAGTGAACTTCCTGATATTTTTGTGACTTGACTACCCTCAGTCTAAGTCCGTCCTCAAAGTGCTGTTAGAATTATTTCCCTTAAAAAACAAAACTGTCATGTCATTCCACACTTCAGTAAATCTCTGACAGCTCTCCATTTGCTTACACAATAAAAGTAGAATCAGCATCTGAAGACTCCCCAAACTGAGCACATTTCCCTCCCTATGCAACCTCCTTGACTCCATTGAATTTTGATTATCCTCTTTGTATATCAGACCTTCATGATTTCAGGATAGATCCATTCTATTTCCCTCAAACCAGAATGTTCTTATCCTGCATCTTCACCTTGACGAACTTCTACTCATCTTTTAGTACCCACATCAAATATTCCTTCCTCATTCCACAAACATTTAGTGAACCAAGATTTCTCGACTCCTCCAATGTTAATTGCTCTACTTCTTTATTCCCAAAGGACTGTGTTAATATCACTAGCACTTATAATTATTATGTGTATGTTGTCTGTCTCCCCAACTAGACAATGAGCTACTCCAGTACCAGAAACCGCAAGTTCTCAGTATATAGTTTTGAGCAAAGAAATGATGAAAATTTGATTCCTTTGTCCCTTCCCTGGTTGGCCAGATGATGCTCTGATACTTCACTCACTGTATTCAGCCCCCTGGATTTCCCTTTGCCAATCCTGACTATAGACCAAACTACTTGTGTTCTTGACCGGTGGTCCATTCTCACATCTGAAAGCCAGTTACTTACATCTTTACCCTCAGGTAACCGACCAAAATTTTGAGCCACTGTGTTTCCTGATCTCTGATTGTTTCCTACTCCATCTGCGTCTTTCCTACTACCCTTGAAGTTATAGTGACACTACCCAAACGTGGTGATGATCCAGGGAATGGTGGAAGGACTGATTTTTTGTGGGTGTGCCTACCATAGAACTTATGAAAGAAATGTTTTCCTCTCAAATACAGTTAGAAACTATAAATCACATAGATTAAACAACTTAGCATCACATAGATAAATATGTGACATATGGGATATTAACCTGTTTTGTCTGACCAGAAAAGGAAGCTGCTCTGCTCTTTTAACTCTACCGCAATAGTTTGGCAGCATACGGGCTCAAGCTTCCTTTCAAAAGCCTCACATTCAGAAAAGCTAAAGCTACAGCTATGATTTGGGACCCAGTAAAGGTTTACACTTGCCTAGTTTGACTATGAATCTGTGACCTTACTCTCAAGAATAGATGTTAAAAAGTTGTAAATCAATTTAAAACAAAGCATCTAGGCAAAAAACCATGTGTTGGTGGTATTATATTAATAGTTATTTTGCCTCCCAAGTTTCTAGTTTATCCAATGTTTTGAGTAAATATCATATAAGAATAGAAGGGTCACTTCAAACAAAAATCTATACAAGTCTCTCTGCTTGGACTTGTAAGTTCAAGATTTTATCTCCCTTCTGGGCAAGAAGAAAACTTTCGTTTTCATTTTTACTAAAAATAATAATTATGGGTAAAATGATATACTTTAAAAGAATTGGCTCTCATTCCATCTTTGGAATTTCCCAACCCAGAAATCCTTTCTGTCTTGGCGAAATATGACATAATGGTTTGAGAGAAAGAGAAAAAAAAAAACAACACTTAAGTATCTGAGGCCAGAAGTTAATTGAATAAGACCTTGGATTCTGATGAGTTTGTGTTTTATGGTTGATTAACTTGTTTGAATACTCAAAAATGCTTAGGAAACCCAATTATCATGCCACTTAATTTGACTTACTGGCTGATTTCTGCTAGTTTCTGGATATCTTATTGACCAAAATTATATTTCCTACTATGACGTACAAGAGAGACTAAGTTTGTTTTGAAAGAAAAATTTAGGGTCAACATATGAATAATTGCCCCAAATCAGAAAGATTAAACTCTTAGATTCTTAGATCATAACATCAGAGTTTATAATTTCCAGCTACCAATTTCCTCCAGGCCCTAAGAACAGGATAGATAGTATGAGAAAATTAAGGCCCTAACATTTTTCGATAATTGACTTGTTTTCTACTAGTGTGGCTCCTACCACCTCGTTGTTGTCTTTTTATTTTGTTTAAAATAAAGACATAGATGCCAGCTGCCTGGTTACAAGTAAAGAGAGTAGAAGAGGTAATAACTGAAATCACGATATCTTATTCTGGGGCCTGCTAGTCACACTGTAAAAGACAACTCATCATTGGCAAGCATTGGCATTACTGGTTCTCTCTCTACCAAAAAAATACCAACTCATATGTTAGATGGCTACCTTAATTCAGTTTCTGGAGGGAGTCAAGAGAGGCGGTTAGTTAGACACAGGCCTCCTATTGAACTATTGAAAATTCCTATGTGATTGTTTACAATAGGATTTTTAATATAAGTTCCATAGATAAATTTTAGGAAGTCAGTGGACTTATACTATAATTGTTTGCAAAATTGTTTTTGCATTTTTCTGGTGAGAGGTTCCGTAAGATCTATCAGTCTCACAGAGCTCCGTGGCCCATAAAAAAAGTAAAAGAACAAATACTTTTACGTTCTTCAAACTTCTAGGCATGGATATTTTTCTGGGACACCAGGAAACTGTAAGGACCAGAAGGGTAACAGATAAAGCAGAAGAAGCATGAACCCTGACTTTTTGCCTACTGCAAATAAAGGCAACATGGACCATAACCTTCAAGCACAGAATTGTAGGAAACTGAATTGGCAGGTTGGCTGGAATGGAAGCAACTCTCATAATCCTCAGAGTTGCCATTCCCCAGATGAGTCATGCAGAACCCTATGTAAGGCGGCTCTTTGTGGTACCGAATATTTAGGAGCAGAGCACTGAAACCACTAAGTTCCTGTGATCTGTGGATTTACCCTGATTTGTGTCTTCTACAGATATTTAATTGAACAATTGCTCTATGCAAGATCTAATACCAGACACAAAAGATGCGTAGTAAATTAAACAGAAATTAGAAGAATAAGCAAGCCTTGATTCAGCCAAATTTGTAAGGGCATTAGACACGATGAAAACCCTTCGAGATTCTTTGTTTATCACAAATTCTTCCAAAGCCATAGAATTTTAGAGCTAGAAGAATCTTTGATAATCACCTGTCCCAGTCTTCTCATTTTACAGTAAAGAAATTAGTGCCTTGTTCAGGGTCGTTGAGTTGAGGTGACAATGCTTGGATTGAATCTTAGGTTTTCCTTCTTCTGGCCCATTCATCTTTCCAGGGTTTTAGATTGTGATTCCATGATCTGTCTATATTCCCTTTGATTTGCAGAATCAACCAATTCCAGAAATCCCTGCAGTCCCCCAAATACCTAGATGGCAACATACAACCCCTGGCACTCTTTCCTCTGATCATCAAGACTCCCATTCCACATACCAAGAAGGAAGGTAATTCAAACTTAATTGTCACATATACAAGATGACAAAAGATGGGATGTGATGAATTCAAAAGCTGGAATCATTTCAAAATTTAAACCCAGCCCTTGCTCAGAAACAGAAGCATCTCTAGCTCTTTAAAATCCCCGTCTCAACTGGTCCACTACCTCGTGATGTCATATACAGTTTGACGTTGTCTGGGCAACTTGGTAAACATACTGCTCCTCCATTGTTTAATTCCCTTCTCTGAGTGAGATCCTGAGGCAACCAGGCTTCATTAGTTCAGGTGCTAGCCTCAGGGAACTACTTGTTTTAATTAGAGGGATGAAATGGCATTTTAATTGTGCACGATGATTAATAAACACGCTGGGCTGCTGCATACTGATCTGCTGCTTGAGGAGCCCTCTCCCTCATTCCTGATATCTATATCCATTAACTGATTGTTACCCAGGTTGAACATTATCAAGCTCTTCCTCCAACCAAGCTGTACATTGTCTGTCCCCCAATTCTTCTGCTAATAACAGCTATAAGAGCAAAGTCCCATTGTTTTGTAGTAACAGGAAGACAAGACTAGAATGGAGAGAGCTTACAGAGTGGTGTACAGTCCATGTAATTTATTTCACTAACTTCTTTGTAAAAGGGTGGTAATAATAGTACCGACTTGGCAGGGTTTTGCGAAGATTGAGACAGTGCATGCAATGCACTTAGCTGAGTGCTGGTCCAGAGTAAGTTCTCTGAAAGTGCTAGCCGCCGTTATCATTAGTAGGGTTCCCGTTACCATCATTAACTTCATCCTCATCATCAACGTCATCACTCGCACCACAACCATCATCTTGGTCAAAATTAGACACTTAGAGTAGAAGTAGATTAGTCTCTTAGCGGGCATGATGCGCACTCTATCACATCTAACTCAGGAATAATGTTCTGAAGTGTGAAGGCTGGCCAGAGATTTTCCCCATTTCTCCTTTATGTAGTATGAGAATAGTCTGGAATGACTTATGGGAAATGTGCACAAAGAAACTCACGTATCTTAAAGGCTTAATCGCAGCTCCTCAGTAGCTAAATAAAATCCTAGGTTGGTATCTGAACTTCAATGAAAACAGAAACCAGAAAACTGGATTATAAAGTGACTTCCCCCATAAAGCTGTATGTGCTTGGGATTAATAATAGCTTTATTGGCCACTATTATTACTGGGTGAGTCTTTACAACATTATAGCTACTTTTCCTAATGCTGGCACTAGTAAATTGTTTTCCTTTGTGTCTCTTGGAAATTGTTCCTCAAGGTCATGTCTCTATATCCAAGTCATTTATTTACTTGATTTGGGGGGAATGAATCTTGATGCAACCCAGGGCAGCTGCCACTATTCACTATTTGTAAATGGCTGTTGTGACATTGGATATTACACAAGTGATCCCTTTCCTTAGCTTGAATTATTAATGATAGTATTTACAGAAACAGGTTAGGTGATCTTCTGATCTACTTATCCTTATATTTTGATATGCTGCCATAACTGGGCACCAGTACAATTCACTATATGCCCAAGAAGAGAAGAGCAGATATGACTGAGCCAGGTAGGAGCTAAATGTAGAAAATGCTTTCTATCCCCCCAAATGTTAAGGACTTTATGGAAACAAGTCTGTGACTCTGAAGATGTTTCTGGTACACAGAGTCATTACAGTTCAGTGAAGCAGATATGATTGATTACATAGGCCAAATTGTACTTTGCCTCCAGGGCAGTTCTAATTCTTGTTGTAACTCTTTAAGGGCACACAGTTGTCTCCAAGAATCAAAGGGGAAAGGTAAATGAACTTTTTTGACCATGGTAGGGCAGAGAGAAAGATTTTAAAATAGATGCTCCATTTGAAATATCTAGCACAGGGCAGAAAGCAAAAGAAAACTAAATTATGTGGTTACCTTCCCATTTCCCTAGCAAGGAAATCTTTAAGATAATTTACCTGAAGTTCCACTGACATATAACTACACACTCATTAGAATGGAGAACATGAGAAATACTGACCATATGAAGTGTCGTTGAAGATGTGAAGGAACTGAAATTCTCACGCAATGTACTGTAATGTATATTACATTTTAAAGGTGTAAAATGGTACCTCTTTGGAAAACAGTCTGTGCGTTCTTCAAAAGTTAAACATGCAACTACTACACATCCAGCGTTCTACTCAGAGGCATTAACCTGACAAATGGAAGCATATGTCCATACAAAGACATATAAAAAATATTCGTTGAAGGTTCTTCGCGATAGCCAAAACTTGGAAACCAAAATGCCCCTCAAGAGGGAAACAAATAAACAAATTGTTGTGCATTCCTCCTAAAGTGGAATACTTCTCAGCAAGAGGGGAGAATGTACTATGGATACATGCAGCAACGGAGATGAATCTCAAAATAATTATGCTCAGTGAAAGAAGCCAGACAAAACTATGACATACAGTCGTTGCTGCAGAGGAGTAGGAGGCAAAAGAGATAACAAAGGGGCATGAGGAAACTTTCAGAGGTGATGCATGTATTCAGTATCTTGAATGAGGTGATGGCTTCAGGGGTGTATACATATGGAAACTTATCAAATCACAGACTTTAAATATATACAGATTGTTGAATATAGATTATACCTTAATAAAGCTTTAATAAAGAAATAAACAAATCAGCTGAAAATTTTTGAGCATAATATCTGTGCTAATGGGACTACTGATTGGAATGGATTTGTCTCTGAAATAGTCCCAGCATAATGTATTAATCTCAGATGAGATTCAAACTTTTTTCTATTAAAGGCTTAATCTTATGTAAAGAGACGGGCTCAAAAAAACCAATGCCCTTATGTACATATAGACATGATTAAGTATACTGAGAAGACTTGTCTTTAATAAACAACCATAGTAATAGAAATATAGCTGTATAAATATGCTTGTGGTAAACTCTTAACTGTTTTGGTTCTTTTGAATAACTAGCCAGTAATTTCATGCTAAATTAAGGACTTAGATTATTTTTCTAATTATTTTCTCCAATTTGAGAAGAGCCTATGAAGAGAGATTTTTCTGGAGAATCCAACTTTAATGCCTTACCTATCATCCCCTGACCAATGCCTTAGCAGAACAAAGTCAATTAATCATAGACTGATTTCAGTGAGCCAATCCATTAATGAATCCTTTATTACCAATGGATCCCTTCTTCACGTAGTTTACTTTCACTGATATATATTCATATAACTGTCAAATCAGATGTACATATATTTATAATATATTACTACTAAATTTATATTATCCATGGATGCTCTTTAATAATCAGGAACTATGTAGATTATAATAATGTAGATGCATCTGTCTGTACTGATTGATTAGTTTAATGTTATTCTCTTTGTTAGGAATTCAACACAGGTACTGAGTGCTTACATAATAAAAACTATCAAAACAATAGTTTAAAATTATCTCAGTGATGAAATAGAGAGGGAAAGAGAGATAAAAATAGAAAGAAAGAAAAAGAAAGAAAGAAAGAAAGAAAAAGAAAAAAGAAAGAGAGAGAAAGAAGGAAGGAGGGAGGGAAGGAAGGAAGGAAGAAAGGCAGGCAGGCAGGCAGGCAGGAAGGAAGGAAGGAAGGAAGGAAGGAAGGAAGGAAGGAAGGAAGGGAATGTTAAGAGAGAGAAGAAAAAGAAATCTTACCTGTATATGCTTTTTCACACTACATGCACTATTTGGATACGTTTATATTCTCTACTTTAGTTCTCAATCTTGGTTGCATATTTCAGGTTCACATGGGATCTTGAAAAACTTTTTAATGTCTGGGTCTCCCTCCAGACCAACTAAATAAGAATTTCTGAGAGTAGTGCCAGAGACTAGTGATTTCAGTGCAGAGAGGAATTTGAAAACCCTGTCTTAAAAGGACAGGACTAAAAAATTAAATGTGAAAAATTGATAACAGAAGTGTTGGGGAAGCCCTAATCTTCTCTTCAGATATTGATATAACCTTGAAGTCAGGTGACCTCTCATTCCCTTGCCATTTTTTCTACCACATCAACACAGACTCACCTTTGGCATCCCTCTGGTTCTTTTCCCACTCCACTCCCTACTTCTAAATAAAATGCAATAAGAAAAAGAAATCAGAGTAAGCAGGGGAGATAGCTGATGATATTTCAGGGAGTCAGACAAAGTACTTTATATCACCCCCCCCAGATCAGGTGACACTTGCCTTCCTTCAAGGCACTGTGTCCCCTACTGCAACTGAGGGTTTTTTGTTTCTACTTTTCTTTCAAACAATGCTGGCTCCTGTCACCTTTGTTTTACAGAGCAACTCACTTCAACCCCAAACCTGTATACTCACAGACAAAAACAAAAGGCCACGCAGTTAATATGTCTCTCCACCCTTAGAAAACATTTTAATCCCCACGTTGTTATTTGAGCTTGCCTTTGCAATCTTCTGCACTCAAGTGACTTATCAAAAGCTTCTCCCAAACAGCCTCAATGATATCCACAAGAGGAACCTTCCCACCAACTGCTAAGATTATAAAATAGTCATCATACCATTTTATTGACATATGTATAACTTGGTCACTTTGCTGTACTCCTGAAACTAACACAACATTGTAAATCAATTATACTTCAATTAAAAAATTAAATAAATAAAATATATTTTTAAAATAACTTAAAAAAAAAAAGACTTGGTCTTACAATACTGGGTAGGGGAAGCATTCCTGGCCAGACATAACATCCATTCCCATAAAACACAGAGGCAACATTGACATAACCTCTTCACATAACATCCTCTCAAACTTTCCAAAAGTTATAGTCCTATTAACCCTGGTACTTTTATGTTTTCTCAATCTAATTGTAGCCCATGTCAGGGTTCCACCAATGGATTTTGGTACCACAGCTCATGGAATTCTCACATCAAGGAGTCCCAGAAACTTCTCTCCATCCCCTAGCCCTTTTACCCATTCCTGTGTAAGATTTCTTGGCTCTCCGGTGAGGGGTTGAGCCAAGGCACCCAGGCCCTTTTGTCAATTGGGCAGAAAATCTGCATTTCTAACAAGGTTCCAGAGCATCCTGATGCTGGTTTGGAGATTGCACTGGAGCAGCAAGAATTGAAGAACTTTGTCAAATTCTTAGACCAGCCCTCAAGGTCCTTTGAAGTCTAGTCCTATTTTCCCTTAGTCTATATGAACCCTCCAATCTAGTTTATACTTACTGAATACCTTTTGAGTGTTTAAACTTCAATCTCTTTATTCATTCCCTCTACCTCTCTTTGCTTCTTGCAATTAAATGTCTACTTTTTTTTTTTTTTAATAACAAACTTAAATCTCGACTTCTCCATGCAGACTTCCTTGTGATCAAATATAAAATGATTGTTCTTTCCTCTGATCATCTCTATAACTCCTTGGGAGCTAATTAAGTCTATGTAAAAACTTTATTGGACAGAAGAACAAAACAAATGTATGAGTAAACAACATAGCAGCAGAGAGAATGAGGTACGTTAAGTTACAGAAGGAAAGGGAAACAAATTTCTGTGGAAAATCTCAGAATTAATAAAAGATTTTCATCCTTTTCTTTTACTACATCTAATTATGACAATATGTCTAGGCCCATTGCAGAAAACAAAGACTGGAAGGTTGTGGATTGTCATGGGTCAAGAGTCATCAAATTTTTTCTTGAAGTTCCAAATATTAAGTATTTTAGGCTTTGTGGTCTCTATGACAACTACTCAATTCTGCCATTGTAGCAGGAAAGCAGGCATTGACAACATACAAATAAACGGACATGGTAGTGTTCAATGATACTTTATTTATTTTAAAAAAAAGGCACCAGAGGGCTTCCCTGGTGGCACAGTCGTTAAGAATCCGTCGCCAATGTAGGAGACACGGGTTCGAGCCCCGGTCCGAGAAGATGCCACATGCTGCGGAGCAAATAAGACTGTGCCCCACAACTACTGAGCCTGTGCTCTGGAGCCCATAAGCCACAACTACAGAAGGCTGTGCACCTAGAGCCCATGGTCCGCAGCAAGAGAAGCCACCACAATGAGAAGCCCGTGCACCGCAACGAAGAGTAGCCCCTGCTCACTGCAACTAAAGAAAGCCCTAGCACAGCAACGAAGACCCAACACAGCCAAAAATAAATAAATTAATTTTTTTAAAAAGGTACCAGACAAATTTGGCATGCCTATAGTAGTTTTCCAATCCTTATCATAGATGGTGCCCAAATATTATATTCTAAACCAAGAAAGAGAAGGACTTATTGAATCATGTATTGAACCTTATTAATTACAGCTTAAATAACTGTAATGGGAAAAAAATTTGAGAAATTGGGTCAGGCCAGTGAGGAGATGTACTGGGCAAAGCAAGGAATCTGATTAATTTTTCCATAAAATCATCTTTTATGGACAACCATGTAAATCATGTGTCACTTATCTCCCAACTCAGTTTTCCAACTTCTATCATACTGTAAAGGTCTGGCACATGGATCATGTCATGTGCCATACTCTGGAGCTTATTAGATAAACGGGCCTCACTCCAACTGTGTAGGAGGCTCCCTTTTCTCCAGACCCTCTTCAGTACTTATTATTTGTAGACTTTTTATAATGGCCATTCTGACTGGTGTGAGGTGATACCTCATTGTAGTTTTGATTCACATTTCTCTAATGATTAGCGATGTTGAGCATCTTTTCCTGTGCCTGTTGGCCATCTATATGTCTTCTTTGGAGAAATACTAAGACCAAGTCTTGTTGATGGGATCCTAGTGGAGACTATGGTTAGAGGTTTAATAGTTGATGGAACTGAGGTGAAAGTTTGTAGAAACACTGGTGAACAGGTTTTATGTAAAGTGGTTACATCTCTTTTACTGAATGCACTGTAGGGATGGACACTGTATCTCACTGGGGACCTTTCCCCTTACCTGGTACTGTAAAACAGGGCATGTAAATCCACCCTGCAGGCAATGTTAATTGAACATGCTAAAGGGAGCAAATATGGTAGCCTGAGACCACACAGTGTAAGGTAAAAGCTGGAAGCCAATATTCAAGGGCTAACAGAAGCAATTGTCTTTGGCTTGCAAATCTCTACAAAATCAGAGATGTAAACACAGCCCACAGTCATCTGAAACTGAGCCCATTTAATTCAACTGTTAAAGCCTGAAACCAAAGGAAAGAAAAAAAAAGAGGGCAAGTGGCCTTTTAAAAATATAAACTGCTGGAAAGGCTTCCTCACCCAAAATCTAATTAACAGTCTCCTTAAATATTACTTGTCTAAGGCAAATGTAGATCTTAAAAGTCTTCTCCATGAATAGTAAAAAGACTTTACCCACCTAAGCAAATAAACTTAACTTAAACTAACTGTTATTTATAAATCAGTAAGATTTGTATTGTTATTCCTGATTCACGACTAAAATTTTAAAAAGAAAGCTATGAGATCTCTGTGTCTGTCTGTATGTCTCTGTGTATACTATAGATATGGTATTTTTCTACCTTCATATGGTATTGCAAAAATTAATTTATATGAAGAGCTATGTTTAATTGGCTAAAATGAACAAGTACTTATATAAAAATTCTCAAATACACAGTAGAACCTAACCATAATATTTTTCAAGTTCATGTGATCTAGGATTAATCTTTAGTAAATTTAAAGCTGTTGGTTTCATTAAAATAGGTGAGTCTTTAGAGTTATCAGCATGAAATATAAAATTTGTACTCTACTTAGGTTTACCAAAAGTCAGAAAAGTTTATGTTATCTCTGCTACAAAATTGGTCAGCAAGAAAAATAGCTTGGGATGATGGCTGACTTTGTCTCATATCCCATGAAGTTTTCATGGGTAATCAAAACAGTTGTTGGGAACAAGTGATTTAAATAGATGCGAGTGGGATAAGACTTAAAAATATCTTCCAAAATCTTTTGGTAACTTGAAACTTTAGAGTTTTCCTAATTTAAATGATGGAAATTCATTGAATATCTATATCATTTTCAAATAAGATAAAATACTGGAACATTAATTGCTAAATAAGTCTAAGTTACCTGCATTTTTCTTATTATACAAAAACTAAAGAGGTTTGGGCCTATTAATAAACAAATCCTGTACCACATTTAAAAATTATGCTATAAGTAAATACATGTGTGTAGAAATTATGAAATGTATATGTTTGCCAATCAAAAATAGTGGTATAACAAACAGTTTACAATTGCTTACTTCTTACTTTTCACTAGAAATTAAGGTTTATAAGGGTTAAGAATTCTAATTTATGTAATTAAAACTACTAAATTAATAAGGAAAACATCTTTGTATGGAAGAAAAATTTTTTAAACTGGATAAGGAAAAGAAAGGCATATTGTTAAGGGGAAAAAAAGTAATTTTGTCCTAAAGAGAGGTTAAACATAGAACAAAATCTGCATACTAAAAAAGGAAGCTATAGAAAGTTTGTGGAAAAGGAGCCATGGTCACAACTGACTAAGATTAGATTGAATTTAATTGAGTAAATGAAATTTAATACCAAAAGTAAGCTAGTGCAAACCTAGAATTTGATTTTCTCTCTCTGTTAAGATAATAAACTTTTCTTGGACTATTGATCTGCTTTTTATAACAAATTATAAGTATTCTGCTGTTAACTTTTTGTATTTGCCTTTGAAATCTTTTCTTGTCACTGGTTAAGTGGATAACTAAGTATTGTTTTGCAGTGATCTGTGGTCCTATTTCACCAAGTGGTTTTTGTTTTTGTTTTCTAATTTTTAATTTTTTTTACATCCTTATTGGAGAATAATTGCTTTACAGTGGTGTTAGTTTCTGCTGTTTGTATCATCTTTAACTTCTTTCATCAGTGTCTTATAGTTTTCTGCATATAGGTATTTTGTCTCCTTATGTAGGTCTATTCCTAGGTATTTTATTCTTTTTGTTGCAGTGGTAAATGGGAGTGTTTCCTTAATTTCTCTTTCAGATTCTTCATCATTATTGTATAGGAATGCAAGTTTTTTCTGTGCATTAATTTTGTATCTTTCTACTTTACCAAGTTTTACATTAGTAGTGTATATATGTACATGCCACTCACTCACTTCGTCCCAGCTTACACTTCCCTCTCCCCATGTCTTCAAGTCCATTCTCTATGTCTGCGTCTTTATTCCTGTCCTGTCCCAGGTTCTTCAGAACCATTTTTTTCTTTTATTTTTTTTGATTCCATATATATGTGTTAGCATACGGTATTTGTTTTCCTCTTTCTGACTTACTTCACTCTGTATGACAGTCTCTAGGTCCATCCACCTCACTACAAATAATTCAATTTTGTTTCATTTTATGGCTGAGTAATATTCCATTGTATATATGTGCCACATCTTCTTTACCCATTCATCTGTCGATGGACACTTAGGTTTCTTCCAGGTCCTGGCTATTGTAAATAGACCTGCAATGAACATTGTGGTATATGACTCTTTTTGAATTATGGTTTTCTCAGGGTATATGCCCAGTAGTGGAATTGCTGGGTCATATGGTAGTTCTATTTTTAGTTTTTTAAGGAACCTCCATACTGTTCTCCATAGTAGCTGTATCAATTTACATTCCCACCAACAGTGCAAGAGGGTTCCCTTTTCTCCACACCCTCTCCAGCATTAATTTTTTATAGATTTTTTGATGATGGCCATTCTGACTGGTGTCATTGTAGTTTTGATTTGCATTTCTCTAATGATTAGTGATATTGGGCATTCTTTCATGTGTTTGTTGGCAATCTGTATATCTTCTTTGGAGAAATGTCTATTTAGGTCTTCTGCCCATTTTTGGATTGGGTTGTTTGTTTTTTGATATTGAGCTGCATGAACTGCTTGTAAATTCTGGAGATTAATCCTTTGTCAGCTGCTTCATTTGAGAATATTTTCTCTCATCTGAGGGTTGTCTTTTTGTCTTGTTTATGGGTTCCTCTGCTGTGCAAAAGCTTTTAAGTCTCATTAGGTCGCATTTGTTTATTTTTGTCTTTATTTCCCTTTCTCTATGAGGTGGCTCGAAAAGGATCTTGCTGTGATTTATGTCATGGAATGTTTTTCCTATGTTTTCCTCTAAGAGTTTGATAGTGTCTGGCCTTACATTTAGGCCTTTAATCCATTTTGAGTTTATTTTTGTGTATGGTGTTAGGGAGTGCTCTAATTTCATTCTTTACATGTAGCTGTCCAGTTTTCCATTTGCCAGTTATTGAAGACATTGTCTTTTCTCCATTGTACATCCTTGCCTCCTTTGTCATAGATTAATTGACCATATGTGTGTGGGTTTATCTCTGGGCTTTCTATCCTGTTCCATTGATCTATACTTTTGTTTTTGTGCCAGTACCGTACTGTCTGGATTACTGTAGCTTTGTAGTACAGTCTGAAGTCAGGGAGCCTGATTCCTACAGCTCTGGTTTTCTTTCTCAAGATTGCTTTGGCTCTTTGGGGTCTTTTCAGTTTTCATACGAATTGTGAAAATTATTGTTCTAGTTCTGTGAAAAATGCCAGTGGTAATTTGATCAGGATTGCACTGAATCTGTACATTGCTTTGGGTAGTATAGTCATTTTCACAATGTTGATTCTTCCAATCCAAGAACATGGTATATCTCTCCATCTGTTTGTATCATCTTTAACTTCTTTCATCAGTGTCTTATAGTTTTCTGCATATAGGTATTTTGTCTCCTTATGTAGGTCTATTCCTAGGTATTTTATTCTTTTTGTTGCAGTGGTAAATGGGAGTGTTTCCTTAATTTCTCTTTCAGATTTTTCATCATTATTGTATAGGAATGCAAGTTTTTTCTGTGCATTAATTTTGTATCTTTCTACTTTACCAAATTCATTGATTAGGTCTAGTATTTTCTGGTAGCATCTTTAGGATTCTCTAGGTATAGTATCATGTCATCTGCAAACGGTGACAGTTTTAGTTCTTCTTTTCCAATTTGAATTCCTTTTATTTCTTTTTCTTCTGTTTGCTGTGGCTAAAAATTCCAAAACTATGTTGAATAATAGTGGTGAGAGTGGGCAACCTTGTCTTGTTCCTGATTTTAGTGGAAATGGTTTCAGGTTTTCACCATTGAGAATGATGTTGGCTGTGGGTTTGTCATATATGGCCTTTACTATGTTGAAGCAAGTTCCCTCTATGCTTACTTTCTGGAGAGTTTTTATCATAGTGGCTGTTGAATTTTGTCAAAAGCTTTTTCTGCATCTGTTGAGATGATCATATGGTTTTTCTCCTTCAATTTGTTACTATGGTTTATGACATTGATTGCTTTGCATATATTGAAGAATCCTTGCATTCCTGGGGTAAACCCCACTTGATCATGGTGTATGATCCTTTTAATGTGCTGTTGGATTCTGTTTGCTAGTATTTTTTTAAGGAATTTTTGCATCTATGTTCATCAGTGATATTGGCCTCTAGTTTTCTTTCTTTGTGACATCTTTGTCTGGTTTTGGTATCAGGGTGATGGTGGCCTCCTAGAATGAGTTTGGGAGTTTTCCTCCCTCTGCTGTATTTTGGAAGAGTTTGAGACGGACAGGTGTTAACTCTTCTCTAAATGTTTGATAAAATTTGGCTGTGAAGCCATCTGGTCCTGGGCTTTTGTTTGTTGGAAGATTTTTACTCACAGTTTCAATTTCAGTGCTTGTGATTGGTCTGTTCATATTTTCTATATTTTCCTGGTTCAGTCTCGGAAGGTTGTGCTTTTCTAAGAATTTGTTCATTTCTTCTAGGTTGTCCACTTTATAGGCATATAGTTGCTTTTAGTAATCTCTCATGATCCTTTGTATTTCTGAAATGTCAGTCGTTACTTCTCCTTTTTCATTTCTAATTCTATTGACTTGAGTCTTCTCCCTTTTTTTCTTGATGAATCTGGCTAATGGTTTATTAATTTTGTTTAACTTCTCAAAGAACCAGCTTTTAGTTTTATTTATCTTTGCTATCATTTCCTTCATTTCTTTTCATTTATTTCTGATCTGATCTTTATGATTTCTTTCCTTCTGCTAACTTTGGGGGGGGTTTGTTCTTCTTTCTCTAATTGCTTTAGGTGTAAGGTTAGGTTGTTTATTTGAGATGTTTCTTGTTTCTTGAGGTAGGATTGTATTGCTATAAACTTCCCTCTTAGAACTGCTTCTGCTGCATCCCATAGGTCTTGGGTCATCGTGTTTTCATTGTCATTTGATAAATCCAAGGAGAAACATTGGCGTGTTTCTCCTTGGACTTGTCCTGTATGGACTCTCTGCTCTTCCTGGACTTGATTGATGATTTCCTTACCCATATTAGGGAAGTTTTCAACTGTAAACTCTTCAAATATTTTCTCAGTCCCTTTCTTTTTCTCTCCTTCTTCTGGGACCCCTATAATTAGAATGTTGGTGAGTTTAATGCTGTCCCAGAGGTCTCTGAGATTGTCCTTAATTCTTTTCATTATTTTTTTCTTTATTCTGCTCTGCAGTAGTTATTTCCACTATTTTATCTTCTAGGTCACTTATCCATTCTTCTGCCTCAGTTATTCCACTATTGATTCCTTCTAGAGCAGTTTTAATTTCACTTATTGTGTCATTCATCATGGTTTGTTTCTCTTTAGTTCTTCTAGGTCTTTGTTAAACATTTCTTGTATTTTCTCCAGTCTATTTCCAAGATTTTGGATCATCTTTACTCTCATAGCTCTGAATTCTTTTTCAGGTAGACTGCCTATTTCCTCTTCATTTGTTAGGTCTGGTGGGTCTTTACATTGCTCCTTCATCTGCTGTGTATTTCTCTGTCTTCTCATTTTGCTTAACTTACTGTGTTTGGGGTCTCCTTTTCTCAGGCTGCAGGTTTGTCATTCCTGTTGTTTTTGGTGTCTGCTCCCAGTGGATAAGGTTGGTTCAGTGGGTTGTGTAGGCTTTCTAGTGGAGGGGACTGGTGCCTATGTTCTAGTGGATGAGGCTGGATCTTGTCTTTCTGGTGGGCAGGACCACGTCTGGTGGTGTGTTTTGGGGTGCCTGTGAACTTATTATGATTTTAGGCAGCCTCTCTGCTAAATGGGTGGGGTTGTGTTCCTGTCTTGCTAGTTGTTTGGCATAGGGTGTTCAGCACTCTATCTTGCTGGTCATTGAGTGGAGCTGGGTCTTAGCATTAACATGGAGATCTCTGGTAAGCTTTTGCCATTTGATTTTACTTGGGGCCAGGAGGTCTCTGGTAGACCAATGTCCTGAACTTGGCTCTCCCACCTCAGAGGCTCAGGCCTGACACCTGGCCAGAGCACCAAGACCCTTTTGGGAATTCTGAGGTCTTCTGCCAGTGTTCAGTAGGTGTTCTGTAGGAGTTGTTCCACATGTAGATGTATTTTTAATGTATTTGTAGGGAGGAAGGTGATCTCCACGTCTTACTCCTCTGCCATCTTGAAGGCCTCATCCTGATCAAGAATTTTTTATACCATTTGATATCTGACAGACTTCCCCAAATGAAATTCTAAACGAAGTCCTTCTAGCTAACTTTGAGATTTTTCAGGAGGCCCATAAAACATCTCAAAGAGATACATTAAACTAATTAGGCTTATTTGGTATGTTAATTTATATGGGAAGCATTGTGAAGTAAGTGGTGATAAGCCTTAGATTATATTGCATGGATGAATGTTATTAATATGTGTTCTAAAATTTATATAAAATTCCTAAAAATTTGATGTTTCCTGGTAAAATGTTACTAGTCATAATTCAGGTTATCTTAAAATTTTATGTGTCACAGAAATAATGAAATTTCTTTGTCAATTTCACTATAATGAATCAGATTTTTTACAAAAATGCTTCATCTTCAAAAACATTCATAGAAAAGACTTTTTGACAGATACAGGTTTCTGCTAACTTTCAGATCATACCACTGAACTGAATAAGAAATTACAGAACTCTAATGGAAAACCTGATGGCTTCATAAAGCTGCTAACAAAAGATCAACAGGAATTAATTACATTGAAATGAATGAACTGATGAACATAATTATAATTCTTATGATTTTTTGTCTGAAATATTACTGGCTCTTTAATCTTTTCTTTCCAGGTATAAGGAAAGCTTTTATCTTAAGCTAATTATGATTTATGGCAATTTCTTAAATTATATCTTTGTATCAGTATTGAACAATTTACCATTTTCTCCCTACCTAATCACTCCAGAATTTGGAAACCCTTAGAGAGTATTCTTATTTTCATGGCAATATAGTTTTACAGTAGTTCACTAAGAATCTGTTCTCCTTGTAACCGGACACAATTGGAAATATCAGTTATATTACCAAGGCTTTGATTAGAATATCATATTTGAGAAGGTGTATCAAATCAGATATGACCAGGTAGCTGTAAGGATCTAAGACTGACTTTATGGAGCCATGAAGCCCCTTGGAAAAACAGACTGGTGCCTTGCTTACAGGGTTTCCAGCAGCCTTACCAGGTGAGTAAGGAAGGCCACTTCCTGGCAGGTTCAGGAACCTCAGGATATTTTGGGGCCCTCAAGAGGAGAGGTGTTCACCCAAATCTAAAGATATTATAAGCAAGTCTGATGGTACTTTTTTGGCTTGGCTTCTTGGTCTCAAGAGGCATTTAAAAATTCAATCTGGAGATTCCTTATGAAAAGTTCTAGCAAAGCAGACTTAAAAGAGCCTATATTGTCAATCGCTATTCTTGCTGGACTTATGTAAATAATCAAGCTAATTTTATGGAAACTAGCCTTATTTTGTGAACAAGTTAGCCTTATTTTGGCTATTTTTGATAAAAATGAGGATGATTTTTGAGAGAAAAATTATGTTTCAATAGAAACTATTATACACAGTTGTGGATATTAGATTCTAGTTCTGTTAATTGTCTTTGAAGGTTTTTTTTTCCATCTGTGAACTGGACTGGATCCTGAATTCTTATGGGTTTCTTCAAATATTTGGCTACGACTCTCCAAACTAACATTTCCAGTTTTTCTCCCACTTTTGACTTGGGATCATATGGAACTAAAGCTGCTCTTTTCCTGAAGCCCTCCAAATGGAAGGTGAACAACTTGTTATAAACTTGAGACATCACTACAATAGCCCATGTTTACAGAATTCTCATGCCCGTTGCTGTGTGAGCCACTCAGAAAGTTTACCTGATCACTTGATGACATCATCAGAGATATTCAAACTACAGACCAGGAAAATTCATCAGATTGTCACTACTTGCCCTCAGTCCATCTGAAGATGCTTTGAACCTGACACCCAGAAATATTCTTGACTGGGAGCTCTCAGGACTCAGACACTGGGTTTCTAGTTTACTCCAACCATTAACCTTTGTTTTCCTTTGCCTCCATAGAAATACCTCTTATCAAATACCTGATTGCTTGTACCTTATAAGCCTAACTTTGTGATCCCACCTGCATCACTGCCTCCTGAAAAGAGTTAACTGAACTACCTTTTGTCAGGAGTAAGAGACAGACTCAATGAGGCATAAAGCAATCTACCAACTCAGCTTCTGGATTGCAGAAGCCAGGATTATATGTTGGCAAAACCTGTCACCCCAAAATGTATCTCTTTGGCATGTGGATTAATTTAGGCTGATTACTTTCAAGAAATGGAAGACTCAGTAAGTCTTTTTTTTTTTTCTCTTTTTACTTTTCCCTTAGCTGCCTATACAATTTGATAAAGAGCCTGTTCCCAGAATTGAGCTATCACTAGATATATCTTCAGAGAACATGGGCTAAGTGTGGTGGAGGAAACTCGACAGAGTCTGGAGAGCAGAGTCCACTCTGTGTCCCGCTGTCTCTGTATAGCCAAGCAAACATTTGTTTACCAAACATTTGCTTTTCTGTCTCCATGTGAATTGCCTTCCTCTCCTTTGAAGTCCCAAACCACTATCCCCAACATCCTCTTTTGTCTTGAGCTGAAGATGGCATTTAAGGTGAGGGCTTCAGACATTTTGGCAAGTTCCTCAGTTTTCCTGTGTATCTTCTATATATACATGTTATTAAACTTTTGTTTGATTTTCTCCTGTTAACTGGTCTCATGTCAATTTAATTCTTGGACCAGCCAGAAGAACCTAGAAGGGTAGAGGAAAATTTCTTCCTTCCTCCCCATCAGTGGTATTTTAAACGCAAAGTTATAAGAAGAATACGAAAGAAAAAATACTTTATGTGTAAAAGTATTTACCAGTATGCATACCTTCTTAGTATTAGCATTATATTGCATTTTTCTTAATATACTTTTATTAATACATTAAACTATAAGAGAAGGTCATACCAAAAGAGAGTGACAATGAAAGAGAGAAAGATTGAAAAAAAATCTAACAAAAACCCAGTGGTAGCAAAGAAATCCAAGAAATTCCAGTGGAACTGTTAAAAAGTTTTAAAATAGATTGTTTTTTAATTAACACTCCTTTGAGATGGCTGCTCTCTTGCTGATTACAATATTGTAGCAAAAGTCATATGGCCTTAGAGAGAAAAGTCCTCATGCCTCACTCAAAACTAGCTATAACATCAGCATTGCTAAAGGCATGAAATTATTTTTAAAAGCATGAGCCCTGATATTTTTACTCTCAAAGAAAACTTTAATATATTATGTGGTCTAGTTACCAACTTGGGGAGTACTTATAATTTATCATTCTTTAGTTTTCAAAACACTTTTTTATTATAAAATTTCCTCCATTCCACAGTAGGTGTCTATAGCCATTTTTTCCAGATAAATACAGAGTATCTATTTGAATTGATGGAATTCAGCAGATCCACTTCATGATCTTATATTTCTGTCTTCCCACATTTAAAATAAATAAGGTTAGTACTGATAGAACAAGTTTGTATGGGTCTTAGAAGGATCTATTTTTTCATCACACCTCTTTTGTTCCATCTTGCTTAGCAAATCAGATGCTAGATATATTTTGATTAGTTTGTACTTTAATGGATCATGTATGGAGGGTCCACCTTTCACATTGGGGCCATTAATTTTTCTTGAGTCTGATGGAAAAAACAGGTAGAGCTTTTTGTGTGTGTGCTGATTGAAAAGTGATGGATTATTTTCATGTGGTAAGAAACACAATGTTTTCTTTAGCACAGCAGGATATAATGTTTGCAAGGTCTAACAGTGAAATATTATGCATATTTGCCGCTGGCCAGCTGCCAGAAATGGAACAGCAAAATCAGAGGAGATTTTGAATTTGAATCTTAAAACCAGTGCAGCCTACAAAGAAACTAATGAGCCATTCTAAGCAGAAAAAGCATTTGTACTAATAGATGATTCCTGCCATACATGCCAGCATGTAACAAAATGGTAAATAATTATTCATTTAAATGTTACCTTGAACTTTATTTCAAGGGAAAAAAGAAAAGATGCTTATTCTGAGTGTAATTTCGAATAGGTACCACTGCAAAGATTTTCTTCCCCCCCAATTCAGAGGCCCATGACATTTCCTTCCCTATGAAGCAGAGTCATTTTCTATATAGTATTTTTTTCTCATGTGGCTGAAAAATTGATTCTTAGAAAATTTTTCATTTCACTGTTATTTAGTATTCAAAACTGGTGTTTTCAAATCAGTACACAGCATCCTGAAAAGGCTTTGAAGTGTTGTAGAAATAAAGACATAAACACGATTATAAAAGGCAGGGGAGAAGATATTTTGGGTTTGCTGAATGTCTTGAGTTCCTTTGTTTCCGAAGTCAATGGGCATCCTTTCTACACTTAGCATTTTATATATTTTGGTAAACTATTGGCATAGGGAAATAAAATTTGTATGTTCATTTACATCCAACTTTTCAAGATACTGTTTTCTAAGAAATATTTCACATCTTAGAAAATTGGAGGCTCCTTTTCTGGGCTTTTAAATTTTATTGTATTTGATCTTATTTTAGGGCCAGGAAATTTCATTTAGTAGGCATTGAAAGAAATTTGGGTCTAGCGGAAAACACTTGCTCAGTTTTGCATGGAGAAGCTACACAATCTCATGGAAAATACACTTCATATTACTGTCCACCTTGTAAATAGAGAAATCTAATGGGAGAAGACATTTGCTCCATCTTGATGCCTTATGTATTTTATATTACTGTGTTTCAATCTCCATTTTAAAGGTGGAATTATTACTTTAAATTATAGGCTTTCACTTTTAAGACCATCATAATCTCCCAGTGCTGCAACACTGCAGGGAGGGACACCAATGCTCAGTCCCCTAGAAACAGAGGATGGGAAGGAAGAGGGGAAAAGTTCGGCTGCACTGTTGCATCGCACTGTTTAAAAAATCACAATTGAGACATGCTTGTGACAGATTCAATCAGGCCGTCCTCCTGCCTGAGTTACTGGCCAGGTGTTCCGTTTTGCTGGAAGCTGCATTAACCCTTCTGGGCCCCCGGGGTCCTGCAGAGTAATTTACTGCTACATCACCCCAAATGGTGCTCCTGCAGCCCAAGGCCTGGTCTATCTCCAAATCGACACAAAGCCTCAAAGACCTGCTAGAGGTGGCTTATAAATTAGGAAAATATGGTTTATCTTCTAGATACTATTTTTTAAATGTCACAAATTACAGTCACTTTTGATTTGTTTAAAGTATAAATAACAGATTATTTTAAAGAGCTTAGAGACTGTATAGTCCATGTATTAACCTGACAACAAGTCCCCCAATCTTCATTTAAAATAAAAAAATGAAAACCTACGATGCATGCAAAATAATAAAATTATAAGTTTAAATGTTTCTTTTTAAGTTTGCTACTCAGTAGTCATACATGCTAGGAAATGCACTCTTGATATTTAAAAAATAATTTTTACAAGGGCTACCCAGATACCTGAATTGTTTGAATTGAATCTGCTTCGTCCAGATGGTTTAAAACTCATTAAAAATTAGGAATGCAAGAAAAGTTCAGAGAGACTTAAAGAACATATTAGTAGAATGCTTCAGTACATGTATTTCTAAGCAAAACATAGATAATGTCAATGCTTAAAATATATGAACGTTAAAGAAATTGTAAGTTGTACTAGATTCTGTCCAACAAAACGAGTAGATGGTGTTTAGGCTACACTGAAACTAGAAGATAATATTCAGAATTTAGAAGTATAAGGGAAAAATAAACTTGTCTATGTTTTATTTTTACTGGAAAATTCTAAAGATAGAAAAACAGGAAGGAAGGAAGGAAAGAAGGAAGGAAGGAAGGAAGGAAGGAAGGAAGGAAGGAAGGAAAGAAACTTTACTAGTACTGTTAAAATGTTAAGTGACAGTATGATGCTTCCATCATAATTAAATTAAGATTATGGCATTTATTTGTTCAAGACAATTAAAAAAACATACAATATATAATAAATATTTGCATATGTATAATTATTGTATACATAATATATAATTAATATGACTAAAAAACTATAATGTTTGTGTTTTTTACATAAGTTTATGATTTTCTTTTCCCTGATCTCCATTTTCCCCGCGTTTTGCTCATGACAGCAGTCAGGTTCCTATATTCTGTATTTGATGATGTTATTTAGTGATTAGCATGTCCTTCTGGTTCATCTCACTTAGCCTATAAATTCCAAGTGGTGCCCCATCAGTTGCACCCTGTTGAATTCTCCCTTGGCTTTCACCTTGGCCTCTGAAAACGCCTAACTAGAGTCAATTTATTAAAGAAGAGTAAGCAGCCTTTCATGTATTTAATATTTAAGGGGATAAAGATTTAACTTCAGGGCACAACAAATATACCAACTATCTAACTAGAGATGTTATTATTTAAATGTTTGATTGAAATTTAACATGCATTTTAGAACTTTTCTAATCTCCCCAAGACTTTATAATATTTTATCCTAAGCAGCTAAAGACTGAGCATAAGAAAGGATTCACAAGTACAGACTTTACATTGAAAACCTCCACTGAACATTGCTCAAGCTTGTGAAGTGAAAAGTATAGTGGTTGACTAGCCACACACATATTTTTAATAATTGCACATCAAGCATATTTTGTTGTTATATAATCAGATGGCTTAGGTATGTCCAATGTACTTTCTTCCCAAGACTAAAGTAAGAATTTGCAAGTAAAAAAAAGCAGTTACAGTTCAATTACATGCCTGTGATTATAAACACTAAAATAAGTCAGATTTCTTCTTGTAATATCAGATCTGAATTTACCATATTTTCCTTAAGAACAATTTTCTATTAGAAATCACAATTGCCCCTCCATGAGAAAAAGTAATTGAGGATACTCTAGGTAAAGTTTTCCTGAAAATGTTCTTGGCATGCTCACTTTTACTGAAACATTCTATAATAAACAGAAGTTGAATCTGTCTTTAAGATAGTCACTTCCCTCCCGTAGATTCTAGAAACTCCCAATGTGTGTTGGATTGAAAAAATCACTTGTGCTTTTGAAACCTTAGTAGGACTAAGGGTTTTCAATCCATAAAAATGTTAACAAACAAAATCCATTCTAACCTCTTAAAACCTTTAAAGTGGTGGACTTGCGTTTCACTGTCACAAAACAGGGCAATAGTGCAATTTTAACTGATAAATTTGAAAATGCTTTCTCTTTTAAGGATTGCAGAGTTTCAAATGCTTCGGTACTAAAAACCAACTGACAGATCTTTTATGAATATTTGGAAAATCATCCTTAGCTCTTTTGTAACCCAGCAAAGATGCAAAAAGAATCATAATATGCATTTTGGAAAGCTGTGTGGTGATATAAAAGACTCCCATGCTAAGAGCAGATGGAAAATGGTGGTTATTATTAATTTAGGAAAACAAAAGAGCAGCCCAGCATTTCAGTAATGTGGCAAGTTGTGTGCTCTTGAAGGAGAGGGGCGTTTATAATTGGATTTTAGAGTAATTTAGAAGACGAGCTAGGATGTAATGGTTGTGTATTAGAGGTTAGAACTACAACAGAAGCCCATAATGTAAGGGTTCATTGCACTGGGAGAAAACAGAACAAAGAAAAGCAGCATCAACTGAAAATGGCCTGAGCAGGAAGCAACAAGGTGAAGCAGGCTGGGGAGACCTGGGGCTGGAATGTTCTCGCCTGGAGCCAGCAGTACTGCAGGCTGCAGCTCCTTCTAACGCAGACAGTGAGGAACACGGGCTTCCTTCAAAATATTTTTTCTGTAGTGACCTTGTCACCCTCCCGCCTCCCTCCTCCTCCCTACGGGCAAGTTCAGCTTGGCGAGTCTCTCTCCCCAGCTGCCCAGCAGTTTATCACTGACTCTCCTCCACCCAGGCCACGCGTCTTCACCAGCCGTCCCTGGCCTCACCTGCCGGACCTCAGGTTTTCTCAGGGGAGGTTACGGGGATTCTGTCCATAGGCTCCCTCCACACCACATACACACACACACAGACACACCCAACATATGTATTCACACACATACACACACCCCACACACCCCACCCCCAACCCATGTATTCACACTCACATACACTCACATACTACACACATACCCCACCCCCAACCCATGTATTCACACACTCGCATACACACACTCACATACACACATACCACACATATACCCCACCCCATGTATTCACACACTCACACACACATACACACACTCACATACCACACACATACCCCACCCCCAACCCATGTATTCACACACTCACACACACACACACACACACACACACACACACACACACACACTCTGACCCGACTGCTTGGTCTCTCTCCATCCTTCCTTAGGGAGCTCTGGGCTTCTGCCCTCTGGGAGAGAAGGAGAAAGAGTCAGAAGGAAAAGTCAAACCTGCCTCCCCATCCACCAATTTTCATCCCAAGCCTCAGGCAGCTCAAGGCACCCTCTCACCCCTTTACTGGGATCCTGTTTGCCAGAACCTGTCGCTGGGGTCCGAGCTCTGGGGCCAAGGCCCCGGGTGAGCGGCCCCTTTTGGAGTAAATAACCGAAGCCCAGGCAAGTAGCGCCAGCTTCTAGAGTCCCGGGGCTGCGCTGCTGGCTGACGAGAGGGTCCTGTGAGTGGAATTCCTTCCCAGTTGCCGGAGCTTGGCTACCCCCTGCTGGGCGGGAAGCTCAGGCCTTGAGACTCAAGCCACTCTGCTCAGGGTCAAGTCTCCTTCCAGGGCCTTAGAAGGGATCCACCCCTTTCCTGTCAAATTGTTATCCCACGTTCCCCACGTGAAGCTGGCGTGTGAAGTTCCCTTCCAATCCCCAGGAGGTGTTAAAGACATTTTTTTCCCCCAAGCCCTCTGGATGCCAGTTTAAGCAGAACAAATCTATTTATTTTTTGTGAAGATCGGTTTATTAAAAGCACACACATAACTCAGATTGTATAGGGAAATGACGTTAGGCTTTGTTGAGCGTGAAAAGTGAGCTTGCTCAAGCCCCATTGCCAACCCTTCAGTGCACCATTTTCTGCCGCAGCAGAACGTGGGCCATGTTAAGAGGACATCAGCCCAGAGGCCTAAAATCTAGCCTAATTTCCAAGCTCTCTCCAGCCCTCTCCTCCTCACAACCCCCTTTATGCCCCTCTCAAGAAAACCCCAGCTCCATGACGTAGGAAACTTTGGCAAAATATAAGTGGACGGGAAACCAATTTTTAACTGGATCAAGTTTTCATACACAGATTAACACATTTTAATTGTCCTACAAACTATTCTTGTAGTCACTGCTAACAAAATCCAGATTGAGGAAATTCACTGCCGTCACTATAATGTGTATACACTATAAAGACAGTTATGAAACCTCAGACACATTTGGAAGACATGGCTTAAAAGCGCCTTTAATACAAAATAAAATAAAGTAAAATACAAATAAAAAGAGATTAGTGTTCTGAGCTGTAACACAGCTACGGTTGTAGACAGAAACGGCAGAAACGTGTAAACAGAGGGTGCCTTTAGTGACTCAGTGACCCAAATGTCTTTTTCAGGCTCACACAGTTCTAATTCTGACACACTCTTTCACTGCATTTAGTTTGCAGACCATGCAGAAAAGAAACGGACATTCGGATTAAGTAAACAGGGGCTTCATATACAGCCACTAGACGGCCAGAGAGACAACTTCTGTTTACATGGAACGCACAGATAAAGACAAAATGTTAAAATGGCACCTCTTCCTGAATCTACTGGTGTGAAGTGAAAACCCAGATATCTTCACCAGCAAATGAATAAGGGACGAATGGGTTTCTAACCTTGCATGGTGTGTTAAAGTGTCAGAACTCTTGAAGTCCACATCATACCACAGCCTCAGACATAAACATAAACATTTCTCTCTGTCAGAAGGGGGTAAACATATTAGGATTTGGCTAAATCCTCCAGTTGTTTGAGTCCTATGTTGTGGTCTAGAATCATCTTGATGCTATTTCCAGCTGAAGTCAGTCCTGCTCGATGCCTTAAGCAAATGAGAGGAGAGATGAGGTTGACCATGAAGGTAAGGACTGACTTGAGATTTTACTTTCCTTTTCGTCAGCAGAATAGCCTGAGAGTGAGAATGCAGTACACAAGTACACAAACAACTGGTTTCCCCAAATCCCACACTCTGAATCTGTTTTTTTCTTGATGACCCATGTTTCAATTACTGCTCCCAGGATGCAGTCTCAGTATTGTCCTGTGCAGAGTTTACTGAGGTGGTAGGGATTACAGGGGAGGGACTGGGGGAGGCGGAGGTGGGGGAGCGGAGGGCAGACACCAGGCAAAGAGATAAGCCTATCCCAGATGTAGGAGGCTCTCACTTACTGTGAATTCAAGTAACCCTGCCCCCCTCACACAGCTGAAGAAGCATGTCAGCCTTTCCACGAAATTCTGCCAAAAGACATTCAGTGGTCAGCAAACTGAGTGATTTCCCTTCTCCAACCCTTGCTTTCTGGTGATTCCAACCCCTTTCTTATTTGAGCCACTTCCTCTTTTCATTTTGCTTGAACGTCAAGTCAAATCAGCCCTATTTGTTCTTAAATACTTCTTTACAATTAATTAATCAAACACCCAAGAGAGATTTATGGGTCTTTCTTGTGTTCAGTGTTGTACACTGAGCTGTGGAGGATACAAAATAAATAAAAGAGACTGCCGTTAACCTAAAGTATGTTATGTGATTAGAAAAACCACATTAAACTAATAATACACAATGGAATATAAGCGAAAGTTAAATAGTAAGATAAAGATTGTCAAAAATGAAGTACTTCAAAGAAGAGAAAAATAGTGGGACAAGAAAATATTTATACAGCTTCAACAAAGAGATAAAACCTGAGTAACGAGCTATCACCTTGATTGCGGTGGTGGTATCATAGGTGTAGGCATATGTCCAAACTCATCAAAATATATACATTAAATACACATAATTTTTTGTGCATCAATTTTACCTCATAAAGCTGTTAGAAAAAACTGAATGAATCAAATAACAGAAAACATTATTTGAGTGATTATTCTGTGTCTGGCAGATAAAGATTATAATTCTAAATACTTTTATGTGTTTTATCTCCTTTGATCCTCTTAACAACCCTAAGAGGTAAACATTATTATCTCCATCTTAGAGGTGAAAAAAATTGAGGCTTGGAAAAGTTAGACTCACACAGCTTGCAAGTGGTGGGGCTAAGATTTGACCTCTAACCCAGGACTTGTAAAACTATGCTACTGTAATAGAATGAGAGAATGAGTTTTAAAAAAAAAAGAAAAGAAAAAGCCAAGGAACATTGCAAGCCAGCCTTCTCTGTTTTTTTGTTTGTTTGTTTGTTTTTTGCCGTACGCGGGCCTCTCACTGTTGTGGCCTCTCCCGTTGCGGAGCACAGGCTCCGGACGCGCAGGCTCAGCGGCCATGGCTCACGGGCCCAGCCGCTCAGCGGCATGTGGGATCCTCCCGGACGGGGGCACGAACCCGTGTCCCCTGCATCGGCAGGCGGACCCTCAACCACTGCCCCAGCCTTCTCTTTTGAACTGGGTGGGTTTCATTGTCCTACAGCTTTGGAGTCACATTAGCCAACATTGTTAACCAAAAGAAACTGTGACTGCTCCATATCCCAGAGTGTTCAGTATTGCACATAGGCCGATATACATATTAAAAGTCTTAAAAATACCCCAGGTCGGGCTTCCCTGGTGGCACAGTGGTTGAGAGTCCACCTGCCGATGCAGGGGACGCGGGTTCGTGTCCCGGTCCGGGAAGATCCCACATGCCGCGGAGCGTCTGGGCCCGTGAGCCATGGCCGCTGAGCCTGCGTGTCCGGAGCCTGTGCTCCGCAGCAGGAGAGGCCACGGCGGTGAGAGGCCCACAAAAAAAATACCCCAGGTTGCATATGAAAGAGACAAGTGTGGCTAGTGAAAAAGAGTCAAATAACATTGGAAAGAAATGTAGGCAGCTGCAAAAGAACTGTCCAAGTAAAAAGTAGTAACTGCCCTTGATCATTTTTTCATTGGAAGTTTATGCTCAGAATGATCTAGATGAGAGGTAAAAGGGGGTTACAAATGTGGGTGCCCACTGACAGGAACACTGCTAACAATTTGGGGGTCTGCAGCAAGAATACAAATAGTGGCCCACATACTGTATGTTTAAAAATATATATAATCAAGGTAACAAACTATTAAAGTAAAACGTGTTCTATTTTTTTTACATTAATTAACAACCTGGAAGGCCAGTATTGAATTTAGATTTCTTGGACTACTAGAATTCTGTGTTAGAATATGGTAATGTGTATAGAGTGGCTCATGGGCTATGATCCCAATCCCAGCGTCAATCCTGTAACTCCCCCTTCTTTTCGCACCTTGGGCTCTGTTCTGCACTTCAAGGGCCTCACGTCTAAGTTGTGTTCACAGACCTGCACCCTAAGTTCCCCCATGGATCTCTCAGGCCTTGGAGTGTCACACTGGCAACACAGTTTGTCTTCAGGAGGGGATACCCAGGGAAGAGGGTGTACAGGTGTGGTGTCATTTGCTCAGGGAATTCTGGGAGCCTGGTGCCTGGAGCATGATGTAGACCCTTGCTACTCACGGCACCAGGGAATTATTAGAAATGCCAACTCTCAGACCCACTCCAGGACTACTGAATTAGAATCTGCATTTTAACAACATCCTCAGGTGTTGCATAAGCACATTAAATTTAGAAAAGTGCAAGGCTACAAGGAAGGGTGACTTCTTGCAGGCAGGTCCACTTGTTCCAAGGAGTCCTTACCCTGTGGGGGTAGGGATGGCTGAACAAGGGCCCAGATGGATCCCACTGAAGAGTAGACTAGGACAGGATGTTGCCAAGGTCTGAAGGTCAACAAAGCCCAGGCACATTATAAAAATGATTGGGTAGGCCTAGTGTAAAGGACATGTGCCGTGATCTATGAGGGGGATGTTGAAGGTATGAGCCCTGCCCAACAGAGTCATCCTGTTAAGGAACCCTTTACTGAAACCACCCTCCCTGGCCAGGACTGATGATAACCGCTTGCCTGACTTATCTCACGACAGGAGGTCCCGATAAGGGACATGGTGCTGCAGCGGAAAACTAACCGGGAGGATTCGGAAGGGGCCCAAAGAGGGAGGAGGCATATGCATTTGTGGATTAAAAAACAAAACAAAACAAATCAGAAAAAGAGGTCTTTTGATAGCCTAAAACCTCCCTACCTTCTGCCTCCACCCCCATCATGTTATAAATTGTTTCAGACAACAAAATACAGTCATTACATTGATTGTCACGATTAGGGCCTGGGGTTGTGCTTGCAAGAGGCTGATGACCTGCTTTATCCTTTCCCTGTCATTCTCTTGTCACACGTATACATATGAAGAAAGGTCTGCTCTCCGTCCCCGCTTGTCAAGTGAAACCAAACTGGACATGTGGTGGAATTACAAGAGAAGAGAGTTCCTGGACCCTTTGGTCCCTGAATGAATCTCTTCAGGAAGTGCATCTTGCCCTACGCATCTGGGTTTTATCAAAAAGAAGCATTCTGGCTTTGAAGAGTTATATTCTTCAAAGTAGGTGAAAGATAAAAAAAAAAAAAAAAAGTTGGATAAATCAAAGGGAAGGTAATATAATTATTGAAGAATCCCAAGACAATCACTTCTGTTCCTTTATCCATATTTCTACATGTGTATTATTGCACAAACAATATCGAAGGCATAATTCAAAAATAATTTACGTTTGACACTGGAATGCAATGCTCCTTTTTTCTTTAACAAATGTTTATTGAGAACACACTCTGTACTAGGCACTTTCATATACATTATTTCATTTAATCCTTACAGTAACTCTTTGAGGGAAGCATATAAGCAATTTGAGACACAGAGAGGATAAATGACCTGCCCAGATCATTTATCAGCAAGCTAGTGGGAGAGTGTCTCCAACTCACCCAGTGTTCTTTCCATAATGATGGGTTTTCTACTTAGTTAGCTGGCACTGCTGGGAACGTGGTATCCCACAAGTAGGATCTCTCATTATAGAAGCTTAGCTTATAGAGCCAACAAAGTCTAAAAATCTGAACATTTTTGAGGAAAGACCTTTCAACATACATCATCAATCCCCCTTCCTTCTAAATAAAGGTAATGAACATCAATTAAGCTTTTGTTAACAATTCAGAGCCATCATCATGAAATTTTTGATTATGCCGTGAAGTAGTACAAATAGGTTTATACTTTCCAAATTTTCTCTCCCTTTCCTTCTCATCTCTGATATGTCAAAAATGCTTAAGCATTAGGAAGGAGAGTACAAGGGGTAAAGCACATGGAATCAGTGTAAGGGCTTTGTGACTATTTTACGGGCTGGAAGACTCTTTTGACTTCCCAATTTTGGAATAAGTTTGCTGGTGAACTGTCTTCTAAATAAGTTAGGAAGTAGCATTTGAAGTTCTGGGGTAATAGATTCACTTATCTGAATCAGTCTCTCTTAAGAAATTTCTGAGCCACACAAATAATTAGACATAGCTCCTACCACGTTAAATAACAGAAAAGAGAGCAGAGTGTGAGGTGAGAGCATGGACTCTGCAGCTAGACTGAGATATTCTGTCTATGTCATTTACTAGCAGTGTGACCTTGAGCAAGTTATTTGGCTTCTCTGTACATCATTTTTCTTACCTGTTCGTAGGAGTTCTTATGAGAATAAAATAGGTAATTTATACCCATAAAGCTCTTCGAACATTGCCTAGCATTTAAGAATTGCTTTTAGCTCATAAAACAATATAGACAGAAGCCAAATTCTGATGGGAAATAAAAGTCACAGATAATCCTGAAAATGTATAATCAAGGATCAATGACATAACTAGAATGACTCTAGATTTGAGGTTCCCCCTCCCTGCCATTCTGTATGTGATGCCTATTAAAAGGACCCCTCAGAAGTAAGTTGGTTCTTTCTAGTGAACTCCATGGCTTGCAGTAACACGATCCATCACGAGATGCTGCAACAGGCTGACATTTTCCACATGTAAATCCTTCACTTTGTAATGTAAGAGCAATTACTTTTATGAACAAAATCTTTCCAATCCACCATTTCAAATCCTTGTCTTGCCATGTCATAGTCAAAACATCTGTCCATTAAAACCAATGTAAAATATATTAAACCAAGTATGTTTGGTTTGGGACATCTGCTTCTTTCTACTGGAATGAGAACTATTCTAAGTTCAATGGGTTCAGTCTGTAGGGCTTTCATGAAAACTTCTCAGTCATATTCATGGGGATTATCAAATAGCCCACAGTTTTGATTACCGTTTCAGGTTCAAATAGAATTCAGAGTTCAACAAGGGACTCAATCAAAATAACGGCAATAATAACAACTATAATGCAAAGAATAAAAATCTTTGCATGAAGCTTTTACACAAAGAGTTTCATATATTAATGTTAAGTATTATATAAGCGTGATATAATGGCTTGTGCTATAATGAACACTCTAAAAATATCAATACTTTTCCCTCGTTTTTCATTTTACATTCTTGCTGAAAATAGTCACAGTTTTAATACCAAACTTGAAGGAGGAAAAGAATGAACAGAAATTGAATTCAGGAGACCATTATAGGCACAGATATCAGATCATGCCTGACTCAGATCATATCTTTACATTTTTCCCTCTGTCGACCAAGTCTGCTTTGTAGTTGAAGCTGAAACTATGTGAAAGTTTGGATATATTTCCAAGAAATCATGTACTGAAAAATATATGTCTAGAGCTCTGTTTTAAAATTGCTCCAGATGTAATTAAATTTTGGAGAAAGATACCTAAAAAACGCAGTCAAGAAAATATTATTCTTTCATTGTTTTCAACCAACCTTTGGCTCACAAACAAAGAGGTGCAGTTTTCTAAAATAGCAAAGCCAGGTAAGATTCCCTGGCCCTGGCATTTTCACTGATCACCTTCCATATTTCATTTTCTTTCCAATCTATCAGCACTTATTTATAGTAGAAAGAATAAAGAAACTGGAGTCAGAAAAACTCTGTTCAAGTCCTAAATGATCACTTATTGACTGTATGAATTTGGGCAACTAACACACCATTTCTTCTTAGTTTCCTCAACTCGCAGAGTTAATTTGTGCTGCCTATCTAATAAGGTTGAATGTTGATGAAAGTTGCCACATGTAAGATGTAGTACATTCATCTAGTACCCACTATGTGCCAAGCTTTATTTGAGATGTGGTTGATGGTTTAAAATGGCCTACAGTGAATCAAACCTTCCTGGTCCATGCCAATTGCAAAGTCATTTTGCTGTTACTCCCATAAAGCGGTAGAGTCTATTTCCCCATTCCTTGAAGCTGAGTTGCACTGGTGACTTGCTTTGACCAATAGAAAGTAGAAGAGATGGCTTTCTGGGACTTCCATGCCGAGATCAGTTTTCACTCTTGGAATCCCACTGTCATGCTAAGAAGCAGCCTATCCCACTGGGTAGAGACCATGTGGAAGAGGAAGAGAGGACATGTGGAGGATGAGAAAACACGTGGAGGGAGAGGCCACATGGACGAGCACTGAGCCACTGGCCAACATCACGAAGAACAGAGGTGAGCAGACCCCCATGAGCCCTGCCCAAATTCCAGACCCATGTGATCATGAGAAGTAACATGGTGGTTGTGTTAAGTTACTAAGGTTTGGCATGATCTGCTATATATCAGTATATAACTGACATACAAGATAATTTTCACTCTATGGTCAATCTTCAGAACAACCTTCTAAAGTAGGCATTGTCCATTTCACATGTAAGGAAACTGTGGATCAGAGTACACAGATACTGAAGGTAAAGGCTACTCCACAAAGCCCTGAACTGACAAGGCAATCGTAACTGGCCACAAAACCATCCAACTCTCTCTCCTCATGAAGGAGTACACTGAAGAGAAGCTTTCTGTGAAAGGATTGTTCTACTGCCTGCAATGATTCAGAAACCCCCAAATATTCCCAATAAATCTCTATCATTTCCCAATTAGCCTACAAGCCTATTGCTAGGTCTTGAAGACTGCAGACTCCAGCCTAATGGAAGTTCTGGGAAGACCAAAACATTTTTGTAGTCTGACAAAATTTTCAATTTCTCACATTAATGGAAACTAGACTCAAATTTTGTATTAAGCATTATACAGTAGCCTCTTGATTGAGTTGGACTATCTCATAAAATTTTTGAGCTGAAAGGAAGCTCAAGGTTCATCTGGTCAACCCCTCAAATATTTTTGACTAAAAAGGTAAGATCCAAGAGCTTGCTCATATCCACCAGTCAGCACAAAGAAGCAGGGCCAAGCCAGGTACCTATTTCCCAGTCCACTGAGCACTGCCTTTCAGATGCAGCCCCAGGGTCTCTGAGCTCTTGTTACAGGCATCTAGTGTAGGGTTGCCCACTTGAGAATCTCACGAAGGATAACTAACTGCATTTCTCCATACATCATAGCCCTTTCTATTTTCCTTAAATTTCATTATGTTGCCATTTAAGACTAGCTCTAACATCTTTCACAAAAGATGTCACCTACTTTACTTATTTTTTTAAAAACAACTGCAGGATGACTTTTAAAGTAGCATAAAGAAAAGTGCAGAAAAAGGCCTGAATGGCATTTGATCTGCTGAAAGAACTATTTAATTGGGCAATAGGAGCTCGAATCTGAATTCATTATGTATGATGCTTGTTGACATTTGAAGTGAGTCACCACTATTATCTTCTTAGCGTAAAATAAGTGATTTGGAGGAAACACCATGCAAGCAGCAGAACATCTTCAGGATGGATCACATGGTAGCAGAAAAAATATATATAACATCCTATCATAAACTAGCTTTGTTTTCATGATGTCCATTTGGCTTCATTTGTGCATCTCAAAGCAACAAAAGTTAAAAACAAAGGTTGCATTCCTAAAGCTAATTTTGTTAAAATATATTATCCTGTTCTTTGATGAAGGACTCCTGAGAAATGAAAAGCATACAAACAACAACAAAAACAGCTTTGTTGGTTCAAGGACTGGGGTTGGCCCATGGACAAAAACTGGAGTTATTTATCTGAGTGCTGTGACGCATATGTACGTACTGCCTTGGGCTATACCTTGTACCATTGAAATGGTGCTGCCTGCTTCAAATGTTTATGTCTCATCTTCAGAACTAGATCATGTTCCGTGAACGTGGATGCTGTAACTTAAATATCTTCCTCCACAAGGTCTACCAAATTCCACACTGACAGAAGGAGGAAATTTGCTCAGAGAATATAATCAATGTTTAAAGCTTGTTGTTTTCTTTCCCAAGGAACTCCTTCTATGCTGTACTAATCGAAGCCCTTCTCCCAAGAAGGAACTAAGGAAATATACACTTCAAGTCAAAGAATCTGGAATTAGAATGAAACCAGCCCCAGTGGTCTCAACATTTTAACAAGGAGCCATGTTAGATACTGAGCCATTATAATCCATAAAGGGCTCAAAGGCAAATTGTAATTTAGATACTTAAGTTTTTAATTTGGGAAGGAGGGGTATTACCTTACTGTAGCTGTGCTTTGTGATGTGAGCACAGAAGGAGACATTTTTAGGTTGGGGGCGGTGAGGGAGCATGGCAATGAATAGTCTTGAATTACAAGGTGACCGCCAATTTTACATCATGGGTACTACCAAATCTGCCATAGATCCTTGACTACCCGTACATGACCCAGGAAGGAGGAAGAGAGAGAAAGAAAAGAGAGGCATCTACATGAATTAGCTAAATCACACACACACACATACACACACACACACACAGTTCACAAATGGGCCATTCTCTCTCCCCTCTAGGGTGTGCCAGGAATGCCTCCTGTCTGCCTCTGTCTTTTTTTTTTTTTTAAGTCAGATATTTTTTCTTCTACAGAAAGCCTTTCTATTGACAAAGTACCAGGAGAGTAAATTTGAACTTGAAGTTTTTTCCCATAAAGCAGGTGTCTTTTCTTGTGAGAACTGGCAGATTTTTACCCTCAGAATGATCTCTGCCTTCGTATGCCTAATTAAATTTTAGAGGTCTCTGCTTAAATAAAGATTTATTAGCTGTTACAGTTGTGGCATGATTCTTCTGCCACCTCCATACTTTCCTTCAGCATATTTACAAGAAGACTCGCTTATCCACGCTAAAAATATGGCTGTTTTAATGCTGTTGTGTTATTGGTGTCAATTACCAAAATTCAGCTTCACAGTAGAGCTTTCTGAATATCCTGTGACTTGACTTTCAGACTGTCGATGTGCTTGAAGTAAACGGGTTTGTGCATTTCAGCTATGAAGTGTTTGAAAGTAGTTAAGTTTATGGAGGTAAATCAGCAGAACTGGAACCCCAAGTGCAGGGCCCATGCAAGGTTACAAGCTGTTCCTTATACCAACACGGTCACACCGATAAAAAGTCTTCTCCACGTGGGTGAAGGCATGGACATCGACATTCACGTGTGTGTTTAGCAGACGCACAAAACTCATAGGAAGACTGTGGTCATGTTTAGAAAAATACCTTCTGCAAACCCACAGCCTCAACACCTTGCATTTTCCTTCTGGGATTTTTAGTTGTAACTTTGCCAACCCTAAGTTTTTGCAACGTTCCTAAAATATTCAAAATTAAATTAAATTTGGCAACATTTGCAAGCTTCGGAAGTCCTGCTCAATGAGGACATTTCTAAGCCTGGATTGCATTGTGCCTACGTCTCAGTGGAGTTACTCAATCTAATCAGACCTTCTGGTTCAATGAAAGTCCCCACTGACCTCAGAGCTGAAACCTCCCTTGCAGACAAAGTCACTCTGGTCTGAGTAGGGACCGTGGGTAGAAACAAAGAGTGGGTTTAGTTATTTAATAAACTGAAATACTTTGAAAGACACAACTTCCATTTTCTAATTTACAGGAAAGGAGAAACTTTTTCAAGCTTCATTTCTTAAATCCTCAAGCTTTTGCTTCAGATGCCCTCCTAGGCATGACCAAAATGTATAGATTACATTCAGTGGAAGTTGAAGGTCAGCAGACTGGCATTCTAATAATAATTTTTAAAAAGGATGACAGAATTTGAGAGTTATAATTAAAAGGGCCTTTTTGGATACTGTGGTACTACAATTCAAGGACTGTGAAGAAAAGTCCTTCGAAATAATTTTCATAAAAATATCTCCCCTGTATTTCATTCCATTATAAAAGCATTCCAGTTTTTGAGTAGCAAGTTTATGTTACCTTGTTACTTCACTATAGGTTTACTGAATACAACTTCTTGCACCTTTGGAGTTCATGTAAATTGGAGGCTTTGTCGCATTGTGTTTATTTAATTACAATAACACATAAAGGAAACATTTTTGTGTGTGTCTGCATTAGCCAGTTGGGAACACAAGTGCTTTTTTTTTTTTCAGAGTGACATTAATACACCTACCACTTCCATCTTCACTGACTCATTTGGAGCCCAGAGTACTTCACAGGGTAACACATGGGTTAACAAAAATTAGCCCTAAAAAGTTAAAACCATTGAGAATGAGTAAACATGACTTTCTCTTTTTTCTTGTCTTTCATGGCAACATGCAGTGACCTGACCCTCCAAGTAACACACAAGTGTTGGAGTTTTCCAGACTAGAAAGTCAGGAGAGATTAACTCAAAAACCTCATGAAACTACTGGACAATTATGGGCTGTCCCCGTTGGGATTTTAGCATGTTTCTTCCTTTAAATGTAATTTTGAGACTCTAAATAAAAAGCAGCATCTGTGAAATAAACATAATTACTTGTTTACATTTCTTTGATTTTTATTGTCAACTGTTTTTTCTATTACTATGAATGGCACAGGAAAAGGGAGAGGGAACCCAGTCTGAAACACAAGATGCATCTTACAATCCATCAAGAGGTGAATTGTTAATACTGCATCTCATGGACAGAAAAACAATGCACAGTGTGTGAACATGCATGTGAGTGTACATAATTTTTCAAGTTTCATTTAACCATTTTATTGCAATATATTTTGAATCATAACAAATAGAGCTATTTGAAAACTCCTACTAAACAGTAAACTCTTTATTTGGATACTTAGTCTTTTAGACTTATAAACATCTACATGTTTGATTTGGGGAATACAGTTACCACAGAGAGTTTAATTTTATAATTTTTAACACTGGTGTACATAATAAATTACCACATTCTACTGGAACCACTTCACTAACTTAATTTGCTTGATTAATAATAGGAACAGACAATAGGAAAATAATATATTTCTATAATACTCAGGATTAAATCATCTATATTTAACAGCCTAATAACTTATTATACTCTGTATGATTATTTTAAAATATAGGGCACTGATTACAGGGAATTATTTAAAGTGAGCTATTAAAATGGAAGTTCATTTAGAACATGCAATATGTCTTTCCTATACTCTTAGAAGTATAACCTGGGTTTCCCTTATGAGATCGCTCTGTTAAAATTAAGTTTAAAATCATAACAAAATGTTTTTTGTGAACTCTGTCCCCACTCAGCAGTGAAAGAAATCCAGGTGTATGTTAAAGTCACATTTCTCATCCACCCCCTCTCTGCCACACACGCAATTTTGGGAAGGCTCCTGAGGGTCTCTCTTATGAGCTCTTGGTTATCAACTGACAGCCAACATTCTCCTCCTCTTCTGTTTTGGACCTCTCTGAAAATGCCTCCTTTGGTTGCCTTCAAGTGGCAGGCCATTGCTGTTAAGACTCCACCATCAGTGCCCATTGAAGGTCTTATGATGCTGTTGCCAAAAACAAGTTCATGTGCCTGATGCACAGTGAGACCAAACAATACCAAAACATCAGAGTTTGGAGCAGAGAAAGGTTTACTGCAGGGCCACGCAAGGAGAGCCGGTGGCTCATCCTCCAAAAACCCCAAACTCCCCAAAGGGTTTCAGCAAAACATTTTTAAAGGCAAGGTGACAGAGGGTCGTGGTTGGATGCTGCAAACTTTTTGGTGTTGGAATCCTTTGCTCTTGCAGCTGTCCACATAGGTCGGGTCCCAGTGCTCCTGTAAACCTCCAGCAAGACACATGTTATTCTCTGTTCTGCAACTTTTTACCTCTGTATGAATGGAAAAGTGTTACACCCCTTAAAGGTCAGAGCCTGGAGAATGGGCTATCCTGTATATTTCAGACTATAGGCAACATTCTTAATTCAAAGCAAAAGCAGTAGAATACAAAGGTTAAATGAAAGAAACAGATCTAATATGGAGTCAGATTCGCTTTTCCCTATTACAACGCCAGTATAATGCCACTGATGCCCTCCAAGTGAGACAGGCTGAGACCTGGGACCCTTTACTGGAGCGCTTGCACCTGGAACAGAATGCTAAGAAACTATAAGGGACTAAAAATGACTACACACATGCAGTCAGGGCAATTATGAACAATAAGATGCAAAAAGGCCAAAACTCAACTGCCACTTCTGAGGTGCCAGGAGCAAAAGCATGATCCCTGCACACAGCACCACAAAGGTGTGGGCAGAGTACCTAAGCCACACCTCCAGCCCCACTGATCTGCCCCTACACTCACCCCATTTAAGGAACCGGCTCCCGCCACCCCACCTCAGGGAGAGAGCAAGGGAACCTGTTACTTGTTTTTGTCCACTCATGCTGCACCACTAGTCCCAATAAAGCCTTGCCTGAGTTTCTCATCTGGCCTCTTACAATTTCTATTGATTAAAGAGTCCAAGGACCCCGGTTGGTATCACAAGTAGGTCTCCGTCTTTGTTGCTGCCTGTGACACAAATGATGCACGAGGGCTTCCGCAGGTTTTTTTTGGAGCTGCAGTTTATTCTGCTCTTGCTTAGGCCCTGGTATTTGCACTTGAATGTGCTTTAACTTTGTCAGAACTTCTAGCCCTCTTGTGCTATACTCTCTTATATAAGCAGTAGCTCCTTAGATTTGCCAAAAAGCAGATCCTTCTGAATTTATTTTTATTTTGTTTTTATTTGCTCACAGTCCCTTCTGCCCAGAATTTAAGTATAAATCCATGTGGGATGGTCTGGAGGCTATCTTTTCTCTCCCAAGCCTGGTGCCGTTGGATAAAACTTCTATGCCTTAACATTCAGTTTTTCCTAAGAGATGCCTCCATTCCTAATGCACAGACTCCTCTACGTGCATCCACATGTCCCGCAAATTTGCCCAAGAAAGTTTCAGATCTTCAGTGAACGTGTATGAGGTCAAGGTAAGACCTCCTTTTGACGTGTGTATCCTAAACAATTCTCTAGACCTTCTTCTTTTAAAAATGGAATTATATTGATGTTGAACTATTAGAATTTCTTGCACTTAGTCAACAACAACTTATACCTCAAAATATCCTAGGCCTCTTTATAATACAATGCCAAGGCATAGCAAGAAACACCTAGGTATGAGTTTGTATTTTCTTCAGCTTTAAGATATCTGATTTGGGGGAGTTTGTTTGTTTGTTTGTTTGTTTTTTAATACTTTAACATTCCTAAGAGCAGGATGTTTCTTACAAACGATGTGTACATTTACTGTTTGGAGGTTTATCTTTTTTTCCTAAAAAGATTTGAGGATGAAAAAAATACAGCAAAATTAAACAAAACAAAAAATTGAGAATCGTCACTTCAAAGGATCACTTTGAATCAAGGAATCACAATATATCAGATTTTGACTAATGTGGGTTGTTTTTGCTTGGAAACTATATTTGGCCCGAGATGTATCCGAGTATACACATGTTAACAAACAGTAATACACTATGGTTCAACTGGATAATTGAGGAGGTAATTTTTGACCTAGGTTTCAATAAACATGACTAAATAAATCTAATCAACTTGGTATAAAATGTTTTAACTGCTAAAGACTGCCTGGCAGGAGGTGTGGGATGTGTAACTACAAAAACATTGTTCAGATCCTTGATGTGTATTGTGGTATATTTCATATTTTCATGAGTCTGCACAGAACATACATTATCCTTAGAGTGAGCCAATAAATATTTTGCATGTGTGAACATGACTGTAATATATGTTGGTTGTTTAGGGGGCAGTGCTAAGTTATCAACATCACGTGTGTGATTCCAAGGTGGACCAGTAATCTCTGTCCTGTTACTTGGCTATGGGTTGTACTGACATCCATCCCCTGTCTCTCAACTTTGCACTATTATTTTTAATGGATTCTTAGTAAAAGAGCATGGATAAATTGGCATAAATGAATCCCCAGTATGGAGAAATAAAAGATATTCTTCCAGAACATTTCATAAGCAGATTCTTCCTGATTTGGAACTAAGGATAGCAAATTAGCTCTTATGCTTCAAACTACAGAGTGATATAGACAGACTGTTCTCTCAGTTCCTCATCAGCCTCAGCACCTTTGCAGCCTATTCCTTTAGTCACAGATCCCTTTTGGTCAACAGTGTTCACCTCACCCTAGCCTGGTGACCACGATGATGAAGTATGCAAATTGAACCATATCGTGAAGTATGCAAATTGAACCACATCGATGGTGCTTCTGATTTGTTGATTATTGAACAGAGTATCCGACTGCACTCCAAAGGGTGTCATTGATAGAGGACACAATGAGAGTGTATTCCCTGAAGATTTAGAATGTAGTGCTGGGAATACTGAACTCATTCTGTGCCAGATGTTACCCCAAAACTCTGCTGCCCATACCACATCCAGTCTAAACTCTTCCGTCTTGATTTTTCTAGCTTAATTACAGACCTCTCCAAATTGCCAGGTCTCCTTCTAACTTGCCGTAAGGTCCCAAGAGCACCAATTTTTCTACTTTCAACTTTTTATCTCATCACGTCACCTTGGTCTTTGAAAAATATGTATCATTAAGTGTAGTGATTACTAAATAACAGTTCCTGAAGCAGCTGCATCAAAACCAGTTGGGACACTAGTTCAAAATATAGATGCCTAATTCCCCCACCCAGGACCTACTCAGCCCACATATCCAGAGGCAATGCTCATACAAAAAGCAACCCTGGCTAAGAACTACTGCTTTAACGAGACATCCAGCAATATACTTTACAGCACTAGTTGAGTAGGTTAGCAATTTACTCATGCTCCTAACAGTAGAACATAGGAGTACAAGCTGCTTTCCTTGAGTAACCTAGAGACACTCACAAGGACCCACTTCACAGTCACTATTATTCTCAACATCTGCTTCATGGGGGCAAATAAGATTCCAATACAAACAGGACCTCACAGTTGAAACTTTGCTAAAAACAGACAGATGTCAAACACTCATCATTCAGAAGCCAGACTCATTGGAAAGAAACCATCTGATGTTTTATTAGCAGCACTTTGCTCAGCCTCTGGTTAAAAAGCTGTTCTTTGCAGCAACCCAGGTTTAGCTCTCCCCAGGGCTCTGGCTCAAAACAAAGTTTGACATTATTATTATTATTATTTTTTGAAGTCAAAGGGGCACTCCTAGCATAGAAGTATCAGACAAGACACCTGGTCAGAAGCACTGGAGCCCATTTATTTTTCACTGAACAAGTTATTACTCTCTTCTTTTTCTGCCCAAATTGCTGTCCCCAGAGGCCATTCCCATGGGCAGCCTCTACCATCACAATGCTCCACTCCTGAAATCAATAGGTCCATGTGCCAAGCAGCCTGAGGAGAAACATGGTTTGATATCCTATGGGGCAATTTCTCTCCTTGGGGAAGGGCAGGCTTCCATTGCCCTGCCTTGTCTCTCGTTAATGTGCCCAGCTAGGCCTCTTTACTGCTCTATTTAACTGCATCCACTCTAGTATTGATCCTCTTGTGTGTAATGGTACATTTGCTCAGGAAAATGATGACTATGCTATGAAGAGAGGGCAGTGGATGGGATCTTGTGTCTATACAGTTTAGCAATGTAATGGAGTCTGCCAGACATAAATGAATTGTAGACGTATTCTGGATAAATATGATAGGAGCAAAACAAGTTCCTGAGGTTAAGACAATCTAAAGTTTCTGTCTACATTGTAAGCCAGGACCACTCCAAAGCAGTTGCTTTTTTTGGTCCAAAGTGTTTAACATGAGAGGACTTTTGTAATCTCCAAATGGATACTCTGTTATTTTGACATGGGACAACATGCCTACATTGTCACCTTTTTGCATTTTCAGTCTTTCTAATCACTCCTTTATTTGGTACAGGGTAAAGTTAAGGTTTTGGTACATTCTTGCTTTGTTCTTTATACTGAAAATTACATGAGATTATAATCTTTTGTAATTCATGATTGCATCTTCTGAAAGCTGATAATTGCTCCAATTATATTTTTCTATATTCTACTACTTCTACTATTGCAAATCCCTCCTTGTCCAGCACCCTTTTTACAGTTAATTCAATCAGTCATGATAATAAAGGAATTCATTTACTTCCTGTATAAATTGCTGGGTTGAAGATGGGAGGATCACTGAATCAGCCAGGTTCCAATCAGAAGACAGAAATCACACAATCATTTGAACAAGAAAAGCTTAATGAAATAGATGATTAACTGCAGAGGAGATAACATACAAGGAGTAAGGTAAGATTTACAGAAACAGCAGATATAAGGAGCAGTCTGCTACCTCTAGGGCTGAGGCAGGGGACCCAGTGAAGCCCCTCCTCCTTCAGAGGCTTAGAGTTGGTCCCCCTTGGAGATTGAGTGATCACCGACCACTGCCTGGTGGAGAAATTTGCTGCACTGTTGGAACTCAATGCAAAGCTGCCCTCTTCGGTGCTGGGAGAAGCTGCACAAAGGGGTAATGCTGATGAAACTTGCTGGTGCAGAACGCCTTTGGTGCCCTGTGAGCTCCTGTCCATCTTAACAATGCAGGAACAAGCAGAGAGCACACTGGTACCAGGAAGAAAAACACTTTCTAGTGTCCCTGCAGTGCCCTCTGCTATTTTAACATTGTGCAAGCTGGCAAAGGAGAAATGTTCCATTATCAAAAGCAGGAAAAGGAAGGGTGGATTGGAAGCTGAGGGCCAACAGTCTAATAACTGACACAGTTTTCCCCTTTGGCTACTCAGCTTCTAGATGTACCCTTCTGCACACGACTGAACTTCTTTACAACAACAAAACAAGCCTATGTTTCCACCTAACATATATGGGTATCCTTTATTCAAATGAAATTCTTAACCTTTCCCCCAAATGAAGCAACACGTAGCCTCAACAGTCATTTTGCCCATCACTACCTATATTAATTACTCCTCAAATCCACTCATAGTCCCTGAGAGTATTCTGTTACATCAAGACCAAATGTATTGACAAGTGACGCAACCATCAAGAAAATGGAGCCCTAATGTGTTGTAAAGATATCCCCTCCCACCACTACGTCTTCAGCTATATAATATTTTCATGACCATCAATCCTCTTCCTCCCAAGCACTAACCTTTTTTTCTCTGCCCAGTCTGAGGTGACATGATCCAGTAATGTCCACCTCCTCCTGTGCTCCTTCTGCCACTTCCTACCCTCATCATTGCTGGGGTTTAGTGGCCAATACCTCGTAGATAAGGCCTTAAGATGCCCATGTAGTAGGATATGGATACTATGGGACATGGACGACAGAGGAAATTACACAAGTAATTATTACATTTTATTTTGGCCAATAAGTTCCATCTCCTTTCCCCAATAGGGAAATTGGCCAATTTGTGGGTAACTCGTGTCCCTCCCATCTCTGCCCTATTAATGAGAACTAAGTGGCCTGCAGTCAAGGAGGAGAGGGATAAAGAGAAGCAGCCTCAATCATTAGCCCATGAAAAGGTAAGACTTCACTATACAATGTGCCTTGTCTTTTTCTAGTGTTTTTCTTCAATTGTTGCAAATCTGTGATTTGTTATACTTGACCGAGTGGAGGTCCAGCAAGTCACACCGACATATTAATAGAAACTCAGCCCCTAAGAACCGAACACCAGAGCTCAGGCCTGCTTTATTTCTCTACTTGTACCTCAATAGCAGCAGTGACCTTTGTCTATCAGACACCAACAGTGTGGAGCACATCATATTTCTACTGACATCTCTGTTTGGAGTAGAAAGTTATTTCCAAAAAGCTTCATTTATTTAATCCTTCAGCTGTCTAACAATCTTTATGGGTAACCATTTTTAGCTTGCCCTTTACCCTTTGCTTTCTGAACTCAGCCAGGTCCTTGTTGGAGGCTCCCAAAGGTTTAAGATCAGTAGGAGAAGAAAGTGGAAACCGAATGGCTAATGATAGAAGTCAGCAGGTAAAGTTCCATAAAATTACTTTGGGGAGATGCTGGTAGGAGAGATGCCGCTGTGTTTTTATTTCTACTATCACAACACAAAATAATTAATGGGTAAAAAATACTTTTTGCTTAATAATTGCTGCTCTTCATTAGTGTGAACCAAGGGCACAGTCTATCTAAGACAATAACATCTGCACCCCGTATTTCATTATCACCAAACTTCACATTTCACACAAAAGCATTTTGCTAGCACAGCCTTACAGCTTTAATTAGTTTCTGCCATAGCTGTGAAGGTCAGCCAATTATTGTGTGTGAAATTTCAATAGGAAGTGGTTGAATTGAAGACAGCATTGCAACAGTGTGGGGACTTCTGCAGGGTTATAAATCTAGGATTTTGGAACCATTTTTTAAAACACTAGATAAGGTAAAATCATCATCAGGTATGTACCATAGCAAAGCTCACTGGTTAATTTAACATGCGCTTTGTGGGGGGAAAAAAGCACATAATTTCTGATTGCTTTTTAAATTCCCTCTTATGACATTGTCATTATTTATGACACCATTGTTAAGGCTGAACCTATGTTTTTATGATTAACTTCTTTTAACTCACTTAGAACTCTCCTGGAACATTTGATCTAGGAATAAAATCTAGATTTACTGAATTCTACATAATGGAAAGTTAAAAATACACACACATACCCTTTCTCTCTCTCTCTCTCTCTCACACACACACATGCACACATCTTTTTCTTGTAAATATATACATACATATGTTTAAACACCATGTTTGATCCATAAAACTATAGATGCATATTAATGAATTAGGTCAACTCAGTAATGTCATTTTACTTAAAAACCTGATAAATTAAAAAAAGTTTTATTAGGGATTCAATTTTATGAACCCTCTAATATTTAGGATCATAAAAATTTGGAGTTAGAAAGAATCTTGATACTCATTCGCTCTATGGTCTTTGATTTTACAGATGAGGAAATGTGCCCAAGAATGATACTGGATGTAGTGAGGACACAGAGCTCCTTAAACTCAAGCTCCTATGCCCTCTCAGTGAGGCTTCCCACATGTCTGTTTTACCATCATGGAAAAATTTAGATAAGATATGCCATGTGATACAGAAAATTTTGCTCAAGGTTTTTTTCTGAGGCTTGAGGGCTGTTTGTTTTGCTTTGTTTTACACATAGACATATGTATGCTTTAATCCTAATTTAAGCAAACAAGTATTTAGTGAGCCATCCTCTAAACAAGACACACTGCCAGGTATTCCAGGTGTCTAGGATGATTAAAATGCTCTTGGTGAGTTTACAAACCAGCAGGCTAGATAAGACAAAGAGAAGGAGGAAGAGGAGACTGCAGAATTCATGGAAATAGATCAGTCAGGTTGGAGGTGGATAAAGACAAGGCAGAGTCAAGGAAAGAGGCCAAAGAATGAGAGAAAAGAAAGAGGATTATAGGATGCTTCCACCTATTAGATACCAGCAGCACCTCCCTGTCCCAATCATAATAAAAATTGTCTCTGGACATTGCCAAGTGTTCCCAGGTGGGAGTTAAGGTTAGCAAATTCCTTTGAGAGCCCCTGATCTAGATTCTAGACTGCAGCCAGCCATTGATCCAGATTTTAGACTACAGTGTATTGTAGATCTTAGAAAACTTCTCAGTTCCAAATAGAGAATCTGCTTCAGCCTCACTGCGATGCCTGACCCCTTGATCCTTCCCTCACTTCCCAAGCTACGGCTGGGATGGTAGTGATGCCAAAAACTCTGCCTCTGTACACCAGTACCAAATCAAACCTCGGCAACAGAGTTTTGGGTGAAGTAGAAAAGAATAGCTTTGTTGCTTTGCCAGGCAAAGGGGGACACAGCAGGCTCATGCCCTCAAAAACTGTGTGTTCCAATCTGGGGGAATTTGGTGAGGAGTTTTATAGCAATGGTCCAAGGGTGGGGTTGCTGATAAGCATCAGATGTGTGCAGAGCCTACATTCCTTTAATCTGGTCTCAGATGGTCTCCTGATGAGCTGTGGTTCTTGAGGTTATCAAACTGTGATCTTCTCTCTGGAATGAAGAATGCTTCATCAAGTAGTTTATCTCCCATTTGTTGGGGGTTTTAGTTCTACAGAAGAACTCAAAGACATTGTTATGTGTTTCCCTTGAGGCAGACCAGGACCCTGCCCCAAGTCTGCACTATTGTTTCTGGACTGCTCCTCCCTTGTCTCTGCATCCCCCTCCCTTCCCTGATTAGCAACTGTTTGAATCTTCCCTTTGGGACTCAGGGAAGGTCATGGAGGCTGGAGTCTATTCCCTACAAACAAGAAATGAGGGACACCAAAAGGCTTCCGTGCCCAGGAGCCCCACAGGGTCCTGCTCAGTTTCAGTAGCATCACTCCATGCAGAGAGGCTTAGGAAGCTAACGGAGGACTGAAGTCATTTGATTTGATGATTTGATGACTAATGGGAGGAAGTTAGATTGCAGTGGATTAAGGACTAAGTGCGTGTGATTGAGCAGTGAGCAGGCAGAGCAGCAGATGTGCCTGAATCTTCTAAGAAGCTACAAAGTAAAATAGAGAGCAGAAGTGATGTAGTATCTCTGAGAATTGTAGGGTTGAACACCATCAACCTGAGTAACTGTTGACGTCTGGAACCAAATAAGTCTTTGTTTGTGGGGATAAGGGGTGCTGGAGGTGGGGGGAGAGTATCCTGTGTTTTTTTAGAATGTTTTGCATCATTCTTGGTTTCTACCCACTAGATACCAGTGGCACCCATCTCCTCACCTGTGACAACCAAAAGTGTCTCAGGAGATTGTTAATGTTCACTGGGGGTTAAATCTCTCCTGATTGAGAACTACTGGAATAGGGAGAGGGATTTCTGATTTTTAATTTAAGGTGGAGAAATCTAAGCAAGTTTTCAGGAACAGAAAATAGGCCAAGTAGAATGGGAAAAACTGAAGATGCAAGCGAGGACAAGAAAACTTGGAAAGGAGGCCAAACTATGAAGGAGTTAACAAGAAAGAAGAGGAAGAGTGCCCTGAAGTGGAGGATGGATTTTCCTTCAGAGCAAATAAAGAAAGAGAAGGTCCCTAATGAGGAGACAGATGTCAAGAGCAGTCAAACCAGAGAGTCTTGATCTTTTAAATAAAGTTATAGGTGAGCTTCATGTGACTAAGTCATCTGAGAGTGGAGAATTCATTCGAAAGTTTAGAAACAAGCTGCAAGTTACTGCTTTGCTGAAACGGGGAGTATACCTTTATAGCAGAAGCAGGGAAAAGTATACCTAAGATGCCAAATTTGCACCTTATTCAATTGACCTTTACCTAATTGAAAACAGGAGCAGAGGGCGGACACTTCCTATGACTAGGAATTATCCAGAGAGAAACAACAGAAGGACAAGTAGTGAAGGGAGATGGGGATGGGATAGGAAATCTGTGTGAGTGTACATGATGCACAGACTAAGGCAAGAGGCAAGGGAAGTCAAGAAAAAGGCCATAGCTTGAGAAAACAGAAAAGACTCAAGGGATCATACATCCAAAGAAGCTAAAGCAGATTCTTTGTTTTAGAATTGGGAAGCCTTTCTAAGGTCCATAACACTTTATAGTCTAGAATCTAGACTCTAGATCAATGGTTCTCAAATGAACTTGCCACCCCCACCCCACCCCACCTGGGGATAATTGGCAATGTCTGGAGACAATTTTTATTGTCATGATTGGGGCAAGGGGCACTAATGGCATCTCGTGGGTAGAGGCCAGGGATGCTGCTAAACATCTGACAATGCACTGTATAGCCCTCACAATAAAGAAGGGTCTGGTCCACGATGTCAATAGTGTCTCTGTGGAGAAACCCTATTCTGGATAAAAACCAAATATCTAGTAAGTTATTTAATGGAAACTCTTGGGAAGTTTTTAAAGAAAATTAAACTGCTGAAAGTTCTTTTTTTACAATCCTATTATACCTTAGCATCAATTTTTATAGCCTCATTGAAAGAAAGGCCCTTCAATTGCTTTTATTCATTCATTCATTTTTTAATTTCATCCAAAATAAGTAACTGCATTTTATTATGGGGACCATATTAATCATTTGGAATATAAAAATAAGGTGGACAGAGACAGCATTAAGTCAGATAAAAGTATTGCTATGGACTGAATTGTGCCCCCTCCAAATCCATATGTTGAAGCCCCAAAGTGACTGTGTTTGGAGATAGGGCCTATAAGGAGGTAATAAAGGTTAAATGAGTTTATAAGGATGGGGCCTTCATCCTATAGGATTAGTGTTCTTATAAGAAGAGAAACCAGGGAGCTTGCTCTATCTCTCTTTGTCTCTCTCTCTCTCTCCCTCTCTCCAATTGCACACAGTTCAGATGAGCACGCAGACAGATGGCATCCACCTGCAAGCCAAGAAGAGAAGCAACACCAGAAACTGATCATGCCATCACCCTGATCTTGAACTTCTAGCCTCTAGAACTGGGAGAAAATAAATGTCTGTTGTTTAAGCAACCAGTCTATGGTATTTTGTTATGGCAGCCAAAGCAGACTAAGAGAAGCGTATTCTTTTGTTTATTTATTTCTATTTTTATGCCAAGACTTGTCCTAAGCAAATGCCAGTTTTGCCTTTAGAGCTTTCCTACTCCAACCTAACCCCTTTTCTTACACTACCCTTCCCCCTACCTGGAACAGTTTAAGAAGAGATTCAACTTTGAAATTAGGCAAACTTGATTGTAAATTCCATCTACAGATGAATGGATAAAGAAGATGTGGCACATATATACAATGGAATATTACTCAGCCATAAAAAGAAACGAAATTGAGTTATTTGTAGTGAGGTGGATGGACCTAGAGTCTGTCATACAGAGTGAAGTAAGTCAGAAAGAGAAAAACAAATACCGTATGCTAACACATATATATGGACTCTAAAAAAAAAAAACAAGGTCACGAAGAACCTAGGGGTAAGACAGGAATAAAGACGCAGACCTGCTAGAGGACGGACTTGAGGACATGGGGAGGGAAAAGGGCAAGCTGGGACAAAGTGAGAGAGTGGCATGGACATATATATATACACTACCAAATGTAAAATAGATAGCTAGTGGGAAGCAGCCACATAGCACAGGGAGATCAGCTCGGTGCTTTGTGACCACCTAGAGGGGTGGGATAGGGAGGGTGGGAGGGAGGGAGATGCAAGAGGGAAGAGATATGGGGACATATGTATATGTATAACTGATTCACTTTGTTATAAAGCAGAAACTAACACACCATTGTAAAGCAATTATACTCCAATAAAGATGTTAAAGTAAATAAATAAATAAATAAATAAATAAATTCTAGCACCTAACCATAGAATACTAAAGATTAGGACTTGAGATCTCTGAGTTATAATACCCTCATTTATTGAAATATTCTCATTTATTATGTTTATTAAAATATAACCACGTTTATTTGCGGGGATGCTATATGACTTAAACGAAAGATCAGGTGAGGATGCCTAACATAGTTCTTATATATGGCAGTCTCCCAGGAGAAAACAGTTTCCATTTTCCTTCTTGGATCACAGTTGTATTCAAAGTCTGTTTTCAGGAATTATTTGGTTTGTTCTTCCCAACTATTTCATTAGGTGTTCGTCTGAAGAAAGTTGAGAGGTTTTCCCTCTCCAAAGAATTCCCTGCACCAAAATTTGAAAACAGGAAAATTTCCATTCTCAAACAATCAAATCTCCAGTGATGAATTTCTGGCTTCGTAACAAGCGGAGGAAACAATGGTATTTTGAAATGTGAGTACCTGGCTAATATCATAAAATGAAATAAATATGCAGTTTCAATTTAAAACAAACACATAAAATAAAGCCTATTTATTTCCAGCATATTAAATCACTCGAGCATTTTTTTTGTGGCATCAGATGATACAGGAATGTATCTACAATCGACATATCTATCAACTCCTACGATTCACGATCATTATGCGCCAAGTATTGTGCTAAGCTTGTACACTGCTAACTCACTTAATCCTCACAGAAGGCCTTGCTTCACTAGCATGTCTCCTGAATTATGAAATGAGGGACATGAATATCCCTATCAAATATCCACTTGATATTTATGACGATCCCTTTCTTTGTGTGTGACAAGCGAAGCTGTAGAATGCCAGCTCTTCTCACGAGGATAAGCAGAGTTGTAATGACTCCTGGACATGCTGCATGGCATCTGAATCAAAGAATCTGGGCCAGTTTCATTTGGCAGAAGATTATCATGAGTTTCACATCGATTTTCCAGGAGATTTCTCCAAACCGTGTCTAGAACCATCTTATCCCCACCCTCTTCTGAATATCAACGAAGGAGACAAAGGCTCTTTTCATGAGGAATTTTTCATAACTCTGCAGTTGTTTAAGTCTTCTCTCCGGCTCATCATGTTACCATGGAGAGCCCTGTGGTTAGGGGGAGTAAGGGTGTGGGGGGGCGGGGCGTGCAGTACCCTCTCCTAACAAACAGGAAATGTGTCTCCAATTGCTATGTGACCCAGTCAGAAGGACACCTGATCTCTCACTCTGCCCCTCTAACAGAGAGTAGAAAAGAGAGCGTGGGACCGGAGAGTTGGGTGACAGGTACCCGTTAGAGCATGCCCTACCCTTTGCCTTCCAGGCTCCAGTTTAGACACATAAACTTTCTCCTGTTAGACAACACAAATTAGAAGCTAAAACCCTGCCTAAATTACCAGGCAGGGACCTATCTTTGCTTTTGCTAAGACAGTCTATCACCTTCAGCTTTCCAAGACAGCAGCCACCATCCTGGCAGAGACTCACAAAGTCTTCAAAGACTACTAGACACATCGTTTATTCTCTAGGTTCCCTGATGAAAGCTGCATGAGGGCAGGGACCTCATCTTTGTCTGTCTTTGTCACTGCCGTATTACCTACCACTCATAGCAACGTGCAAGCTCATCACAGACACTCAGGAGGTTATTGTTACCAGGAGGAAGGGGGGAAAGGAAGAGGGGTGGAAGGGAGGAAGAAAGAAGTTACCCTATATCCTAAGCAACATGGAGGAACCCAAACAATGTAGTACACTAGAATTGCTCTTGGTATCAACATCCAGTGCTCAAGTTGGAAGGAATGTCATGAATATTACCGAGCTCAGCCCTCATTTACTGAGATTCAGAGGGTTAACTGGTTTACCCTAGTCGCACACAAGTCTGTAACGAAGGTTCCCAGGACTTTGGTCCCTTATACCTTGTGGCCTCTCTGGTGAGTCCTTCTGGCCTCTGTGTCAACATTCTCTATGTTTTTAAAAGGTAGAGTGTACTTCATTTAGAGCCATTAAGAAATATGTGATCTACTTATTTATTTATTTATTTAATGTAGTAGTTTGACCTAATCAGTTTTAGTCAATAACGGAGCATTTCCTGTTTCCGGTGTGTGTATGCATGGATTTGCGGGTGTGTATGTGTGTGTCTTCCCTTTGCCTTTTAAAGAACAGAGCAAGAGGTCTTGTCTAGGGGTCTTTATTCATCAAAGGAGAGTGATTTTAAAGGAATTCAAGTATTCGATTTCTCAGCAGTGTGCTCTTGTTAAAGAAAAGGCTTCCAAGGTTTTGGAATTCATACAGCAGTGATATTTAATGAGATGTTCTTGAGATTGCGAATCCTGAAGTGTGCTGCAGGCACACTGAATACTGTGACTTTGAAGAAATGATCTTATGATTCCCAAGTTTAATGCCAATGCCTGTAAATTAGGAAGTTAGACCAACTGGAGTTTCTGAGGAGACAGCAAGTAGGTAACTGCCAGCCTGGGAAAAGAAAGATGTGAGGCCAAAGAAGAAGAAAGACTTCAATGGTTAAGGGAGATGCAGGCTTCCAACGTGGACCAAAAGAGCCCACAGCCAGCCCTCCACAACCTCACCTCATCCCTCAGCCAGAAGTGAGAGCTGTTTCAGGAGTAGTTTCCAAAAGAGCACAATACCAAGAGTTTCAAAAGTAAATGATGTCTTACATTACACAGAGCTTAACTTCTCTAAATTACCGTCCTCTGGTTGATTAGCATAACACCCTCCTCCCCACCACAGGACTAGAATAAACTATTTTGTGTCGATTTTTTTTAACATCTTTATTGGAGTGTAATTGCTTTACATTGGTGTGTTTGTTTCTGCTTTATTACAAAGTGAATCAGCTATACATATACATACATCCCCATATCTCCTCCCTCTTGCTTGTGTCTATGTTTTAGATAAGGAAACTGAGAATTGAGAAGTTAGATAATCTCTGGGCCAAGAGTAGAAGTCTGTTTCCTGGAAACCAGTTCTATAGTCTTTCTATACTCTTTCTACCTTGCTGAGAATTTTTTGGAGGGAGAACTCTTTCATGGGAAGGGAGTGTTATGTTAAAAATTGAAGGGTAAGCTGGGGCAAAGTGAGAGAGTGGCACGGACATATATACTCTACCAAATGTAAAATAGATAGCTAGTGGGAAGCAGCCGCATAGCACAGGGAGATCAGCTCGGTGCTTTGTGACCACCTAGAGGGGTGGGAGAGGGAGGGTGGGAGGGAGATGCAAGAGGGAGGAGATATGAAGATATATGTATATGTATATGTATAGCTGGTTCACTTTGTTATAGAGCAGAAACTAACACACCATTGTAAAGCAATTATACTCCAATAAAGATGTTAAAAAAATTAAAAGATATAAGCAAAACTAATGGGAGAAATGAAAAACTCTATTCTGGTCACCTATTCTTGATTATCTACCACTGTAAATATGGGCAAGGATAGTGGGATAGATAAAATCCACAAGGACACAAGACCACCATGTTAGAAAGATGAGGGCAGTCTCTCACAAAGCAGTTTAAAGAAGCAGCGTAGCTAATTTTTAGCTGATTTGAGTTACATGTCTTCTGCCTTCCTCAGCAATCCTTTAGATGGTAGCCCATCTAAAGGACCGTGGTGTGGTGAAATGGACACAAGGATCAAAGAGGCACAGATCTGGAATAATTGGCCCCCAGGTAATTGAGAGCTGGCTGTCCTGTGATCTGACTAATGAGTTCCTTCCACCAAGCAATAAACTACTTTCTGGAAGTCATTTTTCCATCACTTGGAAAAACATCTTTCAAGGATCTCTCTAATACAGTGTTTTAGCCCCTGGGATACAATATTTCAAGAAATACCTTTAAGCCAACTAAACCTCTAGAGATTTTTCTGTTTTCACTCAACTCTTGTTTCAGTTCCAATATTTCTAGGAAAACATTGATTGATTTACTGTGGTAAATTATGAGATGTTTTTAACGTTGGATGCAATATATCTGATTTGTGATCTCCAGGCCTCAGATGTTTTATAACAGAAGCTAAAAATGTTCACCGTAGCCTGGAAAAAATAGGCTCACCTGTATGCCGGTAAAAGCCTCCACCTAAGGTGTTACTTCTTTTCTCACACCTTCTGACTCCACTTTCCCTGATTCAGTCATGATCCACATCAATAACTTAGTGATGCCTAATTTCAAACAGGTTGATTTCAGACTGGTCATGAAGCAATGTAAAGCATCATGCTGAAAGGTACAGATGCCAAGGACTTGAGGAGGCTGGTTATACATGATTGCAGGCATCATAGAGACAAAAAGGTATGCTTGATGAATCTGATAAAAGCGAAAACGTCTAAGTGTCAGAGTTTAATAGCTGACTCTTGGGTTGTCTTTCCTGACAAACTGTAAGATCTGTGAGGTTTGTGTCTGCTCTATTCACCATTGACTCTCTGGCACCCATCCCTGTGCCCAGCAGATGGGAGGTGTATAGCACATATTTGTGGAAGGGATGAATAAGAGGATGACCAAATGAGTCCTGAGGAGGGAGAAGCACAAATTCAATTGGAATTATCCAAGTTGAAAGCTATATTTGTCAACTCTTTCCTTTTTAGTACTATTTGCAAATTTCCATTAAACTCAGTGTCAGTTTTTATACAGTTGAGCTGAACTGCACTATTATCAGCTGTTGCCTGTTGACTCTGTTTCTGAAGACGACAGGTCTCAGGTTTAAGTTTCATGTGGATCAGTTATTGCCCTTCTGCTCTATGGCCAGAGACCCAAATTATAACTGGTAGGCCCTTTTGCTGGCTATGTTAGTTTTCTAATGTCTCACCATCTGCAAAGAAAAAGTACTTTCTATCTTAATCCTCCCTGTCACAGTTTGAACCCATCTCTATTCTGCTCTGGGTGCATTTAGAAGACAACTGTTCCCTAACTTTCACACACCATTCTTCATTCCTCTCTGAGTCACTTAGCTTTTGCTATATAACAAACCACCATCCTTCCTAGCTTAAAAAAACAATCATTTTATTTAGCTCATGGTTCTGTGTATTATCAATTTGTGCTCGGATTAGCCAGGTGGTTCTTCAGAACTGATCTGGGCTCACCTGTGCTTGACTGGGCTTGTGCACATATCTGGGGGACTCAGATGGATGGCTGGTGTCTCCTTTTGCAAGGTCTCTCATTCTCCAGGGGGCTAAGCCAGCCTTGTTTATATGGTGGCAGAGGGGAACAGAAGCAGTGAAGCCTCTGAATGTTAGTTTAGAGCTCATATATCATTTCTCCACATTCTGTTGGTCAAATCAAGTCATCAGGCCAGCCCGAATTTAAAGGGTAAGGAAATAGATTTCTCTTCCTGATAGGAAGAACTTATAACCATTTTTGCAATCTACTAAACCATTCTAGACTCGTTTCCATTTCTTTAGCCTCGTTTTTTTCCCAAAATAAGTCCTTTTTCTGTTTATCTTGGATACAACCTCCAGACTCCATGCGTATCTCACTCATTCATTTGATAAATTGAAAAAATATGTTTATTGAGCATCTACTACACATCAAGATCTATGCTAGGCTCAAGATCCACCACAGTATGGTTCTTACATTTAAGGGGCTTAAAGCTAGAGGATCAAGCAAATAGTGAAGAACTAGGTGATGAAGAACAGAATAAAGTATCCTAGGAACCACAAGAGCAGAAGGCAAGGCTATTAAACTCAAGTCCTGAATGGTGAGCTGGAAAATGTTCCTGGGAAAAGGGGCACTTGAATGAGCAAGAATCTTTTACATCAGTGCTACTCAAAGTATGGTCTCTGGACTAGTGGCAGTCTTCAAGCTTCACACTGTTTGTTACTGCTCCGGAATGAGATAAGAATAAGAGTTTGGGAGTTGTTATAGCAATATGGTATTGCTGTGAAGTCCAAGCATGTGATTTTGAAAAAATATTGGTATTCAACAAATTGGTATTCAACAATATTTTGAAAAAATATTGGTATTCAACAACAAATTCAAATTTTGAATTTATTCAAAAAATAAAAGAAGACCCTCTATCAGAGGTAGTCTAAGAAGAACTGACCAGGGGACAAAGGATGGAAGATTGTTCCAGGAGTGGGTATGGTAGAATAATAGCCCCCCAAAGAGACCCAGGTCCTAATCCCTAGAACCTGTAAATGTTATCTTATACAGAAAAACGGTTTTTGCAGATATGATTAAGTTAAGGATCTTGAGATGGGAAGGTTATCCTGGATTATCTGGGTCAGTGCTAAATGCTCAATGTACTAAAGGTGCTAAATCACAAATGTCCTTTTAAAAGGGGGACTGAGGAAGATCTGACACTGATGGAAGAGGAGAAGGCAATGGGATCATAGAGGCAGAGATTAGAGGGATGTGGTCACAAGCCAAGGAATGCTGGCAGCCACCAAAAACTGGAGGAGGCCTGGAACAGATTCTCCCCAAGAGCCTCAAGAGGGAGCGTGAACGGGCTGAGCCTTGATTTCAGACTTCTGGCTTCCAGAATTGTGAGAGAATACATTTCTGCTGTTTAAACCATCAAGTTTCTTTTCATTTGTTACAGCATCTATAGAAATTAATACATGTGTGAAGGCAAACAGGCATGAAGCAATATAATATATTTAGGGATCTATGAGAAGCTAGAAAATGACTTCAGGAAATGACATACGTAGGGAGGAGTGGTAGAGATCAGGAGAAAGAGAGAGGCAAGGACTGCGAAGACCAAGGACCCCAACTTCATCCCATACGGACATTCAAAGTATTAACGAGAAAGACTTGAGAAACCACTTCCCAGTTGGCAAAGTGTGGCTGTTTTCTACGTGGACTAAGATACAGAGGAATCGTGTTTTTTGAACTTAATTCAGGAAAAAAGAGTAGACCTTGCATGAGTCTATAAATTTGAAATTTGTTGCAATTGATGTGCACCCTAAGCTTGATTTTCTCAAGAGAGGAGAGCGAGCCAAATATGGTGAGAAAAGTGAGGAATTCAGAGTATCTGGTTCATAAGGAGTAGATGCTATAAACAAGCTACTGAACTAGTAAAAACAAATCTCCCAATCTGTCTAGCCTGAAACATACATGCATAAATGTACGCGCGCGTGCGCGTACACACACGCACAATCAGAAAACCAGCCTACCACACTAGGGAAAATCATTAAGGAAAGAGCGGGGAGAGACTAAGGCCTGACAATTGCTAGTGATATGTTTACTAAATATGCTTTAAAACATTAAACATAACATTGGAAAGCAGAGGAGCCAAATGGCTGGAGAAGCCCACTGATTACAATTCAGGTTAAGTCTGATGTGCTTTCTCGACACTTGGCTTCGCAACTGGAGCTCAGCCAAATGAATCTGCATCTCTGGAGTCTCCAGGCAACTCCCAACTTGGCATTTCTGACACAGGAGAGCTAGCCAAGAAACCCCTCCAAAGAGGGGGAACCATTGGCCAGACTCACTCCATCAACATCCAGACATCGTAGTTAATTACAAACATGCAGGACCAACCCGACAGCCAGCTCTGCGAGTAGAAGACACCAGCCTTCCCCCGGGAACTGGCTCGGCTCCAGCGAGCACTCCCAGTGACAAGAACTCTTTTAAAGCAAGACGCTCCCAGGGCTTGCAAGAGTGCAGCAGGTTTTGTATTGCCATGTAAAGACATTCTCCCACCACCACCACTTCATAAGAAATTACCAGATTTCTATTCAGGGATAGTGAATGGAAATCCCTGGCAATAAGATTATCTCCAATATTAAAAAAATACAAATGAGTTCTGAATCACATCCCTTCTTTCCATCCATCTGGCACTAAACTCTTAAGACGGGAGCCTAGGGAAAATCTTAGAAAGGAAATTGGTAAAACCTTCACCCATGACTCAGGTGTGTGGAAGGAAATAGTTTGACTCAGAAGTCTATGATGTCTCCCCTTTTTTGGATACTTTTTAACAAGAAGTTATTCTATAGGAAGACTGGAAATTTGGCCACAAACGTTAAGATCTAGGCAATGAAGTAGTCAAATGCTTTTATGAAGAACCCATTTGTACTTGAGAGTAATTGGGTTGTCTGCTGGAAGGCTAGACTTCTTGGAAAAATTGGGACCAGGAGAACAGAGTGCTATGCAACCAGATGCCAATTGACGAAAGCAACTTGAGAAATGTACCCTGCTTCACCTCCATCCATCAGTGTGATGTTGGCACTTGTGCTTGTGAAGGAGAGTCAAATTGACTGATAAGTGGCAGGATTAATCACGTTACTCCAAGAGCCCACCAGTGAGTGAGTGACACAGCCACAACTTGGCCAAAGTCACTCGACTCAACTGAGCCAAAGCATCAAGCGAACATCCTATGCGAAGTTTTTACATCCCTAAGACAATTCTCCATAATGTGGGGCCTGGCTCTTAGGAAGAGTTTATTAAAGCCGATTTTCCCCCCACTTAAGCACATTTGCTTTGCATCCCTTCAGCAACTTACTGTGCATTCAACTAGGTAAGCGCTTTATGCTTTAATCCTGGTGAGATGGTGGAGAACTTTTCTAACTTTTTCTTCCTCAGACAGAACCACATGTGGGCTTCTAACTTCCATTTTCAGATGAAGAAATGTGTGTTTCTGTATAAGAGAAAGATTCTTTATCCAGAAACCATGACACCGTCACATTCCAGTAATGCTTGGTGTGTCTGACTTGAAAAGATTTCTCAAGTAACATTTTCCCATTTATATTCCATTGTCCTTTTACATGCTGCCCCTTTGAAGCTTAGATCCTTAAACTATGTGCACATCTGTCACTCATAACCCTTCCCCTTAAGCATTCCAATGGTCTGTGACAGAACACCAAGTCCTCCTTCCCAGGTCTCCACTAGTCCAGGAGGAAATCTGTGCCCAGAAAGAGAATTGTCCTAATAGAATGACCTTTACTGAGGCTTGACATCTGCTACCTTGTAAGCTTCTTACACACTCAGCCTAATCCACCTGGAGGCTTTTCCACTTGATGGAAAGTGATAAAAAAGCTGTTAGGCTGGAAGCCTTGTCTTACATTCAAAGAATGTAGGTTGTTTGAAATTCCAAGGCTTAGGGCAGACAAGGGGAGATACTTCTTAGTTCAGGTGCAATTCTCAAGATGCTTATTAGAATGAACTCTAGTCTAAGAACAACTTTATTGGTATGAAAGTCGAGGCAAGGCTTCTAATAGGAAGGAGACTCCCAGCTTCCCAGCATTTCAGAGGAGTAATGTAATGGTGGTCATAAAACTTGCCTCGCCGACAAGAGCCGTGAAGCCCAACTCCAGAAATTTACAATCCACAGAGGATCAACAGCTTGTATTCTGGATATCTGAAAGGTGAATGCTCTCAAGCACCCAACCATCTGTAGCGACGAAAACCTGGACACCCATGGTTGTAAATAATCCAGGCTGTTTCTTACAGCAACAAAGGCTAAGGCCTAAATTCCAAATTGAACTGGCTCCTTGATTTACACCCTTGGCCAAGAGAAGAGAATTCAACGACAGAGCTTCTGAAAATGACAGAGGCATGTCTCCCAGTAGAGAGGGAGACTTTGAGATAAGTTACTGACGAGAAGCTCCTCTGAGTAATAGGATCATTGCTTCTCAGAATCACAAAGTGAAATGAAAATTTGAACTATTTTGGAAGAACTTAAAAAAGGTGAAGATGTTATTGTATTATGAAAGATTTCTTTTTCCCAAAAGCAAGGGGAAAGATTCCTAATGCTCAGCAAACGCACTCTGAAGGGGAATTATTTATAGCCTGCACGGAAAGAAAAGCTTGCTTCATTTTAATAAATTTTTGGTGTTGAAGAGCTTAGTATGTTGGAAAGTATTTGTCCTTTGATAAACTATTTACATTTTTTCTGTCTCATATATTCTTGGTTAGAGTATAGAAATATTTTATGTATATGTATATGCATACATATATGTAAACCTCACCATTGATTTTACAGCAGGTATGAGATAAATAGATCTTATCATTGTTGATATCACCAATTCTGTGCCCTTTGATATATACACATATGAGAATCTTAGAACGTTGGGAAAACCTTTCCTTCAGGGAGAGGAGTGGGTAATATACACAATATCTGACAGTAATAATAAAATCAGCCGTCACAACAGATGGAGGATTATTTTAACCTCGTCTCATAGAAGAAGAAAATGTGAGAAGGAGACTTGCACAAGGTCACACAGCTAGTAAGGACAGGAACTGGTACTCCAGATTCCTAAACTTGTGCTTTCTCTAGTACATACTGTATCTTTTGTCTGAGCCCTAAACGGACTACATTTCAAAAAAAGCTAATAATATCTGTAAATGTCATTATGGGTAAGTGATTTATTTTACCCAATTTCCATTCTTCCTGAAAGAGATGTCTGTATTTGCCAGGAGCTAAAGCAGTTGTCGTTCTACCCACCTAGCAGGAACAACACTCCCCTGAGTTGCTAAGTTTAGGCATATTAGATAAAGTGGAGGAAGGTAGAGTTACAGTGATTTTATATCTCCCAGTTGAGATAATGCTACTGAGAACCACTCAGGGAGTTGGACAAATTTGAACAAACACAGTTTTGATTAATTTCAAACAACAGAAATGTATATTTTTTCCTGAATCAAAAAGATAAAATCAATTGGAGCAAAATGAAGATCCTATTCTAAGATATACTCAAGTTGATATTTATCTGCTGAATTTCAACAGTGGGCATGTAAAATAATTTGAGAGATCTAAGCATGTGAATGATTCTTGTACTGGAAAGATTCGCAGGTTAAACACCTAAGCAACTGGAACTATTTAAAACATATATGTAATGCATGTGATGTTTTGTAATTTGCGTGTAATGCAAATTTATCCATTGTAGTAGCTTTGGCTAACAGCCTTCCAGGCTTACCATGTGCCGGGCCTTGTGAGAAGTGAGCATTACCTCATTTCATCTCCGTGACAACCCTATCAGGAAAGAACTAACATCATCTCCGGTTGCAAAGAAACTGAAGTTCAGTGCTGAAGTTCAGTGCTTGCTCGAGACCCCTAAGGTAGGAAGGAGCAGAGCTGGGAGCCCCATGTTTTATCACTGCCTTCTCTTTGCCTTTTGACCTAGTACTCTATCCATCCACACCAATTTGAGGAGGAAAATAAGTTTAGTTTTTTAAAGTTATTTTTAAAACAATTGGCTAACAATGAGTTATGCAACTAGTTTTAACTTTGCAGACCACCAGTATGATCCTTACCCACGATCCGCAAGGCCAGCCACAGCAATGGGGGTATGGGACCTTGTCTCTCTCCCCCTCCTCCCCCCAGATCTTGTGTTTCAACTCTAACTCAACTTAGCCCACTTTGGAACCAGACCAAAGAATGTCATGAGTGTGGCCTAGGGTGTTAGAAGCTGAGGTGGAGTGGACCCAGCAGAAAAAGAGATACTGTGAAGGGGCAGACAAGGCGCCAAACAGCTACATAACTATCCCATCATCAGTGCCCAAGACAAACCTTGCTGCCTTTCCTCAAATGAGTTTTCTCCTCTCAGTTGACTCTGTCTGTCTGCACTTCATCCAAATGCAGAGGATATTTCACAAGCCCGTCCTCTACCACATGGAACAGCAATAACGACAGCTCCAGCAACTGTGATGTACTGAGAGCTTCCTAAGGGCCAGGCCACCAACAGCTCTCACCTGGACCACTCAGTGGCCTCCTAACAGATCTACTTGTATTTTCCCTCTGGTCCACTTTGATGCCTTCCCCATATAGCATCCAGGGTGGCCTTTGTAAAGTTGATTTACAAAATTGATTCTCTCTCTATCCTCATCCCCCTACTGCACACATGCAAGCCCTAACGTACACTGTGTTTCAATGGTTTTCCATTGCACTTAGGATGAAAAAAAAAAACTCCTTCATTTGACCCACAGAGCCCTTTCATGGCCTGCCTCCCCTCTCTCCATTCTTTCCTCACACCACACGCCCCCAAATTCTACTCAAAGTCAGGAGACCTTATTCCACTTTCTTGAGCCTACAGTGCTCACCACTGTGCCCACTCTTCTTCACCTAGTTAACTTCTAAAGATCCTCTAAGTGGTAGCTCAATTATCACCTCCTCAGGGAAGACTTCCTGATCACCCTGAAAAGGTCAAAGTCTCATATTATAACCTTTTCAAATAGTATGCATCTTCATTCACTAACCAAAATCATGATTTTGCATTTATTGGGTGAGTATTTTATCAGTTCCTGTCATTATCTGGTAAAGGAGATGTGACAATGGGCACATGAACATGGGAGCACAGAGTCCACTGGAGCCGCCATATATGGCATCGGAGGAAACTGCTAAACTGATACAACATTGGAATGCCCTATTAAGGTCTCCACCAGGGTGCTGGGTCAGGGTTCACAACCTACAGGGTCAGGGTGCTCTTTTCCCAGGATGAAGTAAATACAAAAACCTACACGTGACAAATAGTGCTGTGCCCCTAGTAGCTAGAATACACAGGCCCTTGATCTCCCAGGGACCCACCTACTTGAATTTGTATGTTCTATTGCCACCACTTGAGGTTCTGTTGAATTAGAGGCACTGGGTCCTAGCAGGGGTGAGGTGGGACTTTGAGGACTGTTTTCACATGGGGACACAGGAAGGAGCTGTCCAAACTTAAAGCTATGATTACTGCCTGGTCATATTGGGCTCCTCAGGCCAGTGATCCAGCAGGCAACAAAAGGTATTACCCTGGGCTTCCCTGGTTGAGAGTCTGCCTGCCAATGCAGGGTTCGTGCCCCGGTCCGGGAAGATTCCACATGCCGAGGCCCGTGTACAGCAAAAAAAAAAAAAAAAAAAAAAAGGTGTTATCCTAATGGCAAAGGTCATTGACCAGATTCCTCATGAGGAGCTGGAGTTGCTGCTTCATAATGTGGGCAGTGAGGAGTGCGTATGGAGCTTGGAAGACTCACAGCTGCCGTCATGACTGGGAGAAGAGTGAAAGGGCAATTGTAGCAACAATAACCTGACAAAGGTAAGGTGACCGAGGGCTAGGCCCTTCAGAGAGGAAGACGTGGCACCTCCAGCAAGCCAGCTAACCACTTGGCTGAGAGCAGGGAAAACCTAGAGTGAGTAGGGGAGGAGGGAGGTAATGAGTATCACTCATGAGCTGGGACCAGCTACAGCAGAGGGGACAGTCTTAAGTCTTCTAAAGAGTTGAGGGCAGAGTGGACTTATCACGGGGTAGAACTGTCTCTGAGTGGGGTCAATTCATCTCTGGTTTCAACTGCAGCTCTGATGAGCACTTACCTCTATGCACATGAGCGGTACCCCCCCTTGAGTCCCCATCAGCATCCTCTTACTTTTCTGCCTCTAGAATTTTTTCTAAGCCAAGGTATCTCTATCGACCTGAATTTTGACATAGAGTTTACTTATCAAGCTGCTTTATTTACAAAATGGTAGGCTTGTATATGATCCTGCATACATCAGGAGAAAACCATAATTCGAAAAGATACATGCACCCCAATGTTCATTGCAGCACTATGTACAGTAGCCAAGACATGGAAGCAACCTAAACGTCCATCAACAGATGAGTGGATAAAGAAGATGTGGTATGTGCATATATATGCATACATACATATATATATGTATATATATATACATATACACATACACACAATGGAATATTACTCAGCAATAAAAAGGAATGAAATAATGTCATTTGCAGCAACATGGATGGACTTAGAGATTATCATACTAAGTGAAGTAAGTCAGACAAAGACAAATATCATATATCACTTATATATGGAATCTAAAAAAGGATACAAATGAATTTATTTACAAAACAGAAATAGACTCACAGACATAGAAAACAAACTTATGGTTACCAAAGGGGAGGGGGAAGTGGAATAAATTAGGAATTTGGGATTAAAATATAAACACTATATATAAAATAGATAACCCACAAGGACCTACTGTATAGCATATGGAACTATACTAAATATCCTGCAATAACCTATAATGGAAGAGAAAGTAAAAAAGAGGACATTCATATTTATATATATATATGTATAACTAAATCATTTTACTGTACACCTGAAACTAACACAACATTGTAAATCAACTATATTTCAAAAATATTTTTAAAAAAGTAAAAAAGGGTATACTTTTAACTGAAATAAGAAAAAGTATGTTTCACAATTGTAGTTTTTTCTTCTTCTTTGGTACACATTTCTGTCATGCCACTGAAGGGAGGAATAATGGTCTAAGATTTACAGTTTCGCTGTAGATTACTGACATCCTTGTTTTAAAAAGGAGAAAAAGGGGACGAAAAGGAAATCCTGCTGGCAACCAGCTTTATACACACTTATTTTGTGTCTTGATAAACTGAATGTGTTGAGATAAAATATAAAGTGTCTGCAGGCTATATTGTTTCTGAATACCACAAAATCTTAGAGACATATATTAGTATTACAAATATACTGTGAAAACAGTTGGGGCAAAATCATGTTTGGTCTAGATTTGTGCTGACTAGTACAATAGTCACTAGCTAGTCTGAACTGAGATGTACCGAACACAATGGATTTCAAAGAAACAATATGAAAAAAAAATGTAAAATATCTCGGTAATTTTTGTATGATTAAACGTTGAAATTATATAATGGATGCACTGGATTAAATAAAACGTATTATTAAAATTATTTTCACTCTCTTCTTACTTTTTTCATATGGATACTAGAAAATTTTAAATTATCTATATGGCTCATGTTACATTTCTCTTGGACAAGGCTGGTCTGGAGCTTTACAAGCCAATTTCCATCTAATGAAGGAAATAAAAAACAATTTACGAAAGCAAGCCCCATCAGGTAAGAAAATTCATACACACTTGTAGAAAGCATGCTATTATCCCATACTTCTGAAGATATTCAACTGACTTCGTATCCTAAATACCAAGGAAAGGAATAGCCCAGTAACTCAGCATCTGTCTATTAAACATTAGGACTAAAAGCCTAAACATCCACTCCTCTTCCTCTTAAAACAGCCTTAAAATAGTCCAACAGTTAGTAAATAGTCCTTCCCTGACCCCATATACTCACACCTCCAAAGGGCACATGACTTGAAAAATATCTGTTGATCCAGCAAAAATAACAAGAGACTACCTTGCAAATAGTCGAGTTCACCAAGAATTTACTTCACGTAATACCACATGACATAATTTGATCTCTTGGATCTCAGCAAGGATAAAAAGGCCAGCCACAAGGAGACATGACAAAACCCATGGAGCGTGGCAGAGGAACCCAGCAGCTGCCCAGGGAAGAGCATTTCATTTAGATCAACACACCCAGCCAAGAGGAAAGGAGTGAGACTGGTCCCTGAGGCATGATACCCTCATCCTGATGCCCTGATCGAGGTCCGAAGCACCTCTATCCAGACCTAGTCCTGAGCAGAACAACTTGGGAGACCAGTTGTCTTGTCTGTGAAATTGTCATTAAACCATGAGTAATTTGGCACTATTTTCTGCATGATTGGTCTTCTCTGAAAATGAGCAGACTCAGGCTTGTGAAAATGGAAATTAATTTACTTTCTATTCTTCCTGAGCTTATCTATTTCAGTCTACCTCTTCTGAAGTAGATGTGCTAGGGATGGATGTGCTAGGAGACCACACTGCTTTCAAGTTGTGGAAATGTCTTTTAATAAAACAACTGAAGGAGACTTGGAATGAGAATGTGCTTGGCTGATTGGTTTCCCATCCAGTACTACATCTCTTACTAAGCAGGGAGAATCAAGCCATTGTCTACTTGGCTGGGCTGGATCTACTCTGTTCTATATATCTTGCCTGTTTAAGATAGTGTATAAATTTTTAAATATTTCTGTAAACAATATTTAGCAGAAATGGCACAATTAGATGCTAAATTACAATGGTGATTGTTCAAAGGTGAATTGCAGAGCTCTGGCTCACTTTTAGGGAAATGTAATTAATATTGCTGTCAGCGTCTACTGGCAAGCCAGCACCACAAACTAACCATTGGATTTCATAATAAAGTGCCATTGTGATCCACCAAAGCAACACTATCCTTTTAGGTGCTGGATTAGAACCCAGGCAAGTCCACAATATAGTCTTTACACATCATCAACTTCCACACAGGACATAAATTGCACTAATATAGTAATACACTGAAATCTCAGACCAACTTTTTGTCATCGGATTAGAATGTGATGACACAAAATAAAGATGTGAGATGGAATCTGTGCTGAGGTCCAAATTCACATTGGAAGTCTGGAAAGAAAAGACTGTTTATAAAATTATAGCCCAGGAATTGCTGCCAAAGTCAGCCTTTGGTGCAGCTGTAAGTCAGATGGAATCCACCTCCCTGACATCAGACCCACCCACTGGAATGTTGCTTCTCTGCCTGGAGCTTCCCTGAGTGGAAACTCCATGTCATATTCCAAAGCAGGAGCTGTCGTGCCAGTGCTGTTGGCCTTTTTGGATCGTTATGGTGGGTTAGTTATTTACCCTTCTTCCACCCAGCAAAAAGAAGGCCATCAGAGCCCTTGTGGTTTTAGCATTCATATTTGTCATACCCAGGTTTTGAGTTTTGCTCAAAACTGCCAGATTTCATGAATCCTACCCTCTAGGACCTCCACCTTTGATGATGAGGTGCCTGTTCTTTTTCTTTTCTCCTTTTTTTATGCTTCTTCAATTCCCTTCTTCTTCATCTTCTATTCCCAAGAAATGATGACTCCCTTGGTACAGATTCTGCTTCCACAAGCGTTATGCTGTATCATTTACAAAACCCAAGGAAACATTTTTGTTTCTTATCACTGAGAAACATTTGGGCCCATATATAAAGATGCCACGGAATAGGTGTCGATGTAGAAGGTTTGTTGGGACGAGAGACAAAACAAAATTTCATAATTGCTTACACACTTCAGAAGCCCCTAGATGACTATTTTAAAGTTTTTAAAAAATATAATGTGTGGAGTTACAATCACAATATAAAAATATTTAAATAAGTTTCAGCTGGCTTGGGGACAGCAGGGCTGGGGGGCTTGGTGGGAATAGGGTTAACCTAAGCTTTGGCTGCTTTAATATGTTACACATCATGTAAACTGCTCCTCATAAACCAACATTAGGCGGATGGGCTAGAGATTAATTCAGTTCTAAAAGTAAGAAAATTGATATTTAGAGGTGTGAAGTGACTTGCCCAAAGTTACCTCGTAAGCGACGGAGTCTAAGTGACTAGAATCCAAGCCTTCTAACTCTTCATCCAAAGTTCTATCATCTCCAAAACATCATTTGGATAGTAGAGTCTGGTACTGAGTTGCAGTCAAAGAAATCCACAGATTCAGGGCCACGGATTAAAATCAACCGATCTTTCTACTTCTCAGTTACGATCGATACATATACAAAACTGCCTTTCTTATCTCAACTACGTCTTTAGAAGGTAGTAAATATGCCTTTTCCATATTATGTAAAGTCCTACCTGCAGTAGGCAGTCAGCAGCTGATCATTATGGGCTGGCGTGCTAATATCTATTCACAATCGTTTCTTGAGCACTTGCTAAGTGCCAGGCCCTCTGCTAGCTTAAGAGCTATCAATTAATAGAGCGTACTTTATATTGGAGCGTCACCTAGATGCTCTAAAATGAACTGATCATCTAGCGGCCAAAGATTATTTTTGTAATTATTTCTTCTCAGGCTCAGAGGGAGGACATAAAGAACCTTAGAGGTGCCACTATTTTTATGAAGTGTGGGGTATCAGGGCAGGGTTCCTTTATGGTATCTGTTGAAATGGAGTAGCAAAACCTGAAATAGACCAAAAAATAAAAAAGATAGCGGATGTTAAGGAGATGGCTTTAAATCACCAGGTTAGAGTACAAGAATATGGGGATCAGGAGATACTGACTCTGAACAGGCATGTGAGTTTGCAGGGCAATTTGAAATTAAGGACAGCAGGAATTCTTAAGAAGGTAAGGTCAAGCCAGACAGCCCACTCGAGGTCACAGCAACAGTATTCACCACAGTAGCCTCTTTTTAAGACTCTTCAGGCAAGTAATTCTTACTGGTTTCAAAGATACTGTATCACAAGCCCAAAGTCTGAACTTTTAAATGTTTGTATTGAAGGTTATTCTTAAGGAAAGGAAAAGTTCTCTTCTATAAATTATTATAGTAAAAAAATGCCACAGTGATCTTTACTTTTGTTTCTTTCCCTGGAATTAACCATGGGCTCAAGTTCCTACTCAAAATGCGATTGCCCCTTATAATTAAACTCTTCTTCTCAAGCTTCAGACGCTGGAATAAATACCCGTGATTTGTGGATTTCGAAAATCCCAAACGGTTACTGCATGCCCTCTGTGTGTTTGTAACATGTGCCTTTCTAGAACTTCTCTTTAAACAAATAGCTATCCCCTCACATCACATTTTTGTCACAGTTCTTTCCAATATTATTACTCAGAAATCTAAAGGGCTGCAATTTTGGTGCCTTGCCTTCACTGTTTCAGTTATCCATTGCTATATAACAAACTATCTCCAAATTTAATGACTTTAAAGTACAATCATTTTATTTGCTCATAATTCTGTGGGTCAGTAGGGCAGTTCTGTTCCATATGGTGTCCATATAGCTGGGGTTAGAACGTCCAAGATGCCTACCAAGTGGCTGCATCCAGCTGGTAGCTGAGATGGGCTGGAGAACCTAAGAACTCTTCACTCATATGCCTGGTGTCTCAGTGCATTTTCTGTATAATAATCTCTTCTCCACGTAGCTACTAGCTTGGGCATGGTGGACTGATATCTCACATGGTAGCTCGCTTCCACAAGGAGTGAACGTAGAAGATGTAGATCTCTTTAGCCCCAGCCTCTGAAGTTACACAGTGTCACTTCTGCCACATTCTATTGGTCAAAACCAGTGACAGGCTGGGACAGCCCAGATTCACGGAGGTGGAGAAATAGACGACTCCTCCAGATGAGAAGAGGGATGAAAGGAATCCAGAGCCGTGTTTTGTGGTCAGCCACACTCACCAACCTAGAGTGTCATCATTCATCAGAGCAACCCTATAGCACCAAGTTTAACCTCCCCTTCTTATGTTTGCACCATCTTCTCTGACTTCCAAGATCCCTGAAACCTGAAATCCAAACAGTTTAATGATACCAAATGTTTCAAATTAGTGTCTGTCTCATTGTTCCTGGTAGTTGGGGAGGGGATCAATATTAATGAAGAGAGAAGCAGTAAACATTGCTAATGAGGCTGAAGCAGGAGAGACCCAGCTATCACGGGGATGTGTTTCAGCATGCAGTGAGCGAAAGGACACTTGGTATGAAAGCCTGCATCTCTAATGAGCCCACAGTAACAACACCACCGAAGTTAGCACTATGGATAAATTTTAATAGATGATGTCTTACAAAAAGCTCTTTGCTTGAAATGCAGCCCAAAGACTAAATTAGAGTCAAAGTCCCAGTCAGTTAACTGTGCTACAACATGTGAAGAATTGATTTTCTTATTTTCAGCTGTCAGACCTACTGCAAAGAATGAGTTTTAATTCTGGGGATGTTATTAAACTCCTTGCTTAACTGGCAGAAAAATGGAACTGCTAGCCAAGTGATGGTGGAGCTGCTGTCGGATTGAATGACATCTGTCAGATTATGATGAATGACCCTCTCTTCCCTACAATCCCCTGTTCTGTCACTCAGGTGAGGCCCATTAATCTTCATCCTGGGCCTGTCAGGCTAGGCACCCATGACGACAAAATGTCTTGAAGCATTTACCCCCAAGATGCACGGAACAATACGATCTTCTCATTGTCAGAGCCACATCGAATTAGCATAATTTATTATGACTCCCCTCCCCCCCACTCCCTACCTCTATCACCACCACCCCCAAAAGCAAGTGGGGGCTAGATGGGATTAGACAGATGGAGTGTAGGACCAGACTGCCAACAACCAAGCCCCCTGCAGTGCCTGATTGTGGGAGGGGGGTGAGCATCTCTACAAACCAATCAAAAAGCTGGCAGTTCAATTACAGAGTAATAAAGGGACATTCATCATTCAATTAGGCACCTGTCATGGTTTCACAAAAGGGAAAACTTCTAACCTGAGACTCCGGGGAGAAGATGCTACAACGAGGAGACAGGAAAATAAATGAAAAAGGGGACAAAGTTAATTACTGGCCAACCAGACCAAAGGATATGTTAAAAAATAAGGGGAAAGTTTTCCCTAGGCAAAAATCAGAAAAGTTCAATGACCTTCCTCCGATTAAAAGGGGTTAATATTAAAAGTAGCGTGGTGCCCTCTTCTATGGTACATCTCATGATTGAATTTTCCCTCTAGAAGCTTCCCAGGAAACTGAATTTTGTGAGAAAAAAAATCAAGAGGAAAGAGTAACTCTGTTTCTCAAAACCAGTGTTCTTTAAATGGCTAAGATGTGAAGGCTAAGAGAAGAAAGCCTGGGCGGACATTCAACTTGATGCTTCACCATATTGAGGTAGAATGATTACAAATGGCATTTTGAAAATATATGATGCTCTGCTAGCAGTTGGAAATCAGAGTTGACAAATTTGATTTCTTAGCAAGTGTATGTGCTGGTAATGGAGGCCAGAATAGGATTTTCAATGGAAATAAATTTCACATTCTTTTTCTTTAACTCACACTTGTTCTTATGATCTAATGGTTCTTTCCTACCTTCATTCATGATAAACATTCCAGAAAGGTCCTATTATGCAAGATAAGCAAATGAACCACAGAATGTTAAAGCTGGAGGAAATGACAGCAATGAGCTTAGCCCCTCTCTCTCCTCCAAACACACACATACAGTTTAGAACCCACCCGGCGATGGTTCTGTAAGTTACCTTATAAATCCCTGTTACGGATTGAAAGTCACCCCCCCTCACCCCTTCTCTCCTGTTCACCCCACTGCTCAGCCCTGCTTCCCATACGCTTTAAAGTATTTTCTCAAAGATTTTTAAAACAACAAAATATTTTTAAGAAAAAAAATAACAAAGCTTCTCATGTTATAGAGTTGAGAAAAATAAGGTATTTCTATTTTGAATGGAAATTTGCACGTAATCGTTTTTACAGAATCGGTTATTCGTTCTAATAACCTTTCTGGATAGATGGTTTAGAGGAAGATTTGTTATAGATAAATGGGTAGACAGATAGATAGATAGATGCTGATTATAGCGATTATATTATAGTGATTCAGGCCATAGGTTTCAGTGCCATATCCATCATGTGTCACCTGTTCAGGCACCAGGTTTTCAGATGTGGTTTGGAAAGACCATTATATCATGCCCCCTCTATTTGATTCCAGTGAAGAGAGTTTCTTCTTTTCCGCTCTCTCTCATCTTCTTTGTGTTTTTCTTCTTAAGTTCTTTTTTCCTTTCATCTTTTTATCTGAAAAAATACTTGACACTTGCCCTAGATAAACTACACGACCAATATGAAAGTATCTTTTAGAACAACTATCCAAGGAAATGTAAGGTTCTATCTAGGGAAGAGAGATGCTTAACCCAGGCTTTGGTGGGGCTACCAGACAATGGTCTTCTTCTTAGACTTTAAGATCCCTAAAGGGGGAATAAAAATCTATGTCATGTTAAATTCATAGGTGTGTATGTCTGTGTGTACACACGCATGTTATGCCACAGACACTCACAAATGTACACGCACAGACCAAACACTGTAAGTAAATTCCTTTCAATTTTCCTTATGAAGCCTCATTTGAAGTCAAACATTTAAAAAAAGAAAAAGGCAAGGTTGACCTCTATTTGTTGTAGTCTATGATACATTGACAAGCCTTCTCTGCTCTTTTCCATAATCCCTTAAATGTCATATCCTAAAATCAGTAAGGTGCGTCATTCCATCCAGAATGTATTTATCGGGTTAACAGGCCTCTGTAAAATATATTGTCAATTGCATTGGAGGGAGTAGAGCAGGGAGGAGAGGAAATGACTTTCGCTTACCTCCCCTCCTATCTCTGTCTTCTTAGTTAGAGTCGTGTTGATGCATTTTTAATTCCAAGAGAGATTGTAGCATTTTTCCAGGCTGACTTTTTTCATTGGAAAAACAGAAACAGGCTTAGAGGGTGAAGGGTAAAAATCACCACGTTTATAATCACTTAGAAGTAAAAACTTCTGGGACAGAAGAGTCTTCTTTTAAACCCATGATGGAGTCCCTAACCAGTGACAAATCTTGATAAATGTTCATCAGTTCAGAGAAGACCAAGATTTAGAAGAATCGAATCTAATAAAGTATTACACGTAACCAACACACACAAAAAGTTCCTCATGTTGTTTATGTGAACATTTTCCTTGCAAGACACATGTATGTGACAGTGGCAGGACACCCAGCCAGGGCCAGGAGGCCTAATCACTGCCACGAACCAGCTGTGAGATTCCAAGTGCCCGTTTCATTTGGGCTTTAGATGACTCACTTGTAAAATGAATGAATTGAGCTACATAACTTCAAGTTCTTTTTTACATATAATTATTTGATTTTCTGATTTGCATCGGAAAGTTGTATTTTCAGAAGGACCCACTTTGTTTTCAGAAAGGGGTCGGGGTAGTTGGAAGCCAGTGTCAAATTTTGCCTCCCCAAATAAGAAAGGTTGTATCCTTTTTAATCACATGCAGTCAGTGTGGAGTGTGTAATATATTGTAAATATCACAGAAAGGTCCCATTCCCCCCGAGTGCTTCCCACTGCCCCCAGTGGAACGACAATGCTGGATCCAGTACCCATTGCTTATGTAAATGCCTGAACTTGACGTGCTTCACGGACCCACAGTTCAATCCTATCTTTAGTATGTAAAGCTAAGCTGAAATTGTATAGCTGGAAGTTAATATACAACAAAGAGTAAATTAATCCCGGGTCTGCTCTTTTTAAATACAAGCAACACCTCCATTCTAATAATTTTAAAGTTTTTCAGTTGAACTGAAATTATTTCTTTAATGAGAAAGCTTGAATGAGAAAGAAAGAAAAATCCAGGAGCTTAAAGCTATGTTTTCCATTTGGTTCATACCATGGCACACACAGAAAATGGTTAGAAGCTAAAGTCTAGCCACTGAAAGAGACACCACTATTTTAGACACCACTAAAAATGAAAAAGTAATCTCTCCCACCTGTAATTGTCTAGCTTGGCTTCTGATGGGCTATGTCTATTGACGAGCATCGGGAATCTTCCTTTCCTCAGACTCAGAAAGCATTGATGGTTCATCTCTCCTATGACATATTTTGCTTCATCAACATTTACATCTACTTTTCTATTTCCATGCCTTTCTGTGCACACAATAGCTTTTTTACTCCCAGGCTGAATCAATGTATTTTATTGAAGACCCTTTAAGGGAAACTCAACCCAGTGCAAGCGGTACAAAAATGTACATCGCTCAATGGAAATTAGGACAATATGAACAGCTGCTACCAAGTTTAGTCAGACCATGACAACTACCTCAACACAGTCATCGGGCCAAAAGCATTTGTGAAATATTGGTGTGGAAACACATTCAGATTTCAGCCATGTTAAATGAAGATGGAAAATGTCCATCACTGTTATCTATGGAATAAGGATAAATGGATAAGCCTTCTCTTATCCAGGGCAACAAGTCTGAGGGTCTCAGCAACCCCAGCCCAACCAGGTCCCCCAAAGAAGAAGAAGAACAAAGCTTGAGCACATTTATAATTTATTCTCATCCTGACACATTGATAAGAAGAGCCAACTTAGAGGTCTACGGAGAGAATTTCCAGACACTATTTCTCTAAATATGACTCTGTAGTATTGTGACTAGTTGATATGTAACAAATTAAAATCCATCTGACCAAAGTCACTGCTTGCCTTTGGCTTTACAGCCAAAGCTGAGGCAAGAAATGTCTTCTCATTCATTTTTACTCTTTCAGAGAATCTGGATCCTTTCTCTTTTATCTAGTATTTGTGTTTTTGTGTTTTGGTTTGGTTTTGCAGCAGAAAGCCATTGCAGATTCTCCAGGGAGCTGTGACATGATGAAAGTGGTGTTTGGGAAGGTTCCTTTGGTGGCAGAGTGCAGACACATGGCAGAGAGTGTGGCTTAGGTAGGGAGGCAGGGTCTTAGCTACAAGCTGGCCTGGGTATTTTGAACAGTTATAACTGGTTGAGGCTATCGCTAGGGGGTGGAATGTCACAACATTTCCTCACACCCATCTCCGCCTTTCCTTGTTTTGTCAATCTGCCTTTAGAGTAGTACCACCCCTCTGTCCATCACCCTACGTCTAGGACAAAAGGGAAGAATTTACAGTCCTCTCCCATTGTTCTCACTACGTAAGGCAATGACTTTGGTCAGCATCACAGCCGCCAACCACTTCCTGAGGAATGGAAACTGGCTTCCTCGGTTTTCCTGTTGACTTTGCGTGAGTGAACCAAGTAACAGACTCTGCGGATAAGTCCCAGAGCTTGGCTTCTGTCCGCCTCCAAACCTCCCTCCCAATCTCATTGGTCTTTCTCCTGAAAGCTTATTGAAAGCCTCCTCCCAATTGTCTAGTCTTCTAGACCTTGACAGTCCATCCTAGTGAAACACAATCTGTTCCTAGAGTCACGTCCAAATTTAATAAGCTATTTCTTAAAAAATAAATAAATAGGCATATGTAAAACCGAGTACCAGACAAACTTGGGAACCTTGCCTGCAGACACATCTTCACCTCCAGGACTCAGATTGTAAATGCACAATTCTGTTTTGTTTGGTTTTGTTTATTTTCCCGTGAAACATGCAGGCTGTGCTCAGGCCTCCATCTAACAGTCTGCCTGACTATAAACAGACGGGGCTGAACATTAGGCATGAGTGAGTACTCCTAATTCATCCATCCGTTCATTCATTTACCCATTCATTCACTCATTTAATAAGTGTCTGTTTTGTGTCAGGCATTATGTTGGGAATGAAAATACAAAAATAAATAAAACTTAAGCTTTGTTCTCTAGGAATTCACAGTCCAGTGGGGGAAAAGACACACACAAATAGATAATTATAGCATAATGTGATGAGCACACTGTCAAAACTAGGCTCTGAGTATTAGGGAAGCAGAAAGTCAGGCGTGCCCTGACTCCCTGAGATTCAGAAGTTAGACTCCCCTCTAGCAGATTTCCATCATCATGTGTGAGATCCTGGCTGAGTACTGAGAAGAGATGGTGTTCGAGCAGAAGAACAGGGAACTAGAGAACAGAAGTCTTTGTGTACATTCCAGGTAAGGAAATGGAGGGTTAAAAAAAGTAATCTCACCAACGCAAAAAGAGGAGGAA
>NW_021703775.1:31967219-31983827 GCF_005190385.1 Monodon monoceros | reverse complement strand
GATAGCAAAGTATCAGGAATGCAGCTGGATGAATTATTGATGAGCTGGTGGCCTAACAGAGAGTCTCATTAATATGATCCTGCAGGTTCATTAAGTACTGTTCCAGGCTTGTCTAGGAGGGGGCCTCCTGAGTCTTGATTAGGATGATGTGGCTTTCACTTTGACATCAGAATTTTGGATCTTGGGTTTTGAGGACTGCTTCCTAAGCTCCTATCCTTTTACCCCCCGGCACATCTGAGAAGTTCTTCTGGATCCCCCTCTCACTAATCACGGGCCCCTAACCATGACAGTCAGTCCTAGTAAATAATATATCAAGATAAATGATAATCGTTCTGTTTTCAGTGTCTCCTAACGAGCATCGTAAATTAAAAATTAATATTGCAAAGACTGTATGAATAGCATCAAATCCATAAACAAAGCAGCGGGTATCACGTTGGCAAATGAAAGCTAAACACCTCTCGTGTCTTCTTTTCCCTTCCCCACCTCTTTCTACCCTCCCCCACCTCTTTCTACTCTCCTCTAATTCCTTCCCCACCTCCAACCTCGTTCTATGGATCTGAGATTCAAGCTACCAAGAATCACATCACAAATAACAATACCAGCATTTTTTCCCCACAGATCACTTCTGGCCTGCTAGTGACTTATCTGTTATTTGAAGACCTGATCCAGAGATTTTATTTCCCATTATTTCTTTTCATTAGCCAGAGACGGAGAAGGCACAATTGAATTATGAATAACTTTTCTGTGGGGCAGACGAACTAGGTCAGGGTCCAAACAAAGGGTGAATATAGAGTCATTTTTACTGGCATCAAATAAGTTCCACCCTTCCATTTTAAAGAATTATATTTCAAACGGAGCCACATTTTAAGGAAGATGATATATCAGAATATCAACAAAAGGTTTTTTGTCTGTGTAGATTGTACTTATTCTTTTAGCTTTTTTGCTGCATTCCAGAATTTTCTAAATTTCTATAATTTCTGCCAATTTCCACAGTCATTATTGTCACCTGTGTCATAGAAGAAAGAAAGAAAATATCATTCAAAAGGGAAGAAGAGTACTTAGACGCAAAAGTCCTGGCACAAAGGTTAAAATAACTATCATTTTATTAATGCTTTTATAATGCACCAGATGCTGTGCTAGGTGTGTATAATCTCTGTCCTTCACAGCAACATTGAAAGATAGATGGTACTCTTCCCAGCATCCAATTGCTGTTTAGAAGAAAGCAGGCTTAGCCAACAGGCTAGGAGCATTTCAATTCCTCTTTCTGAGGTGGACACACAGACTGCCTCGGACCTATGGCATTAAATACTCCACTCATGTAACCTCGTTGGAATTCCAGCATCACCCAGCAACCTGCTAGCTATCATTTGGGTTCTCCTGCAGGCTGCTACTGGTGAGAGTACACACAGATCATGTTCACATAAATATTCCAGACCATATGGCACTGTAAATGAATACATTGGCTTTATTCTCTATAAAATCGATTTGACGAAAAACTTCAGTTCAGTTGCTTTTGGACTGAGAGGATCAAGATTTCCTAAACCCTCTCTGACTGCTGAACTCTCTATACCAAATCCATATGAGCTCCGTAAATGCTATCTCTCTGTTGATTCCCTTATTTTACTAATCTGAGCACTCATATGTTCACAGAGCCATATATGGAGAAAATGTAAAAAGAGTTCACCTTTTTGGCAATTGAGCTACGTAACCAATAAAGGTAGCTTCACTTCAGGCCATTACCCAGATCACTCTTACTAAACTTAGCTGAAATACCATCCCATGCCTCTGAAGAATGCATATAATATGCATCAAAGATGGCAAAGCTGCCACTGCCATTCCATCGCACAACTAGAGACACTGTAGCCATACTGTGACAGTAAAAAACTGGACCTCTCTCTCCCTGGGATGCCCTAAAGCCAGCAATGTTTAAGCCTCCCAAAAACCAGAGTGCACATGAGTACCCAGTGCTTTCGCTAATTAAATACACTGTAGAACCAGACGAATTCCAAGAATAGCAGTAACACATTTTTATTTTATAAAAATGCCCCCATTGAAACAACAGATCTGAATGCAAATGTAAAACTAAGCCTTCGATAATGCTCTCTTCACATCTGTCAACATTTTAGAGAAACTTCAACTGGAATGCTTTTGTGGTTCTAGAAATTCTTACTTTATGCCTAGAATACATTTGAGGTGACTTTGTTTTCACTGGTATCCAGGTTTCAAATAAAAAATATCGTGGAATTACAGACCTTTGAAGTTGCAAGGGATCAGGAGAGTCATGTAGACCTACCCCCTCATTTAACATATGTGATGAAAGTTCAGAGAGGTTGAGGCAAGGCTCAAGGTTGCTCACAGGATTAGATTTCAGGAACTCTAAAAGCTAAAGAGAAATTGGGGGCAGATTTCCCATTGTACCCTTAGCATTTGAATGGCAAATGACTCCATCTGAGATCAAGGGCCGAGCCAGACAAAATTCACCAGCCACCTGACCTTTTCGTATTTTTACAAGCAAAATTAAATCGGGAATTGAAACATTTGCCCAAATTGCTTTGGTTAATTTATTGAGCTTTGTTTAGCACTTTAAAATATTTTTAAAAGAAAGAAAAAGAAATAGGGGAGAATAGGCTGTGTGACACATCTTGTAGTATTTAAATATTAATAAAGTCACATTTGTTGTTTTTATTATGTCATACATGGGTATTATTTCAAGAAACTTTTCATGTTTCAAATATATATATATATGTATATACAGATACACACACATATGCTAGGCTATAATGTATTTCTTACTGTGGGTCATACTAAAAAGATGGAAATTCACTTCAGTAGGAGTTTCACTTTGGGCCCCGCTCAACCTTCTTTAAAACAAACAAAACAACACCATGAAATACAAAATAGCACCTTCTCATAAAAATTTGGGGAACTTTTCATTAAATATTCACTTTTTTAAATCACTGCAACCTAAAATGCTCTTTCTAGCCTAGGCTTAGAATCATGTTCTATAGATTACTAATGTGGAAAAATTCAACGTAAGAAGCCAGGGAAAAGAACAGATACATTACAGGTGAATAAGGAAAGAGAACTTCCTTTACAGTTTTAAGATACAGTTTTTTTCTTTCCTAAAATTAAAGTTTGAAGTAAATAACAAATTTAATTTACTCAGTTCCTGGTCCAGAGTAAATGTTTAATAATATGTGTTGAATGAATGCTGAAGAGAGAAGGGCAGGCTTTAATTCAGCTATTAACTTGCTGTGCAAAGCTAGACAAAGGTCTTAACTTCTCTGAGCTTCAACTTTCTCAACAGTAAAAAGAGACAACTGAGCAAGTGTAGTGTTTCCTTCAGGGACATCTGCAGTGCCCTTTCCATGGAATGTTAATAGCTGGCCCATGAAAATCATCTATAACTGACAGGTCAACAGGTGGTCCCTTTACCAGATTTCTATGCCCTCCATCCTCATCTATGTATCTATGATCATCCAATGAATCTTGCTTTCCTGGCTCTGAAACTCTAAAGAAGAAGAAAAAACAATTTCGAAGAAGATAAAATATCGCTCCTTATTTCCTTAATAGAAAAAAAATGTATGGCCAACTATATAGATTCCATTACGTCCCTCCAACTAAGGAACGATAGATTGGGCTGTGAATTTAGTGACCTCTCTTTTTATTCTCCATACGTCCTTTATTTTCATCCATCTGACTTTTCACAAAAAGGCGGCATTTTTTGGTTCAAACCAATATCTTGACCAAAAGACAGCACAGCAGCAGGCATTGTGCACCCTTCCCTCAGGAGTGGTTCTGTAGCATCAGCATCTACTTAGAGGTCTGGAATTAGCACAAGCCCTACCCACCTGTGTCTGTGACTTTGGGATAAAAAGGGAGCCAGATGAGGGCCAGTTCTGGAGTTGTGCCTGCCATCACCTACAGCTGCAACACTGGCCTGATAATACCAAAGTCGGAAAACAAAGCTGACCCTTTCTGTAAAGGGATTCTGAGTGTGGGTAGCCAGAGAGCGTGGTTTATCTGGAGAAGTATAGCATAACAGTTAAACGTGTAAAGTTAAATTAACAAATCACTGGGAATTCTAAGTGTCAATTTCCTTAATGCAAAATGGGAATAAAACTGGAACTTGCTTCATGCGTTGCAGAAAGAATTAAATAAGAAATATATTTGGATATATTTAGATATATATCAGGTATTGGACTTGACCCAATATCTGATGTATAATAACTGCTCAATAAATGGTATCTATTTTTATGATATAACTAAATTCAGACCATGATTAAGAGATCAAGGATAAGGAAATTTTAAATGATACATTAGCATAGACACATTTACACATGTAAAATGCATGAGAAAGACACTGGGGATGGACACACATTGAATTGGAAGCTTGTGCTGCCTTCATGGCCCACTATGTTCATTCTACTCTAGCAAATGGCTTGGAAGAGTTGGAAAAAGCCAACTGGTCACCCCTAGATGATTAGCAGATCTTACACTTAATGGGTTAAATGGGTAGTGAGAGAATCATCCATTTTTCAGGAGGCATCCTCTTGCCATAGATTTCCATTCTTTAAAATTGCAACACACTTTGGACCACAGATCTCTGTATTTTGCAGCCCTTCTGTCATCCTGAGGCTTGTATTTGTCAACAAACACTCCTAGTTATCATTATTAAGCACTGATATTTCCCACTGTGGTCTCTTCTCATCTATATGTGGTCAAAGATGGCCTCCATTCCCCTGGTGGGTATTAGTGCCAGTCTTTTATCTCAGGGAAGTGGAGACAGAAACGTGGAGAGAAGCAGCAGCTTGTCCAAAGGGCCCACAGTTTGCAGAAGTTACTGGACCAGCAGAGCCTTAAATGTGGCGATCAGCCAGATGGCCACGCCGGCCCCTCAACCATCCCACCCAGCAAATAAATACAAATCAGGTTCACACTCACTCATCTTCCTGAGCCACTCTAGCCGTGAGCGCAAGCCTCAATTCTTGCAGGTGTCTGTACTGCAGAAATGGTTGACAGGCTGACGCAGGGTATATCTGGGGAGGAAAATAAGAGCAAAGACTTAATTAAAGGATATTCTGAAGAAGGCAAAAGAAATTACCCAACCCATCTGCAAACCACACACGGGAAATGAATGGGTTCTTTAGTGTTTGGGACATTTTAGTGTTATAAAAATGTAGACTATAGAGCTATTATATCAAGTAATTTATGGGATGAATATTGTAATTCATTGAATGTCACGACTTATCTTTTATTCATATAGTTACTATTCCATTACCAGCGAGGGAGGTTTGTCAAAGGTTAATTATTTTAAATTGCTCCGGCAAATTTATTTTGATTTGTACAATTTTTTCTGAATAATCATAAGTCTATATATTCATACATCTTTATGAGGCTTCTTTTTAAAAAATAATGTTCTTTGATGAGGCTGTTAAAGTTAGATAAATGCTTTAGTGATGTCTTTAAAACACATTCCCTTTAACTCTGGATGTAGATCTACAAAGAATTATTATATTATTATTATTATCAGTCTTTTTTAGAACTTTCTACTTTTCCAAGAAAAATTCCAATGTAAAATGGCCAGGAAATTGAACTTTGACTTTCTCAAGGGGTTGGTCATGGTTCCTAGTACCTTTTAGCTCGGGGTCATTCTTTGGAATGCCCTTCTGAATGGTGGATGAGGAAAGCTGTTGACATCTGTTCTCTGTTGTGTACCCAACTCTGTTTCACATGAGGCTGCCCCGTGGCCAGGGGTACACCTCCTCAGGCATGAAAACTGGTCCTTGTGGAACAAAAAATGATAGAACGTAGGTATAAATTATCTTCCAAGTTGGAAAAATTATCTTGAATTATTAAACCTAAATCAGAAAGGGAGCCAGAAGCCAAAGGGGGATTAGGAAGGCTACAATGCATACAATACATACAATACATGCTTTAACCCAGTTCCATCTCCTTCAAAACTTATTGCCTCTCTCAGGAAGCCTTTCTGATTATGCTTGTTTTCTTTATTTTTCTCAGATGCTTATTATCAAGTCTATATTTCATTAATACAGTCTTGTTGTGTAGCTTTTTAACTATTCATAAATCATTTGAGAGTTAGAGAGATACAGTGGGAAAATGTTCAATTTGGAGGCAGGAGACCTAGTCTCACATTTAAGCTCTGCAGTATATGGTCTGTGTGGGTTTAGGTGGGTTGGCCTATTTCTCCGAGACTCAGTTTCCTTGATGTCAAAGAAGAATAGGAAAACCTACCTATGTGCTTGGTGGAGTTGGCAATATGTCACCTAATAATTGCACCCTACTTCAGGTTTACAAAATCTTGCATATGTATCTTGTTTAATCCCCAAACAACAGTACAGATGAGCACTATTACCAATCCTCTTTTATGTGAATTACAAGAAAATACTGTTTTTAACACCATAAGTTATTATTATTTTCAGTCTGTAGATTTTATACCATCAAGTTAATATTAACAGCCCTAGGATCCAGCCCATATCTATCTTTTATTTCTTTTTTATTTTATTCTTCCCTCATATTCATTTCGTTTAAGTGACTTGATGAATAGATTCAGAAGATGTATTTTTCCAGTACAGATAACAAAGTGCTTTGCAAAATAAATGCTTAGTAAGGTTGTGTCTGTATCTTGCCAGAGTAACTGATTAATTTCACTTGATGTCAAGAAGAAAATAATCATCTACCATTTGATCAATATTTTTACTTTGTAAACATTTGTACTCCTCTTGTGCATATGGTAAAATGTTCTCGGCGAGCATAGCAGTTCTGGAAGCACAGAAATAGAACATACATCTGTTCTATAATGCTGCTGCTAAAACAAAAGCCTCAGTACATGATTCTGGAAAGCATAAACGGTAGCTCATGTACAGAGGCTGCAAGGTATTTCATAATTTACCTTACGAGAAGGCAGACTCCATCCAAGAGAGGCCCTTGTCTGTCTTATTCGCGCTAAGTATTTTGGGTGCCTGGTTTGTAGTTGGTGCACAATAAATATTAGCTACGCATAAAGTCTCTCATTACAAATCAGACCTTTAGAAGACTATGAAATTTTGCAGTTAAAGAACTTGGAATTTTGAAACGGATTCAGAAAAGAGAAACATTGTTGGAGATGAGACTCATAAAAGAAAGTTAAAGAATCTTTAAAAATGATACAAATGAACATATTTACAAAACAGAAATAGACTCACAGACATAGAAAACAAACTTGTGGTTACCAAAGGGGAAAGGTGGTGGGAGGAGGGATAAATTAGGAGTTTCAATTAGCAGATACACACTACTATATACAGAATAGATAATCAACCTACTGTGTAGCACAGGGAACTATGTACACTTGTAATAATCTGTAATGGAAAAGAATCTGAAAAATACATGTATGTATAACTAAATCACTTTGCTGTACAGCTGAAACTAACACAACATTGTAAATCAACTATGCTTCAATTAAAAACAGAATTTACTACTCAAAAAGAAAGAAAAGGGGAGATTTTGAGCATCATATAAGGTATCTATAATGGAACAGAATATGTTGGCAAGGGGTTTCCAACCTCTGCTGTGAACAGAAGCAGGGGAAATATGTTCATCTGTGGTACAAAAGATGTGCGTTAGTAAAAGTAAACAAATATGCAGATACATACATGTGAACACACATAAAATAAATCCTCATTGAGAAGTGGTAGAAAGAGAATAGGAAAATTACAGCACTAGCTCGCCATTGCTGAGTTTTGCTATGTTTCAGGACCGTATGCTGTGTGTCTAAGTACTGGACTTACACTGTCTCATTAAACAAGTTCTCTGTGGTCAATGTTACCATAGACGAGGAAATAGAGTCTAGGAGTACCTAAATGACTTGTCCAAAGTCACATGCTAGTTGTCAGCAGAGCCTAGAATTAATGCACATCTGGGCCTTTTGGATCGAAGTGGTCATTTGAGACACCCACCACATTCAACCTCAACACTGACCAGCTCTACAGGGTTTTCCTCCATGGAGCCTAGAGGATCCTAAAACTGGCCTCCATGTTTACTTAATAGACCTCATGAGAGTGAAAGCTGATCGATGGCTGTGATCATGCAAAACCTATACTAATGCTGCTACAGAGCTATTTGTTTAAAAAAGATATAATACCTATGCCAATATTTTACTCTTACTAAATCTTCCTTACCCAGATTTCATAGTAAAATTAGATCCCAGTAGGATAGAATCACTGAATCCGCAAACAGAGAGATTTCACTCTCAAAGCAGAATCTGTGGCCCTAAACAATTTGATTTTCCTGTCATGTAGCTATACATCAAAAGAGGGTCTTTTCAAGGAATTATTCTGGACTGTTGTGTAAACTCAATCAATTAGGTACATAGTCATCAAACATCCGCTTACTTTTGAATTATCAAACCTATTGTCTCAGGTAGAAATTATGAGTGAGGAGATACTGGGCCATGGTATGAGTAGCACTGGCAGCAATTCTGTGACTGTAACTGCCCAGGGTATTGCTGGAAATCATCAAGGTGGCGGAGTGAAAAGCAGGCCCCAGAGAATGTCATGGCAACACTGAGCCCACCTGCTTCCCAGTTCTATCAAGCACCATCAGAGAAAAGTGTTCTGCATCCAGTGCCTTATACCAGAACAATCTGATTCCTGTAGATTGGGATATTTCTATTTTTAATTCTCCTTAACAAAGGCCTCTAAGTCCAGAAGCTTCCCCACAGGGCTGTGAAGCGCTATTCTGATCACCCCTTCGTGTTTCCAAGCTGCTCTGGGATAATGTTTGGGAGGGAAGGCCCCCAGGGGAACAGCTGATTGGATTCTGGCAGGAAGGACCAAACATCTGCTTCAAACAAAAGACATCTGCATATTTCACATTTATTTTTCATAATTTACAGATGTGACCTGCCAAAATTCAGCAAGGGAGAATCCACTAGCACGTAATTAGCTTAAAGTTTGCTTGCTTTAGAAGTGTGAGCATGAAGCCCAGGAGCTCACCTGGGAGGACAAGGAACAGTGAACCTTCAATTTGATTTCTGGAAATTCAGTTTTAGACCTCCTACGCCAGGGCAGAAGACCCAGTCCCGCTAGGCTTGGAAGGGAGAAGTAAATGTGCCAGAGGTGACGCTAGGATGTTCTTTCGTCCTCACGTCAAATAAAAAGCCTTCCCACCAAAGGGGTGGCCTAAAGTGCTATCATTTATTAAATAAGATTTGATTAGGCAGAAGGTGTTTGCTTCTACCCCCTAGCACTGCAGGACCCAGCTTAGATAATGGTGCGATGCTCCATGACTTATAACTTAAAATGCATACAGAAAAATACACAAAATAGCATGGTGAGAAATCACGTGTGGGGTGTTACATTATTTTTCAAAGCATCTGAAAGTTGTTACTTACCAAAAAATAGTATGTTTGGAATATGTGATGAAAACATGAAGAGAACAAGATAATGGGTGATACGATCAGTCTTAATACATCTTGGTGGAACGGATACAACAAATGATTTGCCTTCTATGAGCTACATCTTCCCAGTTGAATTTCAAACTTCACAAGGTTATTATTGTGTAAAATAACTAAAACTTGCTTAATAGAGAATAGAAGTGGAAGAAGGATTTTTATGAGAAAGAGAGAGAGAGAAGATTTCTTTTCCTTTCCAGCAAAAGAATTTCAACCTCATGTCAAAAACACTAGTTCTGATACCCGGGGGTATTTCCCCTGCTCTTAACTCCAAGGAGAAAGAATATTTAAAGTTAAGTCTGCAAAGTATCAGGTGCTGTTGTTTTAAACATTTAAAACACAGGCCCCTGGTGGGAAGGGGGAGTAGTATTTTGGTTTTGCTGACTGTCTATTATCTTCCAGTCTTAGTCATTGCTTTATAGAAACAATTGTGTTCCTGATTTAGTTGTAGACACAATGCTGACCCTATACAAATCTCTACAATAATAGCATAGCAGTTCCAAAGAATTTAGCATCTTAAGATATGTGTACATTGTAGAAGCAAGGTGTGCAGTCCAGGCACAAATGCCTTGGTGACTCCTAGCTAGTTCTAAGGAGTGACTTGGTTGTGGTCATTCCAAATATCACCCACTGTGTGGTTTTGATATCTGATTTAGCACTTTATGACATGTACATGCCAAACTGGTTTGAAACATGAAATCTCAATTCAAAGAGCAGCACACTTGAAAACAATGATTTGTAATTATGCACCCACCTACTGTTCGAGATTTGCTAGTTATTCTTTTTTTTTTTTTTGCGGTACGCGGGCCTCTCACTGTTGTGGCCTCTCCCATTGCGGAGCACAAGCTCCCGACGCACAGGCTCAGCGGCCATGGCTCATGGGCCCAGCCGCTCCGCAGCATGTGGGATCTTCCTGGACCGGGGCACGAACCCGTGTCCCCTGCATCAGCAGGCGGACTCTCAACCACTGCGCCACCAGGGAAGCCCGCTAGTTATTCTTAAATACACATTAAAAAAAAATTTTCATTGTACTTAAATTTCAAACCAGTATGTTATACACATGAATCTTTCCTGTAATTATAAATTCTCTTCTCCCCTTTGCAGTGGGCTCACCACAGAGGAACAGCTTGTTACAAATAGACAGACGCTAGTCTTGATTTGAATTAGATCTAGATTTCAGTCCTGTTTCAACCATCTACAAGCTGGGTGACCTTGGGAAAATTATTTAAACTCACTGGGTCACAATTTTCTTTCCTGTCTACTAGGGTTGGTATTTTTCCTGTACAAGTTAAATGAGGTAGCCTGTGTAATTTGCACCTAAACTGGCACTCTGATTTGCCAAAGATTTGAACTTGCTTGAACTTAGATGTCTTACCTACCATAGAGCTTGTTGAAAGGAAACTGTCATCCCAGAAGAAGAGGGGGTCAGGCAAGAAGAAAAATTTTGAAAACAAACCTTGAAGTTAATTGAGAGGAATAATGCTAACATATCGGTGTTTGTCATTCTATGATCTTAAGTGAGAGCTACAAATAGCTAAAAGTAAAAATCAAAGGGCTGTTTCTCTAAAATTTCTACAACATGCTGAGGCACAATTTGTACTTTTTGGAGATCTGTTTTCCTCAATTCCAGAGTGGCACTGTGGGGAAGTGTCCGTAGCAGTGGCCTTGCCTGGTGGAAGCAGTGGCTTATGGTGAGAGTTGTCAGCGGTCCCCGGAAGAAGCAGTGGTGTAGGAGAATGGGATGTCCCCAGTGGAGGTAGGGGCCATCCTTGGAGAGAGAGCATTCCCCCAAAAATACCCAGTGGGAGAAGCGGGAACCAGCAAATGTGCCCAGGAAACACCAACTTGTGCTGCACTGTCCAACATGGTACCGATAGCCATGCGTGGCTATTTAAATCAAAATGAATTAAAATTGAAAATTTAGTTCCTCAGTCTCAGTAACAGATCCCTCATTGTAGACAATTCTGTTGAACAACACTTGACTAGCAGATCACCAGTTTTTTTCCAAAGCACATGTGAAAGATTTCCTAGAAATCTCCGAAGTACTTGAAGACTGAAGCAGTGGGGGAGGGGAAGGGATGAGGTCCTGAAACACCGGTTAGGCGTAAGAGTTGGCAACATAGGAGTTATTCTCCTTAACATGATTTCTTTTTACCCAAGGCAAAAGGTGGGGAAATGCAATGTATGTACAAAAAAACACCCAGCACACTGCATTGAACACAACAGGCTTCAGCAAGTATAAACCCCCTTCTGCTTAAGATCCTTGTGCTGGTGTTAGTAATTTCTAATATAGCTGTCATTCTGTTGCTAGAATGATCTTCCTACCACCTATATGAGATCATTAACCTCTTCAAAAGCTGCCAAAGACTCTACATCGAATAAAGACCATGGTACAAAGTCCCAAGACTCGTATCTTGGCAATGTGAGCACAGACACTGGAGCTGGAAAGCCTGAGTGTGAAGCCCAGCTCTGGCACGTGCTGGCTGTGGACCTCACATCATGAGTTAACCTCTCTCTGAGCCTCAGATTTCTCATCTGTAAAATGAGGATCATATTAGCTCGGACTTCATTAAGTTGTTATGAGTGCCTGGCACGTCATCAGCCTGAGGAAAGTGTTTGTTAAGTGAATTTTGTATTCTTCAACAATCTGCTCCCTAATCACATTTCAAGTCGGTTTTCCACTATGACCCCTTCCCCTCTCTCCATTTCAAATGTGCCATATTCCCCCAACTTGACTTACATACCTTTCCCTCTTTTTATATATATTGAAATCCTACATATACATCCTTCGAAATGCATCCTTCTAGAAGAATTTTTCCTAGATTAGTCCTATGTCAACGTGTCCATACCTTATTCAATAACTTTTATTTCATTCCATTCTGCCTTGTTCTTTATAGCTTGGCCTTTACTTGTCTGGACTCACCCTGGACTGTAAATTTCCCCCCCCAACAAATTATTCATGCTTGTAGTCCCCCAAACACATGCCTAAATTAAGGGCTCAACAAATGCTCATAAGAGGGTGAGAGGAGGGGAGGGTGGGTGTGCCTTTCAGACCAATTCTGTGAAATACCCACTTTGAGTGCCGCATTTTAGAATCTGTGCGTAAGTGGCTTTTCAAGTTGTCTAAACACAATATCAGACACAATATCCTTTGGATGATGAGTGCAAAAATTCGTAAATTTCCATTACACGTTCTGTTTCATGCCAGATAGCTAGGGTTTTTAGAACATGGCAGCATGAAAGGACAACCACAACCTGAAAGGACTGAAGTCAGTGACACTAGATCCAAACACACAGTGCAGCCAGTCCATTTAGCTTCTTGATAGTTTCCTGTGCAAATTAATTCTGAAGCACCCTCTGGATGCACCCCAAGGACTCCCCACCAAGGACAGTTAGCCCCAAGCCCAAATGCTCCTCTGTGGATACTGCACTAGCTGGAAAATGACAGACTCAGAGTAGCTCTGTTTGTGGCTAAGTGGACCTGTTTTGTTTGTTTGTTTGTTTGTTTGTTTGCGCTACGCGGGCCTCTCACTGTTGTGGCCTCTCCCGCTGCGGAGCACAGGCTCCGGACGCGCAGGCTCAGCGGCCATGGCTCACGGGCCCAGCCGCTCCGCGGCATGTGGGTTCTTCCCGGACCGGGGCACAAACCCGTGTCCCCTGCATCGGCAGGCGGGCTCTCAACCACTGCGTCACCAGGGAAGCCCGGACCTGTTTTTTTAATTGGCTGTTGAGTTCTAATAATTAAAATTAAAATTGACTTTATTTATACAGAAATAATGGCATCACATAGGAAAATGATGAAATGCTTGATCGTGAACAGATATTTTCTAAACGATCTCCCACAGTAAATCTTTGACCAGAAAGGATGATGTGCAATACAACATTACATCTTGGTTGTGTCCCAGGAAAGCATATCACGGAACAAAAGAAGAACCAGTGAGATGCGCAGAATGGGTACACCTGGACCATCCATACACTGGATATCACACCATATGCACATATCTTGTCCAGGGCTGTTGGGGTCCGTGAGGTGAAGTCCCTCCTCAGAGCCCCTCACTATCCTTATATTTATATATAACTCTTAATAAGCAAAAAAGACCCCACCTCTTCTTAGCCTCCAAACTTTCCGGGATAATTTTATTTCTTTGTTAGAAATATAAAATGTAGCTTTATGAGTCTTTAAAAGTCTAAAGAAAATAGCTTCTAATGTTATCTTTTTATTGCCCACAATTCATCCTGCTGAAAAAGGCAGTTATGTTCTTAGAGCTGATTATTGCTCAGTCTTAAATTTTCTAATTGTTTTAGATTTTTAACTTATTTTAGACATTTTCACTTTGCCCCCTAGAGTAAATTAAGATGAAACGTAAATTAAAATAGAGGAATTCAACATAAAAAGAATAAATAAATAAAACACAGATTGCAAAGCAGGAATGAAAACAAGGTCTCCCAACCCAATCTGTTAAAGGAATGCTACAAATGTGAAGTGTTTACTATTTTAAACATTAATCATGTACTCACTCTGTTTATTTAGCTATCAATGTTTTTCCTGTAACTCTGACTTGAAAATGTGTAAGCTGTTTAGAATTAGGGCTCACACCGAAGCCAAATGATATTTTGATTATTTATATTGCATAGTTTGTCTTGAAACTTCAGAGTTGCAGCCTTTTCATTTCAATTCACACCTTTTTAAAAAGTCATTATTATTTTGTATAATGTGACATCTCGAATAACTTTTACTGCCACCCACTACCATACACCCAAGTCACAGCCATTAAAGAAAGGGAGCCTGAGTCCTCCATCAAAGGGCCTATTCAGAAGATCTCAGCCATCTTGCTTTTACCTAGAAACTATGCAGCAACCCAAAAACACTGCATTAGAGGACCGCTTAGCAATCAGAATTAGGAGTCCCAAAGAACCGTAAGTTTCTCAAGTTTCTGGCAGTATTTTCTTGAGAGGTATTCATTATTTTAATAAAATTTAACAATTTGGATCTGATAATCAGATATAGCCACGAAAGCTACTTTATACTCATCATGAACAAGAGCTTCTCATCTGATCTTATAAAATTACAACTCCTGAGGAGGACGGAACCTGATCACATTAGTTTGATTTATTATTTCTGCCCATTAAGAAGGGTAAGCTGGGATGAAGTGAGAGAGTGGCATGGACATATATACACTACCAAACGTAAAAAAAAAAGCTAGTGGGAAGCAGCCGCATAGCCCAGGGAGATCAGCTCGGTGCTTTGTGACCACCTAGAGGGGTGGGATAGGGAGGGTGGGAGGGAGATGCAAGAGGGAAGAGATACGGGGATATATGTATATGTATAGCTGATTCACTTTGTTATAAAGCAGAAACTAACACACCATTGTAAAGCCATTATACTCCAATAAGGATGTTAAATTATTTTTTAAAAAAAAAGAAAGATAGGAAAGCATAATAATTTTCTCCTAGAATAAAGATATGGAAAAATCCTCCCCGTTAGAACCCCTAGACGAGGGCATGAACAAGCTCCCTCAAAATACATATTTTCTTTGAAAATTGTTGTAGCTGTCATAAAATTATTCAGGTGTTCTGGAAAATTGTAACATCTTTATTTTCTACAGCTGACCTAAACTTCCTCCACTGCCCCACCCCAGTTCTTCTAAGGTGAACAGTTCAACCTCCTGTGACTGCTGTTTCTTCCCACGCCTATCCCCTTCCCTAACTGGTGTGGGAGTGTAGTGCCTCATGGTGGCTCTCCATCTGGCCCTTGGTCTGCTGTCTGCTACAGGGTCTCGTTCGGTGCTTGGTGGGTGCTGGCTGATTCTAACATATTTCATATTCAATGTTCTAAGGATACCCATCCTCTCATGCTGGCAAGCCAGCTGGTGCCCTACCTGGCACTCTGCCCCAGCCTTCTTTAGGAAACTCAGACCAGCCCCTACCAACCTCTGTCCTTCTCTCCACAGTCTCTGAGAACCAGAGGGGCTTCCCTCCTGCTCTATCTCATCATCCTTCCAAGAGTGCTATTTGCCTTCGCCTTTTCTCTATGGCTATGATAACAGACTAGCTGTTGAGGGTAGGACATACTTTACGTGAGGAAATATGAAAGCTTCATCAATTTCATAGTTTCTAATTTGCATCCCATTAGCGTCAGGTAGAGGGCCCACTTGGGGGATGGCAAGTCCTGCACGCTTTCAGTCTCTCCTTTTTGTGTCCTTTACCACCCACCATCCTTCGATGGTAATTCTACCCCTGCCCTCTAGGTGCCCGGTGCCCTCACAAGCTACTCACATCCTTCAAACTAAACATTTCTAACAAACGGCTCACAAACACTCAATGTCTGATGTGACTTCAGATATCACCTCTCTTAGAAGAATTCCAGAGGACTAACACAAGCCAGATGAATCACCACAAATGGAATTCTGGGCATTAGCGGTTGAAGAAGACCATTAAAGGCAGAAAAGAAGTCTGCCAGATTCCACCGAAATAATACCTTGTAGATGAGATGACCTCTTGGTATTTTTCTACTTATATGTTCAACCAGAGACGTACACACATGCACATATGCACACACACACAAACACACTTCAAATTGTAATATCAAAACATGTCAACAGGAGATTGACAAATATGAAAGAACCTTTAAAACTAATAAATATACTAACAAATATATAAATTATATATATATAATATATATACTTAAATATAAATAAATAAACAAATATATGGTGCTAATGTGTGTCAACGCATTGGACACATACCTCCTTAAATAAAGAAATAAAGTATCACAGAAAAAAGAATTACATAATGACATAAACTAGCCCAGTTGAATCCCAAATAACTCAGTTGGCTCCAGAATCACCCAAAGAGCTTTTAACACAGTGTTTTTACCTAATGACAGAAATGGCCACAGGCATCTTGCTGTGACCAATCATTGACAACAGTATGAACTGTCCTGTTTGGTAAAGCGTGTAATTTCAGGCAAACCTAAGCACGTTTACAAATGCTGATTCTTGGGGTTTTTTTTAAATTTTGTTTTACATTCATAGGCAATAGGAGTCTGAATTAGTGGTGTTTTTAGTTACTGCAGCAGAATTAATTGCCAGTATTTTTAATACACAATGATTCTTAGAGACTATTTTCTTTTCTTTTATAATGGTTTTTTTTTTTTT